>NW_027532417.1:462367-675512 GCF_008692635.1 Crocuta crocuta | reverse complement strand
ATTCTGGATATTAACCCTTTATCTGATATGTCATTTGCAACTATCTTTTCCCATTCCGTTGGTTGCCTATTAATTTTCTGGGTTGTTTCCTTGGCTGTGCAGAAGCTTTTAATCTTGATGAGGTCCCAATCATTTATTTTTGCTCTTGATTCCCTTGCTTTTGGGGATGTGTCAAGTAAGAAGTTGCTGCGGTGGAGGTCAAGGAGGCTGTTTCCTGCTTTCTCCTCTAGGGTGTTGATAGTTTCCTGTCTCACATTCAGGTCCTTTATCCATTTTGAGTTTATTTTTGTGCATGGTGTGAGAAAATGATCTGGTTTCATTCTTCTGCATGTTGCTGTCCAGTTCTCCCAACACCATCTGTTAAAAAGGCTGTCTTTTTTCCATTGGATATTCTTTCCCAGGAATGATTTTAAAACCAGAGTCTTCATACCAACTCTATTTAAATTTCTAATAATAATGAAAATGATGATGATGAAGATGAAAGATACTATAATTTATTCATTGTTATGTACCAGTTGCTTTGGTAGGTTCTTTATATGCATGTTCTCAATTAATTCTTGCAATCCTGACTTCAGAAGTGAGGAAAGTTAGGCTCAATGGTCTTAGGCAACTTTTCTATGATCAAGTAGCTAATTAATGGCAAAGTCAGAATTTAATTCTTAGTCTCTTGACTCCAAAGATTTGCTGCACCTATTATAAAACTCATAAAAATTTAACTGATGTGATTAAGCATTTCAGAATTTCCAAATGAAGACTCCGAGTTAATGGAGATTTGGGAAGCCTTGACACTTATTTAGAAACCCCTGGGCCTGACCAGGAAAAGTGCCCAGCACCCTGGTCCTAGATGTTCTGCCAGCATTGGAACTGTGTTGCCAGACATTATCTCACCAGATAATACCTATGGCGCAGGGCAAAGGGCAGGGATCCTTGAGGAGACACATTTTAGTGATGGGAAGGAGGCTTCTAATGAAAGAGTCATATCTTTGCATGAGCAGGGCAAAAGACCTTAAAATGAAGCTATTAGAGTTATAATTATGGGGAGTGGGGGAATGCAATGGGTTGAATAGAAGGGGATGTGCTTATAGCAGCAATGAAAACTTTCAAGTCCTTTGGGATATTATACCAATGATTTACAGTGTCCAGGTAGAGTTAAATAAAGAGCAATTTGATACTATTAATAATTATAATTTATACCTTACCTTCCTGCTGTATGTCAGCTTCATGGGAAGAAAAAGAAGACAGACTTATTTTCTGAAGGATTTATAGCTTTGTTGTCACCATCTGGGAGGGATGTTGGTACCCCATAGGAACAGAGTAATGGAAATTTTCCATGCTCAGGGTTGATTTGAGTTTGCCTATCTGGTCAGTGCCAACTTATTCTGTGGGCAGCATGTGTGAATCCCAAGATATTTTAGTTTTGTTAATCTGATCAGTGCCAGTCCATTTCTGGCTTTCCTGTCCACCTGCTGACTCCCTGGTGTTGGCTTCCTGCTGCTCTGTCCATCTGTTAAGAATTTATTTACAAAATACACTAAAATGCAAACTGCACCAGAATGGGACTTAGCATCCCCCTGCCCAGGAAATGGCATCGTGCCAGAGCACAATTTCCAATTGTTACTAAGCTTGAGTGTAAGAAATTGGAAAATTCAAGGTACTCTTACTTCCCCTTGAAATCCCATAGGCAAAATGGCAATGAAAATAATCTTTATTTCCATCTAGAGTAGGTAATGCTTACACTACATAGAAACATAGAGTCTAATTTCAGAGTGGTTTGTATAATGAGTGTTGGGCTGATAAACAGTAATCCATGATTATAATTCAGTATCTCTCATTATCTGTTCATATGGCTTTAGTCAGGACTTCATTTTTGGAAAAGGTTGTACCAGTTAATATCTGAAGTCCACTCGAGTACAAAACCAGGATTTGTCTGATTTTCATGTAGATACACAAATGCATCCACATAAAACATATAGGTGTAACAATATGAAAATAGATATAAAACAACTGGTGATTACTCTGATGGCTTGACTGATACTACATGTTGAGGGAAGCATGTTTCTATGAGATACAGGTTGTCATGGAGGTGGGGGAGGGGCAAAGTCTTGATTGATAAGATAGAAGGTCCTCTAAGAGAACAAAAAGTAGAAGTAAAACAAGTCCAAATAATTTTTTTAAAAAACTGTTAAGAGAAAGATATTCATGGAGGTGAAAAGAAACTTAACAGTGAAGTAGAATCTGGTTTTTCGATTTTTCTTTGTTTAAGGCTATGTGTGTGTGAATGGGAGTGTTGGGATATATATTATTCATAACTGAGCACCGAGCTGATGATTGGGTCAAGATGGTATGCAACAAAGATTTAGACGAAATTTCAGTTATAGTTCTGGAGTCAGTGAAAGAACTATGTTAAAATGCTTCAGCAGAGTCCAGCAGAGAAGCTGGATTAAGAAGGCTCTCCACTGGGGCACCTGGGTGGCTCAAGCAGTTGAGCATCTTAGTCTTGATGTTGGCTCAGGTCATGATCCCAGGCTCGTGGGATCGAGCCCCGTGGGGATTCTCTCTCCCTCTCTCTCTGCCCCTTTCTTGCTTGCACAAACATGTTCTCTCTCTCTCAAAATAAATAAATCAACCTTAAAAAGAAAAGAAGGCTCCCAGTTTTTCAGCCATCAAAAATAAGATGAATAAAACTGGGGCTTAGTAATTTATGAAATTTTCACCTTCAATATACTTTATACTGACTTATTAGTCATTACATGTAATTTTCTGTTAACCATTTCTACTAATCACCTTGAGGCAAGATTTAACAAGTGGTCTGGCAAAATTACCTCTTTCTGTGTGTCAGATATTCACAAAAGGACTATAACATGGTAAAGGGTGAACATCCAAATACAATTTTTTGGATTCTTACTGGGGATTTCCTGGATAGGATAAATGATACTTAGGTTACATGTTGGAGTTTAATTAATTTATTCAGCATATACTTATTTATCGGCTATTGAGCTCTGATCCTTATTTAGCTTAGAGTCTAGAAGGGGAGAGAGACATTAAAGAAATAATTTTAAAATATATATTTAATATAATTTTATTTTATTTTATTTTTTTTAAATGTTTTATTTATTTCTAGGAGAGAGAGAGACAGCGTGAGCAGGGGAGGGTCAGAGAGAGAGGGAGTCACAGACTGAAACAGTCTCCAGGCTCTGAGCTGGCAGTCAGCACAGAGCCCGACGCGGGGCTCGAACCCACGAACCGCGAGATCATGACCTAAGCGAAAGTCGGACGCTTAACCGACTAAGCCACCCAGGCGCCCCTAATATAATTTTAAATAGCTTTTAATTTTTAGAATAATTTCAGTTTTACATAAAATAGTGTCAAAAATACAGCGTTCTCAAATGTCCCCTCTCCTCCCCAACAGAGTTTCCCTTATTATTAACATCTTGCATTAATGTGGTGCATTTGTTACAATTAATGGACCAATACAGACACATTATTATTAGCTAAAATCCCTACTTTAGAGTTCACTCTTTGTGTTGTACAGTTCTGTGGCTTTTGACAAATGTGTGTCATATTTTCAACACTATGGTATCATATGGAATAATTTTATTGTCCTAAACGTACCCTGTGCTTCACCTGTTTATCGCTTCCTCCCACCTCCAAACCTCTGACAACCACTGATCCTCTTTCTCTATGGTTTTTCTTTTTTCAAAAAGTCAAGTATAGTATATAGTATGTCGCCTTTTCAGACTGGCTTCTTTCACTTAGTAATATGGATTTAGTGTTCCTCCATGTCATTTTGTATTTTGATATCGCATTTTTTTTTATCACTCAAAAGTGTTCCTTTTCATGGATGTACCACAATATTTTTTTACATTCACTAGTAAAGGACCTGTTGGTTGCTTTCAGGTTTTGGAAATTATGAATAAAGTTAATATAAGTATTCATGTGAAGGTTTTCATGTGATCATAAATTTTAACTTATTTGAATATTTACTTATGAACACTATTGGTAGATCATATGGTAAATGTATGTTTAGCTTTGCAAGAAACTTCCAAACTATCTTCCAAAGTGACTGAGTCATTTTTCATTCTCACCAGCAGTAAATTAAAATTCCTATTTCTCCATATCTTTATTGACATTTGCAATTGTCAATGTCCTGGATTTTGGCCATTCTGAGAAGTGTGTAGTGGTACTTCATTTTTTATTTGCAATTTCCTCATGACATATGAGGTTGAACATCTTTTTATATCTTATTTGTCATCATATATCTTCTTGGGGTCATATCTCTTGTCCGTTTTTTGTTGGGTTGTTTGTTTTCTCATTTTTGAGTTTTAAGAATACTTTGTATAGTTAGGATACAAGTCTGTTACCCAATGTATGTTTGTAAAGTGAGTTTTTTATAGACAACATATAGTTGGTTGGGTTTTGCTTTTTTCGGCTCATTTTGATAGTATCTGCCTTTTATTAATGTGTTTTAAAAATTCACATTTAAATTCATTATTCATATAGTTGATATAATATGGATCTTATTTGTGACAACTTTTTGCTACCTTTTTATTTCTTTTTTTCTTTTCTTTCTCTCTTTTTGTCTTCCATTTTTTTCTGCCTTTTCTGGTTTTAATTGTGCATTTTATATAATTCTATCTTCTCTTTTCTCATAGTCTCACCATTTCAATTCTTTAAACAATATTTTAATGGTTTCCTTAAAGTTTGCCATATACATCTATAATGAGTCATTAAAATGACTTTAAAATAACACTATACTTCTTCATGAGTAGTTACAAGTAACATAGTAATGACTTTGACATTTGATACGTTGAAACACATTTTGTACTTGTGCTCTGAAGTTATCATGGCCTAGAATCTCTCATACATTTTTTTCTATTATGGCTTAATCATATTAATTTAAACTTAACAGAAATATTAGGCAGAGTGTACAATATTGAATTATTGGTCCCAATTCTTTACTCTCCTGTAATAGCATTACTATAGTACATGACTTGATGGTAGATATGCTGAAAGACAATTCTCCATGGTTTTCTCATATTTCTTCATAGTCTGGGCCTTCTGATCTGTTTGAATAGCAAGCAGTCTGGAAACTAGAAATAATATATCCTTCCAGAGAGATTTAGAGATATATCTCCACGAAGATACCCCAGGGTAGTAAACACAAAGCCTAAATACAGCAGGTATGGATGAGTTAGAGTTAATTCTTTTCAATACATATTCATTTAAAAATATATATATTAAACCAAATGAATCTACTTAATGGAATATTAGCCTGTATGGAAAAGGAAATGTAAAGCGTTCAGGCAAAGCAGGAGTCAAGGCTTCTGCTAGCATATAAAGAATCTTTGCACAACTGAAACACCCATTTCTTCTTTTTAAGTTAATTTATTTATTTTGAGAAAGAGAGAGAGAGTAGGGGAGAGGCAGAGAAAGGGAGAGAGGGAATTTCAAACAGACTGCGCTGACAGCACAGAGCCTGATGTGAGACTCGAACTCAGAAACTGTGAGATCGTGACTTGAGTCGTAATGAAATCTAGAGTCCAATGTTTAACTGACTAAGCCATCCAGGCACTCCCAAAACACCCATTTCTAAAGACATTTTCCTTCCATCTGTTGGAAAATTGTTGTGACACATTTTACTGGAACAAGACACTGACATTAAGTCTGCCAGTAAATTGTCATAAACAAACACATGGATGAAGTTTATCAGATGAGTGATTCCTTTTCAGATGTCATGTCTGTAGGGCATAAACTGCAACCATAGGGTAGCCCTGAGTGGGAGAATACATTCTCAAGGAATTGATCTTGTTGAAAGTGTTCCTAACCTAGAAGTCTGTATGTACCAAGCTTCAGGTCTCTTAGAACTTCCCAGCTTTGTAAAGACTGCTAAAAACTCAAGTAATTTTCATGGAAGGGAGATGAGGCAATGAAAAGGAACTCACATTTATTTAATGCTAACCTACTTACTACCTACTAGAGATAACACTAGACCCTTTATAATGTCTTATTTAATCCTCCCACAAAAATTTTGAGTTAGATTAAATTGCACATTTTACAAAGATGAGGAAATTAAAGCTTAAGAGTACAAGTGATGTTCCCAGTAGTGAGTTGTAGGCCCAGGATATAAGCTCAGGATTGTCTGTTCCAAGGCTAGAGACTTTCAATGACAAAATTCCACCATCATACTCAAATTCTTACCATGGTATTGGTGTAAGAAGGCTGAGGGAATAGTTCTATCTATACAAATATTATACACCCATGTTTCACCACCTAGAAAGTATTTGATGATATCCAAATCTTGCATTGACTAATATAGGCAAGTCTTTTCCTGCCTTTATTCATCACCACTATCATTCCTAGGAACCCCTTGGAGGAAAGGGGTTTTAATCATGTCTCACAAAATTGTGGGGTCGACAGAGCATTCTAGTTATATAGGCCAGCAACTTGGGGGATGTAGGAAACTTGTCTTGAATTGCCATGGAAACCAAAATTGTAGCTTCTTTCATTATGTTGAAAGTGTGGTCTTAACGTTATCTTTCCTATTTATTTGTTTGTTAATTGGTTTATTTTAAGGTTGTCTTCCAGAAATTAGAGTACCTGATGTTAAATCATGGTTCTGCTATGGGATCTTCAGAAAGACGTTCTGTCCATTGATTTTCTCAACTGTAAAATAAATGTAATAAATATAGTGTGAATATAGGAAGATTAAGAATGTGTGAGTGTGTGTGTGTATCAGGGAATGTTAGGTGCCACGTCCTTGTTGGCCTCAAGATAGTGGCAGCAGAACCTATATCTTTACAATGCTTGTTGTAGGTTAGCTGATTTACTAGAGATTGTTCACTTTACTTCACTTGTGAGTCAGTCCATGCCTTCTTTCAGCCACTCTTTTCTGGTGTCACTAATGCCCTCCACATGTAGGTTGAGCTTCACTGACTTTCTGACCAACATTGATCATAATAAGCTACCTACTAGGATCATGGGCACCTCAACCTGTGGGACATGAAACTCATTTTGCTGCCTTTGATATGGTTTGATTCTAAGCATCTATGGGCTCTGCAGATTACAGCCTGCCCTTTCTCTCTCTCTGCACGTGGGAAAAGTCCACTTTGCCAAAGTCATTTAACCTCACAACTGTTTGCTTACTGATCAGTTTGCTTAATGAACATTTTATTTAAAATTTAACCCACTTTGCCAAATCTCTCTTGCCCTTTCCTGTCTCATTCTTCTTCTTTATTAATGTGTCATCATGGGTTCTGGTTCATCATTGGTTCTGGAATGTAGTATTGAGTTTTCCTCTGGTACTGAAGTCCTTTCTTGCCCTCAGTCCACTTTCTGGGGTTAGACACTCTCCGTAGCTTTTTCTAGCTTCTTCCTACCTGCTGTGATCCCTCCAGCTCTTGGCTACTGTTCTGCCCTGTATGGGTTGAGAACTTAAAATCTGTCTGAGGCTGCACATCTGTGTTAATATTACTCACTACTTGGACTTTCCCTGACCTAGCCCACCTCTTGCAATGGAACTTCTTAATCAGACTTTTCCAAACTAAGACTGTATTTACTACCTCTTTTATGACCACACCCATTCACTTAGGCTTCTAGTGACCCTCCAGAGACTGGCTTGTAGGCAGTTTCCTTCCTCATACTATGTGCCTCTTAAGACGTTGAAGTTCTATTATAACTCATGCTGAAGCCTATATCCAGTGCTCATAATATGTGCATAGTCCCTGAAAATTCTGTTTTCCTGTGTTGGCTCATACCTTGTATCCTGCCCATCACTTTTTTTGATCTCTCATAACAAAATAGGTTGTGTGGAGACTCTTAAAAATCAGATTTGAGTGGGAACCAAGAGTCTATGACTCCTAGAGGCTATCTCCTTTTGTCTCCCAGGACAGATTGTGAAATAGTGCTAGGCAGCCATGCATTTCTGCCAGAGTTCAACAAAACAATTTTTCAGAAATCCCTGTCAGTAAAGAGGTGAACAAGCACACAAATAGAAATGGACTTTATGGCAAAGCCCTGCAGTTGTAAAGAGAAAGTGGTAAATTAAACTATAGGCCTTTCCAGTTCTCAAAATATGCAACTACATCTACAAACAAAAAAGCCTCTGAGCATGTGCCATGGAAGTATTATTAAACATCGTATTTGGAAGCAGCTCTGACTGAATCACACTTTACGAGTGTGTTCAATGTGATCTGCAGAGACACATTATTAAAGTGCCCTGTTCCAGAATATAAAGTCAGATCCTCATTAACCAGGACAGAGTGTTAGCGTCCAAGCTCAAGAGTGGAAGGAAAGTCCCTATCTCTGAGCGACAGATGTAGGTGTTAGTAGCATTGTCGCATAACCCTGGGAATTCATTAAAAGTGGCAAGCTGTGTCACAGGGGCACTTTACATTGACAGCCCTAGTGGAAAAAAACTGTGATAATTGCTTTCATCCTTTGCTTACCTTTCACCTTAGCAAGGAAATACGATTGTAAATAAATAACCCTACGCTGACACATCACAAGCTTTGTGCAGAAAACTGCTCTGTGAAATGTGAATCTCAAGGACTGCAGGACAGTTTTCATAAAGGAACTAATAGAATTTATTGTGCTGGTTTTGCTTGTGTGAACTCTGGACTCATTTATTCTTTATTAAAACTGGATTACTTAGTAACTGCAGACTTCTTGAGACAAAAGATGAAGTACCCAATGGCAAAGAGAAAAGCAATAGTAAAAATTAAGAAAGAAGAGAGCATGTGAGAGAAGAGAGAAGTGAGAAAAGAAAAGAGAGAAAGGAAAGAAAAGGAAGATAGATGACTGACTGACTGACTGAATGAATGATGTTTTAGAGGAAGGCGGGAATGGGCTGAAATCTCATCTACTGAAATTTCAGTAGACTGAAATCTACTAATATTCTTACTAGTGGAAGGGAGTAATGATACTATTTACTATTAAATACTCATTGTTAGCTGGCAAAGGACAGGAATCTAGAAGAAACAGAAGAGTCTTTCTTCGGTTTCGGGTGCATCTTTCTATTCATCAGGGGTCTTCAGGGAACTTGGGCTTATGAAATGGCTTTTCTATTTTATTCGCATTTTTATCTCAGCTCTTCTCGAGCGCCTCAGTCTCCAAAACCAACGCCACCCTTTTTACCCACAAGCAGTTCAATGCACTTAGGTTTCTCTCATTCTATCCTTTAATTCTTCTGCTCTGCTCCTCTAGACTGCCTTTGTTCTTTGCTTCCACTTATAGCACCATTGCATTTTGGGCTACTTCCAGTCTATTTGGGTCCTAAATTTAGGATAAAGATGAACCTATTGAGACTGCTTTTAGTGTTTATGGCTAGCTCATTTCCAAGATACTTTGACTTGTAGTCCTGCCGGGTTGCCTGTGCACTAGTACGCTAAAAAGTCTTGGTTATTATGCCAAAAGTGACTTGATTTCTTCCCCCACCATGAGTCTTAGCTCCTATTGCCTCCTTGTTAGTCTTGCCTTTGTTATAAACAAGATCTTAGTAAGAGGGAATGTGTTCATGTCAGATTCTGAAAAGGGTGGGAACAGAAAAAATATTCTTAGTTCTTTCAATTTTATATAAAATGATTCAAGTCTATTTTTTGAAACATGAAGACAAAACAGAAAATACTCTAAAAAGATTTAGAATTCAGTGCATATTTAAAGTTTTGTGAATATTTAATAAATGGTGACTACAAGTATTCAGAACTTAACTGCTGAAAAGGATTGGCTAGTTACACTGGACAAATGGACATTCCTTTGTCACTTTCATCAAATGTTAGACTTGAAGAAGATGATATGTTCATCGTAGGATTACATGACCAGCGAGTGCTAGAACAAAACTGTTTATTTGAGGTCACATTTTACATCTGGTACCTGATGTAACCTCAGGATTATATTTTTTATCGTTTGTTTATTTATTAGTATTCTTTTTTAAATTTAAACCCAAGTTAGCTAACATAAATGTAATAATGACTTCAGGAGTAAAATTTAGTGAATCATTATTTACATATAGGAGCCAGTGCTCATCCCAACAAGTGCCCTCTTTAATGACCATCACCCACTTAGTCCATCTCCCCACCTAACACCCTCTCCAGCAACCCTCAGTTTGTTCTCTATTTAAGAGTCTCTTATGGCTTGCCTAACCTCAGGATTATGGTAATAACATATAGAACTGGGTAATGACTTTGGCCTTCTGGCCATAAATCATACACAGTGAATTAGGAGATGATTTTATTCAGATTGCTACAATATGGATAACATTCACTTATAAGGAACAGAACATTTCATAAAAAGAAAGGGAGACAGATTTTATAAAGACAAATAAAAGAATCTTGAGGAAAGGTGGAGAAAGTTTTCATCTGAGTTATTCAGCAAGGAGATGGAGGTGGAGCTTATCTGGAACTATTTCAGAGCAGGACAGTCCTTTCAGTTACGTGGTTAGCTGATAAGTCTGCTGGCATTTCCTAGAACACAAAAGAGTGTGCATATAGGATGGTGGGAGAATTCTCAGTAGTCATGCTTTCTTGGAGTATGGGGCTTCCATAAAGTACAACTTGTAAGTCTTCTCATTTATTCAAGGCAAATATCATTTGTTGCTATTCAATTCAAAAAATGATCAGAAACCCCCCGAGTGGGTCAAAACAGTGTCTAAAAAAGGAGTCTGAAAGGACCCTTGTTAGAATTGTTCCTATAAAACTAGTTGAACCATTTGTTAACAGATGGTGACAAAGATCAGTTGTTTCAGAGTTCAGACATCATAGAAGAAGATGCCTAAAATTAAAAAGAGAAACATTAACATTAAATATTATATTAGAGCCAGGAATTAATCCTGCGGATAACCTGTCCAGTGAATTCTAAAATGTCAATCTATAGAGGAAAATCTTTTGGTTACGCAGCATTGATTATTGAGTTCCCTCAAGCTCTCAAGCTAGGACATTCATGCGTTTGTTAAGTCATTCATAGTCTTTGTTACTTTTCATTTAAAGCATGCATATCTGAGCATTTCACCAAGTTTTCTTTGTGCCCCAGATAGTGACTGGTCCAGAGAGAACACCAGTCCCTCTAAAGTCTGCTACAAGTGGTGAGACCTTCAGGATCATTGGGCTTCAGCTTACAAACCTGAGATCCAGAGAAGAAGTCCAGCTGACAGTCAGCATAGATTCCCAATGGAATCTATGCAGTCAGGTTTTCGTCATCTGTGACATCTAGTCAAGTGGGAGAGAGAAAAATCAGAAAAGTTAGTTTTGAGTGTTGTCGCCAGATATAGAAGAAAACTCGAAAGAATGGAAAGTTTGGTAAAGATCAACAATTTCAAGTGGGAGAGAGAAAAATCAGAAAAGTTAGTATGGAGTGTTGTTGTCACTAGATATAGAAGAAAACTTGAAAGAATTGAAAGTTTGGTAAAGATCAACAATTTGGAGGTGGTTCCCCAATTGTGCTTTCCAAGGATGGAGGAAGGATTAGGAAATCAATGAAATCTCTATCAGACAAGACAAGCCAGTATATTGAAACACAAAATTTCTCAATAATCTTTCCTTAAGAAAAAAATTAAATATCTCAAAGTATCTGATTAATATCTTTGTATTTTTAGAAACTATTTATTATTGCTATTCACTTATATTGGATGAAAATGTTTAAATAAAGCACAATGTTCTGTTGCTGTATGATAGTAGTTGGATGAATGGATTAAAGTTTTAGGGATTTCATACATGTTTTAAGCCATACACTTGTTTAATTCTCTCATTGCAGGTTAGAGAAATGAAGGTTTTTTTGGTTAAGTTTATTTATTTTGAGAGTGTGCATGTGACAGAGAGAGAAAAAGAGAGAGATAGAGAGCTCATGAGCAAGGGAGGGACAGAGAGAGAGGGAGAGAGAGAGTCCTAAGCAGACTCTTGAACCATGAGATTATGGCCTGTGATGATACCAAGAATTGGATGCTTAACTGACTGAGCCACCCAGGTACCCCCAAAATGAAGTTTTTTTTTTTTTTTTACAAATAGTTTATTGTCAAATTAGTTTCCACATAACACGCAGTGCTCATCCCCACAAGTGCCCTCCTCCATGCCCATCCCCCCCTACCCCCCACATCCATCAGTCCTCAGTTTTTGTCAGCATTCAAGAATCTCTCATGGTTTGCCTCTCTCCCTTTCCCGCATCATTTCCCCCCTTCTTCTCCCTCCTGTTCCTCTGTCAAGTTCCTCCTAATCCTCCTATACGTGCAAACATACGATATTTGTCCTTCTCTGCCTGACTTATTTCGCTCAGCATAACACCCTCAAGGTCCATCCATGTTGCTACACATGGCCAGATTTCATTCTTTCTCACTGCCATGTAGTATTCCATCGTCCAAAATGGAGTTTTTAAGAGGAAAGAAAATAACAACATGTAGAATTTAATCTCACTTTACCATGTATCCATATATGTATTGATGTATATTAAGATATGTGTCATACATATTTATAGATGTAAATGAAATATATTTATATTAGAAACGTATGGAATATATAATATTAATTAATAGTAGTTTTTCTCTAGGTGTTAGTATTATCAATGACATATTTTTCTATCTTTATACTATCATTTTCTATGAAAATGTATTAGTTATGTAAAAGTAAAATTTAAATAAGAGGAATAATTAAATACCCAGAGAAAAATGTTTCATTAACAATGGCAATTAGCTAAACCTGAGGAATTACATGAAGACCATAACAACAAAGCAAAATAGATCCAATCTTGACAAATAAGATACAGCCATGTGTTAAATCCTTTGGACTGATAGTTAATAATGGGTGAGAATGGCATTTAGTTAATTTTCAGAATAAAGAGACAGCTGTAGGGAATTTCCTACATCTCCTAAAATACAAATATTAAAAGACATAGTATTATTTTCAATTCCTGTATTAAAAATGGATACAAAGTATGTTTTAGAGCTTAATTTTTATTTTTAAAGTAATATTTATGCCAATCTATTGGCAAATTGTCATAGACTTTGATACTGACTTCAGACTTGCTGAAAGCACTCACTTTTTAACTCTTTGGATTAAACTCAAGTTTCTGTATTTTTTTAAGGATAGACATGTGAAAAGAAGCTCTTTGATATTGCTTTTATTATATTAGCAATTTCATGTATAAATAAATAAAACCAAATTTATCAGGGGAAAATAAAGCCTCTTTTAATAAAAGGAGACTAATGAAAATTCTCTAGAATTGAAAATAAACTATTCCCAGAAAACAACATGGTAACTAATAGACTGTATCTTTAATACTAAAATCTCAGGGTAAAGAAAAATTGGATTGTGTCTAATGAGAATTACTTTAAAAATAATCAGAAACATTTAAAGGCACTGTCAGTATGGAATATGATAAAATATTTGGCTTAAAAAGGGAAAGCTTATTCAAATGAATTATTTGGCATTGAGGAGGGCATTTGAGTGAAGATTTAAACAATGCAATTTTATCTTTAGAGTAATGTCTAAAAGGTAAATCCAACTAAGTATTTGGACTACTGTGTTACCTTGAAAATCACAAGAGTAAAATTAAATTATGGTTAGGGGGTAAAAATGGCAGCAAGTGAAATACTTCAGAGCGGTCTCACCCAAGGACTCAGGGGCTTTTCTGTCTCATCCTGCCTTGCCTGTGGTTCTCAATTCTCCCATTCTCAATTTGGGGGTACCAGGAGGTGTTTTGGAGCATTCTGGGCAGTGCTTTCTTGTGGCTCAGTTTATCAATTGGCACATGCAAATTTTGGTACACTGTGTGTTATCTCTCCTGGATGATTTATAGACAACACCAGACAGAGGGGGGTGGTTGCCCTCCCAGATAAGAGCAAGGACAACCATTTGACTAAATATAAGAGCAGCATGAAGTCTTGAAATTTACAAAATTTGGATGTGGAAGTTTGTTTTGTTACCAGTCTAATATCCCTTTTTGCTATGACAGGAACTCCATTCTTGACTTCCCACTAGGCCATCCCTATTGGTTTCCCATAGCTGTTTTTGGAAGCTGGGGCAAAAAAGTCATTTTATTTTCATTCCTTTTATAACAATCTTAATCCTCCTCTAGGTAAGGAGCATTAATACTAGACTAGAAGAAGGGTCATAGTTAAGAAAGGGTAAAAATGTTAAAGACATATGTTTTAAGAGATTATTAAGATTAAGGAACTGATCCTACTATAGATTCTTAACAAGAATCTCTTGTCCCCAGAGAACATCCTCTTCACCAAACAATCAAAGAGAGAAGGATGCTTCTCAAGTATGAAACCTCAAAATATAGCTTTTCTTCTGTTCTACCAATAGATACATTTTACCCTTAACCCAGTCTCATGCTGTCAAATAATTTCTTCAGGTTTTTAAATATCACCAACCTCAAATCTTATCTCTTTTTCTTTCAGTGAAAGTCAATTTAGCAAAATCCTCTGAAAAATACAGGGAAGGACAGATAAGGGATATAGGGGGTGCAAATTTTGTCACCCCAAGATATGCCCCTTTGGTATATTGATCATTTTAGATCATTTTATTTTTAGGAAACTCCAAATTGGAGGGGCTCCAGGGTGGCTCAGTTAGTTAAGCATCCAACTTCAGCTCGGGTCATATCTCACAGCCTTGGAAGTCCTGTGTTGGGCTCCATGCTGTCAGCTCAGAGCCTGGAGCCTGCTTTGGGTTCTGTGTCTCCCTCTTTCTCTGCCCCTCCCCTGCTCATACTCTGTCTCTCTCTGTTTCTCAAAAAGAAACAAGCATTAAAAAAATTAAAAATTTAAAAAATTAAAAAAAAAGAAACTGCAAATAGAAGTAGCTCCAAAGATGGATAAATATAATAGGAGGTACTTAAAATAACTATTGATTGATTGACAAATTTATAGATATTGTATTAGGTTACTAAAATTAATTCTTTTCTCATTTTTTTGCTAAAACCTTAAAAGTTGAAGACAAAATGATAGTAATGAGTATTTTTATATTCTTTTATGAGGTTCAAGATGATCTTTTCAAAACTTGCATCAGAAGATGGTCAAAATGTCTAAGGTGCCACAGATTGTATTTGAATGGAAGTAGAATTAAAAATACACCTTTTCTGGTGACATCTTACAGATCTCACTCAGTCCGTCTTATAGTCTGAAATCTTTTTTTCTCTTAGTTGCATGTTATTACTTTCATTTGACAGATATGGAAACTGAAGGTTTAAAAGGTTAAATAACTTGAAAAAATAATAAGTATAAATATGATAGCAGGAAAGTTCTTCTGTGCACATTGCTATTCAAATAACACTTATGCCATTTTTATAATCTTGTACTTTTTTCTTACAACGCATTTGTTAAAAAAATAAATGCTTTTAATAATGTTTAGTCACTGAATGATGCTACTGTAACCTAAGAGCTAAGGCTAAATGGATTATTTTGTGATATATCCACTGAACCTGAACATAAGTGCCCTGAGACATTGATAAAAAGAGGTTTATATTTCATATAATAGATAACATACATAGGACACATGTACTGCTTATAATAAATTTGTGGAATTTATCACAGGGACACCCAAGCCTGTTAAGACCTACTAAATATAACTTTAAAGTAATGTTAATTCAGGGGGGGGGGAAAGTATGCATCATCTGTCGACAATTTGATAGCCTGTGATATGTGTAACCAATTGTTCTTATTTACATTAATTTGCATTGTGAAAAGCAATTTTACAGTTTCAGTCAGACTTAATAGGCAATTTGCAGCTGAGTGCCTAATGGCATAGTTACTTAAGCCTGCCCCAGGAGGGCTTTCTAGAACTGATATGAGACTAAACCTTTTAAATGTTCAGTTGAACATCTTAAAAAGTCAAAAAGTCTTTAGCTATTAGACCCAGTTTGCATTTGCTTTGTCATATCCAGTGCTGCTGCTAAAGACTACCTTACATTCAAAGAGCATTTCTCTCTGTAGGCAAGAGATTAGATTCTACAAAATATTTAGCATACACCAGATGAGTTTTTCTTCAAGACAATAATTAAAACAATACAGATACCAGGTGGGTCACAAGTGTAGGAAACATGCCTTTAGTTCATAGACTGGAAACACTTTTTCTCCTCGAATAAGGTGTATATTAATATGCTTGAAATTATATTTCCTCGAGGCACCTGGGTGGCTCAGTCAGTTAAGCGTCCAATTTCGGTCCCGGTCATGATCTCACGGTTCGTGAGTTCGAGCCCGTGTCAGGCTCTGTGCTGACAGCTCAGAGCCTGGAGCTTGCTTCAGATTGTGCATCTCCCCCTCTCTCTGCCCCTCCCCAGTTCACACTCTCTCTCTGTCAGAAATAAAAAATAAAAACTTAAAAATATTTTTAAAAAGAAAAATTATATTTCCTCTCAAGCTCAAGAAAATAAATTTTCTGCAGAAATAACCTATGTTTCCACATCTTTCTCATGTACAAAGTGTTTTTAATACTCTACGTCATTTAGTATTTTTATAAATCTTCCTTTATGGTTTGTCTCCTTTGTTTTTATTGAGCCTACCAAATTTTCTGACACACAGTAGACATTGAATAGTATTTATTGGAATTTTTAATTACTGAGAGTTAGAACAGGTATTGTGCCATGCCTTGAAGAAGAGGAAATTCAGTTGAATATTGACTATGTTTGTAGTCTGTGATATTAAATCAGCTTCACTGATGCTTTATACTCAATGGGAAGGGGCTTATTCACTTGCAGAGAGAGCATAGCATACACTTTGTAGCTGTCAGGATAATGCAAACCACTGAGGTCACTGGGCTCAGGTGAATGCAAATCTTTCTGTGTTCAGCTCTTCTGTGATAAAGAAAAGTAGAAGAACTTGATAAAGTTAGCACCAATTTTTAAAAATTATTTCTCCAGAAATCGGCATAATATTTTTAGGAAATTGTCATAAACAGGCTAGGTAACTTGAACTGTTTGTTGTACTCTGCAGTGTTTGGTACAGAGCACTCATGGGAGGGAGGGTCAAGAATCATGCGCTTGAGAAAGATTCAATAGCAAAAGTATTGATATGCTCCAGCACTAGATGCTGTCCTATAGGTTTCATGAAAGAGAGAGAGAGAAGGCAAAGTAGCTGGACTTGACTTTGGGTGCATAGCTCCTAGGAAAGTGGATTGCTTCAGACTTCTAGTAGCACTTGCTGCTTGGGGTCCTCACTTTGGAATACACTTTTCAGTGTCTCTTTAGAAATAACAGTGACAAATGTCTTTTGCAAAAGTTGTCATGGATGGAACTAGGAAGTTTGTAAGGTTTAAGAACAAATGCCTGGTTTAGAAGATATAAAGTTCACATTCTGCTACTATGGAGAAATTGACCTTGAGAAAATCGCTTCCCTTGATAAACCTGCAAATGAGAGTATTGAGGTTTTGGAGTGATGGGGGCCAACTGGGCCAAAAAGATCCCCCCATAAAAACCTCTTTTTTCTTAATTTTTATTTTTTAGTGTTTATTTTTGAGAGAGAGACAGAATGTGAGCGGGGGAGGGACAGAGAGAGAAGGGAGACAGAATCTGAAGCAGGCTATAGGCTCCGAGTGGTCAGCACAGAGCCTGACACAGGGCTTGAACCGATGAACTGCCAGATCATGACCTGAGCTAAAGTCGGATGCTTATCAGACTGAGCCACTCAGGCACCCCAAGAGACTCTTAACAATAGAGAACAAATTGGGTATTGATGGAGTGATGGGCTAAATGGGTGATGGGTAGTAAGGAGTGAACTTGTTATGATGAGCACAGGGTGTTGTATGTAACTAATAAATCCCTAAATTCTACTCCTGAAACCAATATTACACTATATTTTAACTAAGTAGAATTTTTAAAAAATATTTTAAATGTTTTTTAATTTATTTCTGAGAAAAGAGAGAGTGTGAGCAGCAGAGGGTCAGAGAGAGAGGGAGACACAGAATCCAAAGTAGGCTCCAGCTCTGAGCTAGCTGCCAGCACAGAGCCTGACACGGGGCTCTAACCCATGAACCGGGAGATCATGACCTAAGCCGAAGTCAGATACTTAGCTGCCTGAGCCACCCAGGTGTCCCATAGAATTTAAGCAAAAATTTGAAAAAACAAAGAAGGAGCACCTGAATGGCTCAGTCATTTAAGTGTTGGATTCTTGATTTGGGCTCAGGTCATGATCTCATGTTTTGAGTTCAAGACCTGCATTGGGCTCCACGCTGACAGTGCGTAGCCTGCTTGGGATTTTCTTTCTCTCCCTCTCTCTCTGCCCCTCTGCCACTTGTGCATGCTCACTCTCTCTCCCTCTCTCTCAAAACAAATAAATAAACTTTAAAAAAATTGAAAAAAGGAAAAAAGGACTTGAATTTGAATCCAGCTTTGTCATTGTGACTGGTCTGATGACAGTTTCATAAATCACAGAATATACTATAAGTAAGCACATGGCACATAGTGTTCAATATAGATCGATTTTATTTCTTGAGGGCAAAGGAGTTTTAGAGGGAAGAATAGTTTAAAACTAAGTTCAATTAAATATAACAAAAACACAATAAATAAAGTGAATTTCAATAATATTAGCGGGAAAAGTTCTCTTATTTATTTACATAAGTCATCTTTAAATAAGATTGTCTGATGAAGTTGAGGAACTTTTGTGATTCTCTCCTTAGTTCTTCAGATATACTTCCCAAATCAGCAACAGCAGAATCTGGCCAGAAGACTGTTAGAAATGCAGAATTTTGGACCCTATCCCAGATCAGTTGAAACAAAAACTGCATCTTAATAAGATCCCTATAGGATTTATATACACACTAAATTTTGACAGCTCCTACTGTAGACTGATCCCTTTTACTTTACAGGTAACAAAATTGAGACCTAGAAAAGCTAAACCACAACCTGATGGCCATGGCCAGTTAGAACCAGTTGACGCAGCTAGGATCCAGATGTTTGTTTTTTTCCTTTACACCTGTGAACAGTCTAATGGGTCTGCCCTTTACCCCTCTTGTGTTCCATGTACCTGTGTCAGAAGTCACTGTATAGGGTAGGACTGGGATGACACTGAAGAGACAACTTAATTGTTTGAAACAGGAGAAAGCATTTTGGGATTCCAATCAGCTGAGATGCATTGCTCCCGAAGGAATGAATAGCAAGTGCAAAGAGTATGTGACAGAACAATTTAAGGCAAGCAAGGGTTGTAGCCAGGTAAAACCACCATGGATATGGAATTCAATACAATACTCCCTTCACTGGGTGAAGTAATAGCAAATCTCTCAAAGAGGTCTGCATTGGTGATTGGCCCAGCGCAGGATTCGAGTGAGAGAAACAAGGGATTCCAGTCTCAGCCTGCATAGCTAAACCCTCTTCCTCCTGAATGATTAGCAAGCAGTGTGGGACTGCTTGCCTCAAATGCCTTAATAGAATGAAATTAGGGATGTCATCCCTCTTTTTTAAATGCTGATATCCATAGAGAGATGTAGATCTAATATTTTGACATGTTGAAATTAATAGCTACAATGGTTATTCACTGGTTATTTGCATATGACTGTTTCATGTCCTGGGACCTTTTTTAAAAGCTCAAAATATTTCCTGAGGAAAATTAGGAACCTGAGGAAATAGGATTTGGGAAATGGATGAGTTTACTTCTGTACTTCAGTGCTTTTTTTTTACTATAGCAGGATAATTTATTTACAGAAAATGATTTTGCCTTTACTCCTTATTCATTCATTCATTCATTCATTCATTCATTAAGTCATTTATTCTTATTTCATAGTTTTTCTCCTCAGGATTTTAGGCAATTTCCAGGGATAAATTTATTAGAAGTTAATAAAATAATAAAGGAACTAGGGTCATAAAGAAAAGTGAAGGTGGCAAAATAAAGCAGGGATGGGGCAATCCCCAAAACGTTAATTACAAACTATTGTATATTTAATAAGATTGACATATAAATGTGTCCTCCAGGTCCTTATAACCATGAAGAAATTACTATATAATCAATAAGAGGATTTATGGTGTCTATAGCAAAAAGATGCTCTAAACTCAAAACAGCTTTTCCTGGTTCTGTGGCTAGATTATTCTGATGTTTTTTCTTTTTTAATTTGTTAACATTTTTATTATTGAGAGACAGAGCGAGACAGAGCATGAGCATGAGCATGGGAGGGATAGAGAGAGGGGAAGACACAGAATCTGAAGGAAGCTCCAAGCTCTGAGCTGCCAGCACAGAGCCCAATGCGGGGTTCAAACTCACAAACTGTGAGATGATGACCTGAGCTGACATCAGGCACTTAACCCACTGAGCCACCTGGGTGCCCAGTCTGATGGTTTGTCTATGAGAGGCATTTTGAGATCAAGTGTCTTGTCCTTTGTCGTGCAACTCTCTGAATAAACAAGTTTAATGTAACTAATCTTTATTTTTAAATTCACCATAAAGTAAAATTAAGACATGAACTTCATGTATAGAATGAATGCTGTATCTAAGAGAATAGTATAATAGTTTTTGAAGTGCTAGGAATTTTGATTGGGATAGGTAGACCTTTCACTACTAAACAAAAAGTATTTTGATTTACAAATTTTCTACGAGGAGCAACTGACCCATGTGAGCAATTTACATAAAAGGGAAAGATATGCAGGATATCCACATGGCAATGGCAACAACAAGCATACACTAATGCATCAGACCTAACTATCTAAGCCATGTGAACATATATTCTTCAGCGCACTTGGGTGACATGCAGCCATTAATTGGCTAGTTGGCTTTCGCATGCTGTCAATTAATCCTTAACACCATTAAGGCCTGGCATGGCACTGGAGGAAAGCAATCACAGTAATCTTTCAAACTGGGAAACAAAGATTATTCTACTAATTAGTATCTTCTCTTTGCTGAAAGCAATTGAAATCTATGTTGGCATAAGTATGCAACTTTCAACAATTCTCCAAGGGCCTCCTTTCAATTATTTAAAAAAATATTTCCCTTTCCCTTTTACGTTTTCCTGCTCTCTGATCTTTTCTTAAATCTCCATGTGTGTTTGTTTATTTCCAGTACAAAACATGGTATTTTTTTTGTCAGCCAGAAAGGAATTTAATAATCACCAGAGATTCTTACTGAAAAGATTTAGATACTAGAAATTCTGTAAGTCTTCTGAAATTTTATACAAAATATTTAGTGTAAGTACATGTACTTATTCTGTGAATGGGCATGAATATTACAGACAAAGCACAAGAGTAAATATAGACAGATGTAGCCATTGCCCTCAGCTTAATTTCTAGCTGAGGAACTCAATATGAAACACATGACTATTTAACTACAAGGAGTGATTTAAGCATAAAAAGCATAATGAAGGTTGAGGGATGAGTGCTACGGGAGCATGTAGCTAAGGGCGAATAGGGAAACCTTTCCTTAGGAAGCACCATTGGATCTGAGCTCTGGTGAATGCATAAGGGTTAACTACGGGAACGGCTGTGTAAGGGAATAGGGGAAGAGACAAGTTAATAGGGTATGGGGTGAGGGATGGTAGATTAGGTGCAGCAGCATCTCTGGAAGCTCTGAGAAGGAGTATTTCATGTTCAAAGGTCTGAAGGAAGGCCAGTTAGTCTACAGGTACAGTGTCTCTTAAGAAAAAAGAAGAGAGGGGTGCCTGGGTGGCTCGACTGGTTGAACGTCCCTCTTGATTTCAGCTCAGGTCATGATCCCAGAATCGTGGGATCAAGCCTAGAATGGAGCCTGCTTGGGATTCTCTCTCCCCCTTTCCTCCTCTCTACCTCTCTCCCTCTCCCAGGCTCCTGCATGTGTGTACATGCTCTGTCTTTTTCTCTCAAAGAAAGAAAAAGAAATGAAAAAGTAAATAAAGAAGTATCCCATTGAACCCAATGTGATTCATTGCAGACTTTCTGTTAAAGAAAAATGAGACCTGGTGATTTCTGCTTCCCTGGAACTAACATAGTTAGATCTGACCTGATAAGGCTGCAGACCAGGATTATCAACTCCCAGCCCAAGTACTTGCCATCTTCTATAGGATCTACCCAGCTGCTCCTTGAATTTCCCCACCCTCTTTTCTTGCTATGCACAGAATGAATATCATCAGTTAGTATAATATTACAATGAGAAAAATAGTACCTGCCCCAAGGAATGTGAAACCCACTTGGCTCTGTAAGAAGCCTGTGAAGAGGGAAGCGTCTTCTTACTGCAACATGTTAGGTTTCTGTAAATACAGTAATGGGGGGGAGGGGAAGATAAAGGGACTAAAAGCTAAGGCTCTGCCCTGCTTTTTATAATGATAGCCAATATGATAGCTTGTAAAATCTCAATTAACAAGATGAGACAGAGAGAGATGCTAATCAGTTTTATCAAAGAGCCTGGTGGGACCTTGTTTTGTATCCAAGATTAGCAAGATTAGCTCTCCAATAGTAGAGAGCTTGGATCCTGTGTATTCAAGCCACTAAATCACATTGCCCACTGGCACATAAAATGATCTGGAACTGGTCCTGTACTGCCAGGAGGTTCCTGTAGCTTTTTAATGCCTTTCATTTTAGAAACAGCAGCTCATGGTTGTATGCTCATAAATACAGTGTCTATAAACTATAAGGCCTCTATAAAGTGGGATCCATTAAAAAAAACCCAGCTACTTTAGCCTGAAGCCACATTTCAGGAAGTGAAAATTAGAAAAGTAACCTCTTTTTTTCCCTAACAAAAGACAACCTAATACTAAAATCACTGGATTGCTTAAAAAGTGCTTTGTTGTTATTGCTGTTCTTAATGAAAGGGAGACAATGAACAACCTTTTTTTCATCTGAGCTTTTGTGGGAGTGTTTTTGTGGAAAGTGCATAAATTAGTCTTGGCCACGTAACTATGGAGAGACAGCTAATACTTATTTGAAAGAACTTATCCCAGGATGTGTTTCACACTGGAATATTGAAATTATTAAAGGTGGTGTATAGAACTTAGTGATAATTTTAGGGGTAATATGTCAAAAAGCAAATATGAAAGTGAAATGAAGTCACATGCTGGAATATTATACAGCAGTCAAAAGGAATGCATTCCAGTGAAGGAAACTATATGGCTGAATATTACTAACATAATAGTAAATAACAAAGTTCTGAAAGGTTAAATGCTGTTTGACAAAGTTTAAAAATTAAAAACAATCAGGGTGCCTGACTGGCTTTGTTGGTAGAACACGAGACTCTTGATTTAGGAGTTGTGAGTTCAAGCCCCACACTGGGTGTAGAAATTACTTAAAAATAAAAATTAAAAAAACATTTCAAATAATCAAAACTAACTTTGTATAAGCATAAAAACATGAAAATAGATGTCAGAGAGAGACGAACATGGGATTCAGGATGATGGTTACTTTGGGTTGCGGAGAAGGGCCATGGGATGATTAGGAAACCATATTGTTAGACACAGGTTGTTGCCAATGTACTGATTGTTCTTTTGGGAGGTGGATTCTCAGGTATTTACTTCATTTAAAAAAAAAAATCAAATAACTATAAAAGATCGATTGCAAAAATGGCCTCAATTCTTTCTCTCTGTATATTTATGCCCCTTGCAGCATGACTTTGAAACTCTACTCTGCAAGGGCAAAGAAAAAAGATCCCTGAGAGTTAACAGAGTGAGACCCCTGAGCCTGACTGGTCATTTTAATTGTGCCTCTGCAGAGAGAGGAGAGAAACAAGCATAGTCTGTTTACCATATTGCACCACAATGACAGCACACAGCATTCTGGAAGGAGCTAATAGGGTCTCAGACTATCTGTTAACTTCCAGTTGAGAAAAGCTGCTTGTGCCAAAAAGGAAAACATAGACATTCCACATCATGACATTTTCTCGGCTTGTTCCCTTACCTTTCAAAACTGTGTGGTACTTGATAACTTAGGATTTATTGAGTGAAACTGATGTATGGCTGTGACAGAAGGAGTGTACAATTGCACAGCGTTGGGAGAGAACTTTTTAACGACAGTATAATTAACTTGTGTATATTTGCATTACATCCCAGGTCATCAAACAGTTGATCCTGATATTCCAGCTGATATTGAATACTTTTTTTTTTTTTTGCCCAATATTAACTAGGGAAGTTTGTGGGGGGAAAAAATCTAGCGGTATCAAAAATCTACCTGATTAGAACACAAGGTAGAGTACCGCTGGGTTGCTTGCAGTTTGGGAAAAGTTCTTTGCTCCCAACATATTTCCTATTACAGCTAGTGCAGTCCTTCTTGCATGGTACCAGTCAATGCTTTTACCATTAGCTTCTTTCTTCAGCAGGGTTTATGTAACTTTGAGGCATGGGGACTTCTCTGTAAATATTATGTTTCCCAGGGATATGTGCATATTTTAAGAAACCTTCAACAATGACTCTGTTCAATACACTTTTTGATAATGAAATGTCAGATATTGGTGGCATAAGAGGAGCTAGTTTGAATAGAATTACCTACCCAGTATCATTAAATTATACTACATGTGGATGTATATATACGCTGTTTATATCTGAAGTCAGCCTATAAACTGGCTTGAAATATGATGTTTCAGCTGGGCTGCTTAAAAGTCATATTGGTGCTATTTGTACTAAAATAGTGTTAGGGGTGTTACTTCTAAAATGAAGTGTGGAATTTGTATTTTATTATCCAAACCACCCTCAGAGCTGCATTGTTCAGGAGGAAGGCAGGGACTCAGCACATTGTTCTGGTGAGGGTCCAGACAGAAAGATAATAATTCATTCTGCTAGATCCCTACTGTTGGTTCAACCAAACATGAAGTCAGCTCAATTATCTATGCCGATGGAGGGGAAAAGTGACCTAAGTGATCGAAAACCAGGGGGGAGAAAGAAAAACAACAGTGGATTGCTGTGAAAATACAGAGACAATCTTTTTAAAAGAAAATTTTTAAATTACTCAGGTTTTTTTTTTCAGAATTCAACTGTTTTCCTCTTCTCTTAAGCCAATTGTATGGGGAATTAAGCATTGCTTTGTATAATGTAAAATAGTAATGCTAATGGCAAAAGCACCTATAATATTTAGCATCCATTAAATACCCGTTTTGTGTCAGATGTGTGGGTAGAAAGAAGATTTGATTATTTCGACATCATTTCTTCAGTATGTGTGTATGTGGATTTCTTTCCAGAGTAAAAGCTAACAAAATTTGCCCATCTCAACAGGTTAAACACAATCATTCCACTGCATGGCTACATTTTCTGTGATGAAAATGAACTTACCCATTTACTACATACACAGTACTTATGTTTTAAACATGAAATATTAAAGTTTTATAATGGGTCATAAAAATAATTATAAGAAAAAAATTATAGTCCTTTACCTCCTTCCACAAATCTAGAGTTTTGCTACACAGACAAAATGATTTTGTAATCCTTTAGGTATTTCTTTAGGTATTTATACCAATGAAGAAATTAAAAAATAAGCCTAATACTGTTCTATTTGACTTTCTATTGTGGAAGAGTAGGATTTGCAGTCACCTTTCATATTAGTTATCTATTCATAGCAAACTACCCCAAAATCTAATAGCTCAGTACCACAAACATTGATTATCTCACAGATTTTGAAGGCAAGGCATCTTGGAACCACACAGCTCGGTGGTTTGGGCTCAGGGTCTCACAAGATGTTGCCGTTGAGCTATTTACTGGGGCTTCAGCATTTGAAGCTTTGACAGGGACCGGATGGTCTGACTCCAAAAAGGCTCACTCCCAGGCTGCTGGAAAGAAGCTTTAGTTCTTTGCCACGTGGGCTACTCCACAGGACACTGAGTGTTCTTAAGGCACAACAGCTGACTACCCCCAGTGCGGGCATAGGTGTTCTTGGGTTCCAAAAGGTGCTGTACCTTTTTATAACCCAATCTTGGGGATGGCATACTATCGTTTCTGCACAGAAGAACTTCAGTGTAATGCAGGAGGGAGTTACACAAGGAAATGAACATCAGACCGCAGGGCCACAGGATCTCTGCTAAGAGGCTGCCTAGACTCTCACAGTTTGCAACACCTTATCTCTGTGCCTCCAGCCACTCTCGATTTCTCTTACCTCAGTCCATCCAATATGGTTATATTACAATCTTATTTCCATCAGTGCTACATTTAGATCTTTTATGGCTATGGGAAGTAAAATTTTGAGATTTCACATGTCTGAGAATATCTAGCCTAACTCAATTTGTCTGAGCATAGAATTCTAGGATGAAAATAATTTTTCCCACAGAATTTTAAAGACATGACTCAACTTTTGAGTATTGTTTGTGGTTGCTTTTAGATGTCTTTCCTATTCACAATTATTATACATTACTTTCTGGAAGATTTTAAGGTCTTCCCTTTATTTTTGGTGCTTTGAAAATTTTTAGTGATGTACCTCATAAGGCTGTAAATAACGTACAGAATACCCAATTAAATTTGAATTTCAGATAAATAACAAATACTTTTTTATAGTAGGATTCTTCAATATTGCGTGTAACATATTATGCTAAAAGCTTATGGTTTAATTGAAATTTAAATTTTAATAGACACCCTGTAATCTTATATGCTGAGTCTGCCAAACCTGGTACCTCAGAATAATAATTTATCTTCCTTCCTCCCTTCCTTTTCCTCCCTCCCCACTTCTGTCCTTCCTTTTTTCCTTCCTTCCTTCCTCCCTCCCTCCTTTCCTTCCTCTTTCCTTCCTTCTTTCCTTCCCTCCCCCACTGTGCTCTCTTTAATCTCTCTCTGTCTCTCTCAGCTAGGCAGGATATCCTGTTATTCATTTTAGGTAGATGAAAAAAAGATCATTTCTAAAACATCTTCTCTTCAGTGCCTCACCCATATACTCTCCTCTCTTCTAGTTGTAAATAGTGAGGATGAGACCTGGTTTTACAAAGTCCCATATTTAGATTTTCATTTTCAACCTCTGGTGTTGCTTCAGTCACATCCTAAATACCATCTTCCCTGATGCATTTAGGGTCTAATTTGTGTACATTTCAATGGTTGGGAGACTTGAGCTGGCTTATATCTTTTTGTCATTCTTGTGCAGCCTTCTTAACTTTGCTGAGTGAGTTAAGACTCTGTCTGTATTCTTTCCTTTTTCAAAAGTTTTCTGAGCCTTCCTATTGGTTGTGTGAGTTTGAGGTTGGCTGTAAGCAGTAGACACTATGTTGGTTTAGATGTATCAGAGGTATATTGTTCCTGGTAGGAAATGCCTGTGAGGAAAAATGATGAGGAGGCCTGGGGAAGGCTAGGGAAGCTATAAGGTCACTTTGCTGGTTGAGTACTTTTGAAAGAGAGAGGAAGGAAGGAAGCTTCAGTGGAAGGGTCTTAAACAGCAGTGCTGTCCTTAGAAAATTCAGGAAAGTTGATGGAGTTGATCAAACCAAAGTCACCCATCAGAGAAGTCCCACATCTCCCAGGACTTGACCTGCATTAGTATTTCTGTAAAGCTCCCTCCTTGGCTAAGAGCAGCTTATGGGAAATGCGGCCATAGGATGGTGGTGCAGTAGCTGAGCTCTCGGTCATTTATGCTTTGCACAGTAGGAGACCTGAGAGGTATATTTTCATTTACACTATACTGCTACTCTCCCACTCTCTCTATCCTTGTGGTTTATGTAAATATTTATGTAAATATTATCACATAATAGTGTATGTATATGCATACATATTTATAAGATATATGTATATATGTACATAGACATGCATTGTAATAAAAAATAATATATATGTAAATTGTACATGATATGTACTTGTTTTAAATACATAAGCATTCCCAAATTACGAAGTTTTCTCATATTATTTATTTTAACTTCCAAAGCTGTGTGGCACTTTAAAAATTAGTATTTATCACATGGAAGTAATTTATGGCTGTGATAGAGGGAGCAAACTGTTGTAATGATTGTAGTTACTACTGTCATTGCCACGATATTGATGAGGATATGAGGTACATACAAGTGAGGCAAATTTCTCAAAGTTACACAGCCAGTCAGTGGTAAAGTTGGGGTCTGAATCCAGATAGTCTGACCAAACAGACTATATATTTTCCACCGTATATGTTATCCCATGCCCATAGTGTTGTTTTGTTATGTAATAAGCTTAGTCCATCCAGGTTCAAAGGTAGGTTTGGTTAATGTGTTTAGAGACATTTATTAGGAACATCTGAATACCTACTATTTCTGTGATCCGATTATATTTGTAGAAAATTATACTTAATGAGAAACTTGGCTTCTCTTCTGTATGGAACAAATTACCCCAATCATAGTGACTTGAAACAACTAATATTACTTATTATCTCTTATGGATTCAGTGGGCCAGAGATTCAGGCATACCTGGAGTATCAACTGGAAGAATCAAGGGCTGAGGACTGGGATTATCTGAAGGGACATAGCTCTTGCAGGTCTAATTATGATGTTGCCTATTGCTTGCATGAAAGTGTTGCCCAGTATACCCACATGGGGTTCTCCTTGTGGCCTGGGTTTCCTTACCAGAAATATGTGGCTAGTTTTCAGCACAAGCCTCTTGAGAGAATGAGATGGAAGCCATATCACCATTTTGTTATCTACTTTCCAAAGTTGCATAACATTATTTCTGCCTCACTTTATTGGTCAAGGCAGTTACAAAACTCTACCCCATCTAAGTCTTAAGAGGAAATAAACGTGTCTACATTACATGGTAAGAAGAACAGGCTGGATAGGATCTCGTTCCCTCCCTCTCTCTCTCATCTGGCTGTCTATCTAGATATCTATCTATTATCTATCTGTCTAATTACCTATCTACCTTTGTATGTCTGCCTTTGGAAAATACATTCTGCTTTATATCCTCAAATGAAAAAAAAACCGAAAAACTGGATAACATTATGCTTTCTGGTGAGTGCAATGTAAATTTCTTAATACTCACCAATTTTAGTAACACTTTATAAATACCCTAAAAATGTTGATGTCTTAAAGAAGATATCAAGGAAAATTAAGCTTTTGTTAAGACTTGTCTACTATATGGCATCTCCTCTTGATTTAAAACAGCTTTGTTTTGGGGCATCCGGTGGCTCAGTTGGTTAAGTGTCCGACTTCAGCTCAGGTCATGATCTCACGATCAGTGAGTTTAAGCCCCACATTGGGCTCTGTGCTGACAGCTCAGAGCCTGGAACCTGCTTCAGATTCTGTGTCGCCCTCTCTCTCTGACCCTCCTCTGCTCACACTCTGTCTCTCTCACTCTCAAAAATGAATAAATTTTTTAAAAGATTTTTTAAAAAAAACATTGTTTTGTCTTACAAATGCCATCTCTATAGTCTCTGGTGTAATGGTTAAAGAGCATAAAGTTTGGAGCCATACATACTGTATTTTAAAGCTCAGATAGTCATATTTATTAGTTTTTGTTTTCGTTTTTTGGTTTTTTCCTCCCTTAGGCACGGAAGCCTCAGTTTCCTTCTCTAGGAAAGGATAATGACAATAATACCTCACTGAGAAAGATTGGGTGTTTTAATGAAATAATGCATGGCACAGAGTAAGTTATCTTTATGTTCCCCTCCATTTAGAAGCAGGCATTTGAAAGAAACACTCCTTTTGGATCAGTGCATAAAGTAAGAAAATCTTTCAAACTGTAATAATTTTACCACAAAGATTTCAGATAGGTTATGCTTAAAAAATGTCACTTGAAAGGCATAAAAATTTATTGGCTTGCATTGTATTTATATAAATTGAGGTATCAAAATTTGAGTACGGCCCCAAATTAATGCTCAGAATTCTCAGTTGTGGAACACTCACTATATTCAATAAATTCATTTAAAAAAATCTTTACTGAGTACCTAATATATCCCAAGCACCTAGCTAAGAGCTGGACAAAAATAGTGAACAAAGTAGACATGCCCTAATAGACACACACATAACAAAACCACACGTGTATTGCATATTGTTGTTGTGTTAGATGTTCTTTCTTCTTCTTTCCCTGACATGTTGAGTATACGTTATCCATTCCACATACTTCCCTTAGTAGCTTTATTGCTTCACATGTTCATTCCACATGCTGATCATCTGGGCCTTCCTTTTTCTTTAATATATTTTAGAACTTTTGAAGGAATTAGAGAAGAGCAGCTGTCTTACTGAAAAACACAGAGAGTTTGAGTCATAGATTGAGCAATATCCAACAGCTGCTTGTTTAGACTCTTTAAAACACTCATTTAAAACACACTGAGTACTAAGGAATTTTTGGAGTAAGTCTGAAGTTTGAAGAAAGAGAAGCATTGCACCCATCAACATTCAAATGCTTCTCCCTTCACGTTTTAGTTAGCCTCTGCTGTTTTGCATCAAGAGGTGTACAGTAGTCCCCGGGAGGAAACTCAGAAAACCATTTTGTTCTTGGAGTGCCAAGCAGTGCCTGGTGGGTGCTTACTACTACATTCCTGAATCCTGGTGCTTGTACTGAGGAAAGACGGTTGATTTCAGGTTTTTTGAGCCCTAATTGTGCATTATTTGCTCTACAATAATGCATTCTCCCTAGGTGTTAACATCTAACGTGTCCTCTTCTCTGTACATACTCTTAGTACTTCCTTCATCTCCAAGTTGTCTTTTATCAATATTCTATAATCACCAAATGAGCACATGGTGCTCTTCCAGGCAGCAAACATGTCTGAAGGAACTGCAGAGAGGAGTTAGAGAAACCATGCCACTGAAGAAAAGAAAGTAGACTAAATGCTTTCCATTTTCTGCTATTATTGCAATGCACATGCTGCACCAATTACATGTTTTGTGGAACAAGACATAAGCATTTTATATTACAGAGTATAATGCAGCCTCTAACTGTACTTTCGATTGGCTTTGTGTGTGTGTGCTCATAAATTAGACTACGTTCAGTGCCTTATTACTTCCTCTTTGTCCATTACTTTGGTGGAATTTATTTTGATTGGGATAACAAAAGAAGAAATATTCATGAGCCAGCATTAGGCAAATCAACAATAACTCCAGCAAAAATTTTGCTTTCCACAGCCATATAGTTGCCATTTATTAGTGTTTTGTGTCAAACGCAGTAGTCTTGAAAATGATGGTTCCACTTTAATTAAAACTGAGATCTGAAGTGGAAAATCATCCACAGTGTTTATGGTTTTCTGTCTTTTGGATTGATTCCTGAATGATCTGATCTTTCTTTGATCTGATTGTTCTTTGTATTATCAAAATAGCTAACACTTTTTACACACATTCTATGTGCCAAACACTGTGATAAACACTTTATAAGTAGGACCCTATAAGAACTGTTATTTCTTATATTTCTTTTTTTTAAGTTTATTTATTTTAAGAGAGTGCACATGCATATGCTTATGCAAAAAGGGAGGGGGAAGAGAGAAGACAGAGAGAGAATACCAAACAGACTCTGCACTGTCAACAAAGAGCCTGATGGGAGGCTAATCTCACTAACCATGAGATCATGACCTGAGCTGAAATCAAGAGTTGGGTACTTGCTGGACTGAGCCACCCAGGTACATTAGACTTTTAATGCTCAAAATTTGGTGTGTCAAAATGACTGGGGTGTATTAAAATGATTAAAGTTTTCTATTGTTATTGAGGTTGTTGTTTGATTTTGATAGAAGACAGTGAAGGAGTAAGAGAAGTCAAGTGCCTGCTATATATACCATGCAATTCTTAATTCCTCCATGCATTTAGTGTCTATTGCCTACCAGACATTGTGTTGCTTGTAAACTGACTAAAACTTTGTGGCTATGCTAGAAAGTGTAAATACATACTTTCAGCATGATATGATAATTGCCCAGGGCTTAGTAGGTGCTTTTTAAGGATTTATTAAACGAATGAGTTTATAATGTTGTAGGGAGAGAAGGGGGGAAAGTCCTCATTGTTATTAATCATGATTAATAATGTTATTATTAATAATTAGTGTTATTAAGATTTTAGTATTATAACTGTTTGAGATAGACAAGGCCATGAGAGATATTCAGAATCATAATGTATGTTATTTAAATATCTACAAATATCTACAAAGACTTTTGGCTTTTCTATAAAAGAAGTTTACAAAAAATAATTTAGACACAGATCTAGCAGTAACTAGACTTATTGGATCCAATTAAAGAATGGAAACTGTAGTGTGTCAAGAAAACAATCATGTTTGAGAATTAGGTAATATGTATATTTTGTTCCAGGAATGTGGATTGTAAGACTACTCTATTAAAATTTTTTAATGTTTATTTATTTTTGAGAGAGACAGACAGAGAGCCAGAGCATGAGCAGGGGAGGGGCATAGAGAGGGAGTCACAGAATCCAAAGCAGACTCCAGGCTTTGAGCTGTCAGCACAGAGTGGGACTCAGGGTTTGAACTCCCAAGCCATGCGATCATGACCTGAGCCCAAGTCGAGGCTTAACGGACTGAGCCACCCAGGCTCCCCAGGACCACTTCACTTAAAGGGGATAATGGTTTAGTGGGACAAGAAGACAGACTCACTTGTCTCCTACTGGGGTAAGAAAAATAGCCCCGCATAACTATATGGTTACTTCCAATCCACATCTATGGCTGACAGGTAGCCTTAGCTAGATGAGAAGCGAACCCCCATTTTTTTAGGGAAGAAGACCCCAAACTCCATTGCACGATGACCTACCTCACATGAAAACATGTAACTGTCTTTTGTGAATGATCATACTTAATCTTGGGAAGATTTAACATTAAATTTTAAGATGAGAAAATAAAACCATAATATTCATAGTTTTGTGTTATATTTGGAAATAATCTGTGCGTGTTTGGTATTTGGAGTACTTGGAGCATTTAAAAGAATTTCGCATTTTGAGAATATAATTTGGCAATTTAAAGCTCCTAACAGATAAGGCTTGTGATTCCAATTAAAAATTTGTCACCTAGTAATTGTGAAATTTTTATATCAGGATAACAGGATTTTCCTAAATTTGTAAAAAGTATTGATATTTTAATGACAAATTAAGGTTGAGTATAAGTTTAAATTTTGTATTTATAAGAACTCTATAAGTAACTTGGGAAGTTTTATTAGACAATTAATATACTTAAAGGTAAAATGCAATATACTATATTTATAAATGCAGGATAAAGCATTTAAGGACATTTAAATAAATAAATTGCCTCTTAAAAGTAATTGTTAAAATTTTCTAGAGTTGTAAATAGAATAAGATTCACGTATTTAAATGAAAAGTGTAGGGAAGGATTAGGATTTTAAAATTGTAGAGTAAATCAAAGATTAATTATATAAATATGGAATATTTTCTTTATACAAAAGCTACACTCAAAGACACCAAAACCCCCTCATTTTGATATTTTTTTTCCTTAAGGGTCACTTAAATTATACAAGAAGATATCTACCAAAAGAACAATTCTTTCCAATGCTTTTTGTTTGAAAGGGATATTATTTAATTTGAATACTTATGTAATTAAACTCTTTATGTAATAAAGAGTTTCTCTTATATACCTTTTAAAACTAATGTCGGGGTGCCTGAGTGGCTCAGTCGGTTGGGTGTCCGACTTCGGCTCAGGTCATGATCTCACGGTTCGTGGGTTCGAGCCCTGCATGGGTTCTGGCTGACAGCTAGCTCAGAGCCTGGAGCCTGCTTCAGATTCTGTGTCTCCCTCTCTCTCTGACCCTCCCCTGCTCACGCTGTCTCTCTCTCTCTCTCTCTCTCAGAAATAAAAATATAAAGTAAAAAATAAAAATAATGTCAATCTTCACATAGGTTATTTTCATTATTTTTTTAAATTACTTAACATGTTTTCGTTACATTCACAAAAAACTCTTTCCAATGGTTAATTTATGAAATCGTGTTTACATTTAGAACCTGTACTTCTTACTAAATAATTTCTGTTGAGGTTCTGTTTTTCTAAAAAATTTTATGCCTCTCTTTTTCTCAACATTCTTCAACTCAATTTTATGAATACGTTTTCTGCTAGGACAATCCATAAGTAAACTAATGCAATTCAGTAACTACAAAACATTGTACTATGGAAGAACATCTGTGGAAGCTCTTGGAGGTAATCTCCCAGACTTCTAGCTTATAACTAGCAATGAAGATACACTCAGAAGCAAAAGCACTCTCTCCATAAGGTGTTCTGTAATTCAAACACTGATTCTTAGATGTTTTGTCAAATTTCCACTCTAAACTTCAAACAGACCAAATTACTTGTTGGAAAAGTTTCCTGCGGCGATACTGTTCTGCGCACACTGAAAACAATGTCAAATCTGCGGTTGTAAGACTCTTCCTTAGTGATCTCAGTTATTTCTGTAGTTTTGACTGGTAAGGTGCTGGAAGGTAATCTTACTATTGCGTATATGTCCATGAGGAAATAATAATTTTAAAAATAACAGCTTTATTGAGATGTAATTCACAAATCCACAACTCACCCATTTAAAGCGTACAATTCAGTGTTTTTAGCAAATATATATTGTGTAACCATCACCACAATCTAATTTAGAATATTTCCGTCATCCCCAAAAGAAACCCAGTACCCTTTAACACTCACTCATCATTTCCCCAAATTCCCTACTGCTATCCTTAAGTAAACACTAAGCTACTTTTTGTCTACAAAGATTTGCCTATTCTGGACATTTCATGTAAATATCATTATACCATATTGTTGGAGGAGGTAATCAGAGGACATGACCACCAGTCGACCCATAAGCTGGACCCAGGCAATGAGACTCCTCACCTCCTCCCCTGTACTTGGAATGTATGTTTTGCCCACCATTTCCACAGTGGGAGCTGTTCCAAGGACACAACCTTGAGGGTAAAGTGTTGTTGAGACCGTCTGGTTTGTAGGTGTGACTGAATCTAGGTCAGGCCTTTAAATAGACTTTTAAGATTCTGGCAGTCATGTGTGGAGATCTACTCATCTCGCAGCTTCCTCATGAGTTTCCTTGCTCATTAAACTTGCACCTACCAATTTGGAGTGATTTGCCTCTTTCTTTGGTCTCTCTCTTTTCACTTAAAAAAATCTTTTTAATGTTTATTTATTTTTGAGACAGAGAGACAGAGTATGAGTGGGGAGGGGAAGAGAGAGAGGGAGACACAGAATCCGAAGTAGGCTCAAGGCTCTGAGCTGTGAGCACAGAGCCCGATGCGGGACTCAAACTCACAAACTGTGAGAACATGACCTGAGCCAAAGTTGGACGTTTAACTGACTGAGCCACCCAAGTGCCCCTCTTTCACTATTTATATGGGGCCAGTTTATGAACCAAAAATATGTGGACCTGCGTGACTGGTCTTTTACTTTGCTTAGTGTTTTCAAGGAACATTCATTCTGTAGTATGTACTAGTACTTCATTCTCTTTTATTGTGGAATAATATTTTATTGTACAGATATAACACATTTAATTTGTTCATCAATTGATGTAAATTTGGATTGTTTCCATTTTTTGTATATTATGAATAATGCTGCTAGCAATATTCGTGTAACAGTTTTTGTGTAGATAAAAGTTTCGTATTTCTTGGGTAGATACTTTGGAGTGGAATTGGGTCATATATTAATTCCGTGTTTAAATCTCCCAGGAGTTGCCAGACTGTTTTCCAGAAAAGGTGCACCATTTTAAATTCTCACAGACGAAGAATGAGGGTTCTAATTTCTCTGCATCCTCACTAACATTTCTTGTCTGTTTTATTACAGTCATCCTAGTGGGTGTAAAGTGGCATTTCATTGTGGTTTGGTTTGCATTTCTCTGATGTCTAATTATGTTGTAATTTTAGTGTGTGCTTATTGGACATTTATTTATCTCTGAAGAAGTGGCTGTTCAGATTCAGATTTGACAGTCTTTAACTTTTTTTATTACTGACATAATAGTTCTTTATATATTGTGTATATAGGTCTTTATCATATATATACTTTGTGAATTTTTTCCCCATTATGTGGATTGTCTTTTAGCTTTCAGGATAGTATCTATCAATGCAAAAAACAATAATAATAATTTTGGTGAAGTCCAATTTTTCTATTTTTTTCTTTGCCAATTTGTTCTTTTGGTATCATAACTACAATTGCGCCTAATCCAAGGACACCAAGTTTCACATCTATGTTTTGTTCTTAGAATTTTACAGTGTTCACTCTTACATTTAGCCTTTGATCCACTTTGAGTGAGAATCAAAACAGAGGTTTTTACTGGAACTCTTAATTCTCTTACCTTGATGTTTATATTTATATTTATCCTTATGCCAGTTCTATGCTGTCTTGATTACTAAAGCCTTGTTGTAAATCTTAAAATCAGCAAGTGTGAGTTGAGTAGATGTGGTAGGAGTGGATTTTCTGTCTTGTTCCTAATATTAGAGGGGTGCATTCAGTCTTTTTTCACTGTGGGATTGGCTGTGGGATTTCTACAGATGCCTTTTTTCAGATTGGGAAACACTTTTTTAAATTATTAGTTTGTTGAGTGTTTTTTTCATGATGAGATATCAGAATTTGTCAAAAGCTTTTTCTGTGACTATTGAGATGATTATATGTCTTTTCCCCTTTTTATATTGTTGTTGTGTATTAATTGAATTTTGATGTTAAATCAACATTATATCCTTGGGGTAGATCACACTAGGCCATGGTGTATATTCAGTTTTGTGTATGGCTGGGGATTCTATGTGCTAATGTTTTGTTAAGGATTTCTGTGTCTTTATTCATGACAGATACTACTCTTTGGTTTTCTTTTTTTGTTGTTGTTATCTATGTCTGATTTTGGTGTCGGGGTAATACTGGCCTCATGGAATGAGTTGGGAAGCCTGTCTTTATCTTTTATTTTTTGTAGGGGTTTCTGAAGAATTGATATTAATTCTTCTTTAAATGTTTGATAAAATTTACCAGTGAGGTTATCTGGGCCTGAGATTTTCTGTGTGAGAAGTTTTAAAATTACTAATTCAATCTAATTACTTGTTATTAGAATATTGAGATTTTCTTTTTATTCTTGCTTTTGTTCTTTGTGTCTTTCTAGGAATTTATCCATTTCATTTAAGTTACCAAATTTGTTGCCATATAATTGTCATTGGTGATATCTCACTTTCATTCCTGGTTAATATAGAGATTGGAGTTCTTTCTCTCTTTCTTCTTTCTTTTTTAGCCTAACTAAAAGTTTTCAATGTTGTTGATCTTTTTTAAAGACCTAACATTTGGATTTGTTTATTTTTTCTATTTATGAAAAAATAATTAATTTTCCAATAATTTCTGCCATAATTTTATTATATCTTCTGCTTGCTATAAGGTTTAGTTTGCTCCCTTTTCCCCCCTTACTCTTTTAAGGTGGAAGGCTGGTTATTAATTTCATACATTTCTTCTTTTTTAAAAAATATAACCATTTATAGCTATAATTTTTCCTTCTATGCATGATTTTGCTGCATCTCATGATTTTTATATGCTTTGTTTCATTTTAATTCTTTTCAAATTATTTTATAATTTATCCTGTGATTTCTTCTCTGATCCATTAGTTATTTAAAAGGGTGTTACAATTTCCAGATATTCATGAATTTCTAAAGTTTGCTTCTGTTACTTATTTCTAATGTCATTCCATTGTAGTCAGAGATTATACTTTGTATGATTTTAATTTTTTTTAAAGTATTTAGGAATCCTTTATGACTGGCATATAGTTTCTACTGGAAAATATCCTATGTGCACTTGAGAATAATTTGAATTTTTTTAATGTTTACTTTTAAGAGCAAGAGAGACAGAGACAGACACAGAGACAGTGTATGTGCAGTGAAGGGGCAGAGAGAGAGGGAGACACAGATTCTGAAGCCAGCTCCAGGCCGTCAGCACAGAGCTCGATGCACGGCTTCAACTCACAAACACAGAAGATCATGCTCTGAGCCCAAGTCAGATGCTCAACCAACTGAGCCACCCAGGCACCCCTCACTTGAGAATAATTTGTATTTTGTTGTCTTAGGTTGGAATGTTGGTCAGGTCTAGATAGTTTATAATTTTCAAATCTTTTATTTCCATTTTGATCTTCCACTAGTTCTTGTCTCCTTTACTGAAAGTAGCTATGGTAGTCTCTAGTTATCATTATTATGAATTACCTATTTTCTTTTAGATTCTATCAGCTTTTCTTTATATCTTTTGGGGCTCCAATGTTAGGTGCATTTATGTTTACAATTATAATATCTTCTTTATAGGTCCTCACTTTATCATTTTAATATGTTCCTCTTTATCTCTAATAACATTATTAATTTATTCATTTATTTATTTATTTTCAGTATAAGAATGCACATAGTTTAATGTTAGGCCAGTTACATTATCTAGTAACATTTTAAATCAATTTCATCTTAGTACAGCCATACTAGCATTATTATGGTTATGTTTGCATGATATATCCTTTTCCATCTTCTAACTTTCAACCTCTTTTTTATCTTTGAACCTAAAGTGTATCTCCAGTGGATAGCATACAGATGGGTTTTATGTTAATCCAATCTGATACTCTCTGTCTTTGGATTTTTAATCCAGTCATATTTAATACTATTATTGATATAGTTGGATTTATGACTGCAATTTTTTTAAGTTTATTTGTTTATTTTGAGAGAGAGAGAGCATGNATATATATATATATATATATAGTGAGAGAGAGAGAGAGAGAGAGAGAGACTCCCTAATAGGCTCCACACTGTTAGTGCAGAGAGCCCAATGTAGATCTCAAGCCCATGAACCTTGGAATCATGATCTGAGCTGAAATCAAGAGTCCAATATCCAATACTTGGGGCACCTGGGTGGCTCAGTTGGTTGAGTGCCTGACTTCGGCTCAGGTCATGATCTCGCAGTTCATGAGTTTGAGCCCTATGTCAGGCTCTGTGCTGACAGCTCAGAGCCTGGAGCCTGCTTCAGATTCTGTGTCTCTCTCTTTCTCTGTCTCTCCCCCCTTCATGATCTGTCTCTCCTTCAAATATAAATAAACATTAAAAAATTAAAAAAAAAAAAGAGTCCAATGCTTAACCAACTGAGCCACCCAGGTACCCCCTGTGACTTTATTTTTGCTTTAAATAAATCTCATGTCTATTTCATTCCTCCATTCTTCTTTTATTCTTCTATACTTGATATGTATTAAGTGAATACTTATATTCATTTTGTATAAGATTTAGTTTTTTGATGTGTATAACATTTTAATTTCTTTGATGTGTTTTCATCTATTTTTTAAATTATTTTCTTAGTGACTCTTCTAGGACTTAACATATGCAGTTTCATTTATGTCTATACATGTGGCAAAATCAACAATCTATTGTTATAATAATTACTTTATACACTTTTACAGTTTTTAAAAAGTTCAGAGAAAAAGGAGACCAAGTATGTATTTATGGAGTTTGTTACATTAATCTTTTAATTTGCCATTTCTGGTTCTCTTTATTTGTTCTTTTGGATTTAGTTTATTATCTGCTATCACTCTTTTCTACCTCTTTTTCATTATTATTATCAAATATATTTTTATGTGCTGTAATCCCTACAATACAACTATATTTATGTTGTTTTATAAAACTGCTTTTAATTTACTTAATAAAGATGAAGATGTATTTATGATGTATTTGATATTTCCATATTTATCTTTACCCATGCCTGAGTATGTGTGTGCATTCTAATTACTATCTGACTCTTTTGCTTTCAGCCTCAAAAAACTTCCTTTAGTGTTTACTATAAGATATATCTGCTAGAAATTAATTCTCTTGGTTTTTGTTTATTTTGGAAAGTCTATTTTGCTTTCATCCTGACTCATATCTTTGCTGAATATGAGATTTTATTTTGTTTTCCCTGAAGCACTTTGAATATGCCATCCCACTGCATGCTGGCCTCCATTGTTTCTGATGGAAAATTAGGTAATAACCTTCTTGGAGTCCTCTTATAAGGACAAGTACTTTTCCTCTTGTTGCTTTGAAGATTTTATGCTTGTTTTTGGTTTTATATTTTCCTTTAAATGTTTGTTTATTTATTTTTAGAGAGAGAAAGGAAGTGTGAGTCGGGGAGGGCCAGAGAGAGAGAGAGGGAGAGAGAGAGAGAATCCCAAGCAGACGCCAAGCTCAGTGCCAAGCTCACCATATGGCTCCATCCCAAACCCTGAGATAATGACCTGAGCCAAAATCAAGAGTCAGACACCTAATCTATGAGCCACCCAGGTGCGCCTCTATATTTTTAATATGATGTGGCTAGTTGTAAATCACTTTGTATTTACTCTCTTTGGAATTCATTTAGCTTCTTCAATGTATAGATTAAAGATTTTTCTCAAATTTGAGAAGCTTTCACTCATCATTTCTTTAAATATTTTCTCCTGTTTGCTCACTCGTCTTTTCTTCTGGTACTCTCATTATGCATAGGTCGGTACACTTAGCAGTGTCCCTAATCTTGGGTCTATTCATTTTTCTTCATTTATTTTCTTTCTATTTTTCAGAATGCAAAATCTCAGTTGGTCTATTTTTAAATTTGCTGATTCTTTTCCTTCTGTCAGCTTGAATTTGCTGTTGACACCCTCTGGTGAAATTTTTATTGCAATTATTGTACTTTTCAACTTTAAAATTTCCATTGCATTCTTTTTATTTTATATTTTAGTTTTTATTAATTTAAAAATATTTATTGATACCCTTTGTCATTCTCTCTCTCTCTCTCTCTATCTCTCTCGTGAGACATCATCATGATGCCTTTGCTTACTTTGTTAAGCATGGTTTCATTTAATCCTTTGAGTAAAATTTTAATGGCTGATTTGATGTCTTTATGTCCACGATTTGGGCCCTTTCACAGGCAATTTCTGTTGCCTGTTGTGTCTCCCTTCTATATGGGTCACCTGTTACTGTTTCTTACATGGTTTATGATTTTTAATGGAATGCTGGATAATAAGTTGTATGTATTCTCTCCTCTATCCCAGAAATTATTGATATTGTTTGCTTGTTTGTTTTAAGACTTTACTTGACTATTTTTCACGAAGTCTATTTCCCCACAGTGGGAAGCCTCTGCCATTACTCCTCAGTGGGGGAAACTTTGCTGATGCACAGTTACACTGGGGTTATGGTTCTTTAGCATGGCACTCTTGGACTGTTTCTTGTTCTGATCATGTTATTAAGTCAGTTGCCTCTATTGGTGTCATACTTGGCTCTTAGGCTCTACTAATTGTGATCTGAATGCAGTATTGTTTCAACAATACCCTCAGGTATAAATTGCTCCACAGTCCCTTCAAATTAAATTCAAACTCCTTTGCAGATTCAATTTTTAAGGCCAGTCTCTGAGATTGATTATGACTCTTGAAATACTCTTCTTAATTTTCTCTTTTTCTGGTTCTTTCTGGTAAGCTAGCTGGCCTCTGATTTAATAAGAGCTACTAGCCTTCTCTTAACTGCTAACCACCAAAATCTCCATTGTTACTGAGAACACTCTTGGCCTTTAAATTTCCTACATTCTGTTCCAAATAAAGTCAATTTGTTTGAGGTCAGCTTCAGAGAGCTCTTTTTCTCAGAGCTTACCTCTTTCCTCCTTGGCAAAAATCTCTGAGCCACTATTCCATACCTGGGTGGGGGACAGTATCTACTTTTCCCAAAATGACATTACTCCTTTATGATTAGCATGCAGGGAAGAGGTTGTAGCATGCTGGCATTGAACTTCTGGTCTATTTGAGGGTGATTGGGGCCTCTGTCTGTCACACAAGAAGTACAACATCTGCCTTATAATTAGTAACTGTGTAGAGAAATTGGAGTCCCAAATCCCTTGGTTGCACTTGTCTGGAATTTAGACTCAGTAACATGAAGCTTGGGAATATGAGAAATGTTAGTGGCCTGTCTATCCACCGTGGGCTTGGGAGAGAAGGAGCACCATCTCCTTGGTTACACCTGCCAAGACTGGAGCTTTCATCATGCTGACTGGGGCCAGGGAAGGAGGTCCCTGAAGCAGGTAATGACTCAAGTGTAATAGATTCTTACTGTTCTTACTCAGATTTAGTATATTTTCTTGATTATATGTTTCTTAATTTTCTCTGTGCCCTTGAGATGACTTTTGAAGGCATTAAGTTTTAAAAAAAATATTTTCATCAATTTTCGTTGTTTATCTGGAGAGCAGGTTCATAGAAAAGCTCATATTGCCAGTCTAGAAGTGACTAATAACAATTATTTTAAATTTTTCCCCAAGATTTATGCTCAACCGGATAGTAATAAAAATAAAAATGTCAAAAAGTTCTGTCTTTAGTACATGTGCTTCTATAATTTTAGCATGTGCCAAACTGCCTATCTCTTCTGGCTGTATCAGTGACCATGTCAGGATGGTTTGTCTTCAGTCCACATTGGGTAACAACTTTACCATATTACTAACAGATACAAATAAAGATCATTTAATCAACTAATTGTCAAAGAGACTATAAGACTGATGGATCTCAAAGCATATTCAAGTTTTCTTTTGGAATAGAGGCATTTATTCATTTATTCATTTTACATCCTAATTTGAATGTCGATGGCTAAGAATTATGTACAGGAAGCTTGGGGTTTCCTGGGAAAGATGGGGATGAACAAAAGATCATGACTCTCCAGAGAGAAAGCAGAGGGAAGAACCGTGTCTAAGAGAGTATATGGACTTGAGGGATTGCAAGAAACTTAGTATGGCTGGCTCAGGAACTGAGGACTGAACTGTAACAAGATATTTGGCTATAGATTTAAAGAGGGCTAGAGCAGGAAGACAATTATGTCAGGCTTAGCAGTCTCAATTAAACAGAAAAGTGGCATTGTGCCTCAGTTATGAGAAGAGTTAGATTGCAGTACATTAAACAAAAATATATCCTGGGGCCCCTGAGTGGCTCAGTTGGTTAAGAGTCTGACTTCAGCTCAGGTCATGATCTCACAGCTCATGAGTTCGAGCCCCTCATTGGGCTCTGTGTTGACAGCTCAGAGCCTGGAGCCTGCCTCAGATTCTGTCTTCCTCTCTCTCTGCCCCTCCCCTGCTCACAGTCTTGCTCTCCTTCAAAATAAATAACCATTAAAAAAATTAGTAGCAAGAAAGATTTATAAATATATATCCTTTGGGTCACCCATTAGTTTTATTTGAATTAAGCTTCTGCTGTGTTTCAAGAAACACTCTTGGTCAGGACTTGTTTGAAGTGCAGTATAATGTTCGTTAGAGTGATAAAAAGTATATATAGCAGAACTGGGGGGCATGAAAGGACCCCAGGGTATCCTTTATTCCCCTGGCATCAGAAAAACAGGTGAATTATTACTAAAGCATGGAGAACCTGGCATCTAAATCATAGATGAAACTGCATAACTGGAACTTAGGAAAGAAATTACATTGTCAGAACAGCTACAGCTCTATTATGCCATCCACTTTAGCCAGGTCACACACACCCAATTGGATTAGTAACAGCTCTAAGCTGGCTGAGTGAAAGCTGGATAGAACCAAAACAGATTCATAAGGCTTTGGGTCTTTTGAGTATGACAGGAAACCACCCTGGGGACAAGATGATATCCAAGTTTATATTCCACTGGGCTATTCATTGTCAGACTAAAGGGGATTCGGAAAATTGTTTATTCATGTTTAATTTTGGGAATTGTTTCCTCGGCCCTTAACTCTCACAGTTGCATTTACATAATTACAATTACAACATAGTTATTCTGATAATTTTAAGCATTTGAAAGATGTTTTTCCCCAGTGCCTGTGTCAAGCACATAACTGGGGCTCAGTAGATATACCTTGACTTGTCTAGAACTAAGAATGTAAGTGAATCATAGTCCATCTCGTGGTCCTTCTTTGAAATAGATAGAGCCTGGCAAGGTCCTGTCACACAAAAAGACTCAACAATGATTACTTTTAAAGCATTTTGAAACTCTTTGACTTTTGGTTCCCATTCTGTAGCTATAGTGCTTCTCAAAAGAGTAAACTTTTAATGAATAAAGAATTTCCTAATCATTTTTTCTGTCCTTCATCTTCTTGGAGCTGGTAGTTCACCCCCAGAAACTAGGATGACATTTTTAATCCCACACTCTCCCCAGATAAATATATGTTTTTAATAAATAGAAAGGTGAAATGATTATTTTAGAAAGAATTGGCAAACATAGAAAGTCTAAAATTCCTTTAAATAGAGAAGGATACCTAAGGAAATGTATGAATATACCCAAATTAGAGAAGATTAGATAAAATGGAGCCTCTGTACGAAAAAAAAAAAAGAGCAATTTCTACAGGAGTTCTTTTAGACTTTTAAGGATTTTAAACTTTTAAAATGCATCTTTTATTATAAAAATAATTTTAAAGTAATTAGAAAGCCTGAAAAGTAAGTACAAAGCACAGAATTAAAATTATATTCTCATCTTTCAATCTCTGTTAACTTGAGCTATTTCTTAACAATCTTTACTCTATATATTTTAAATGAGATCATACTTTTTTCCTTTATTTTCATATTATTTTCACATTATTAAATAATTTTAAAAATATTTTTGGAATTTAAAAATATTTTGAAATTGAAAAAAATTTCAAGTTTTTATTTAAATTCTAATTAGTTAACATACAGTGTAATATTAGTTTCAAGTTTAGAATTTAGTGATTCATCACTTGTATACAACACCCAGTTCTGATCACAGCAAGTGTTCTCCTGAATACCCATCACCCATTTAATCCATGCCCCCACCTACCTCCCTCCAGCAACCCTCCATTTGTATTCTATAGTTATGAGTCTGTTTTATGATTTGCTCCTTTCTCTTTTTCCCCCTGCATTTATCTGTTTTGTTTCTTAAATTCTACGTATGAGTGAAATCATAAAGCATTTGTCTTTCTCTGACTGACTTATTTTGCTTTGTATAACACTCTCTAGCTCCATGCACATTATTACAAATGGCAAGATTTCATTCTTTTCATAACCGAGTAATATTGCACTTTATATATGTCACATCTTCTTTATCCACTTATCAGACATTAGGCATTTAGCTCTTTACATAATTTGGTTATTGTTGATAATGCTTCTATGGACATCAGGGTACATGTATCTGTTAGAATCAGTATATTTGTATCCTTTGGGTAAACACCTAGTGGTGCAATTGCTGAATCATAGGGTAGTTCTGTTTTAACTTTTTAGGAATCTCCATGTTATTCTCCAGAGGAGCTGCACCAGTTTGCATTCCCACCAACAGTGTGTAAGAGAGTTTCTCTTTCTACACATCCTATGCATTTCTAGAAGTCCTACAGTTTGAAACCATTTTTTGTCCAAAACTTCTGTTTTAGACAATTCAGTTTTCAAATTCCTTACCTACTATAATTACAAGGTAGTAATTTATTACTATAATTTTGTACTAAGTTTTATTCAATCTTATGTCTTTAAGATTTTGTCCATTCCATGGATACTTTGTTTTACTTCTGGACTAGCCTTCTTTTTCACATCAATCCTATGTTGTTCATGAAATTTCATTTCTCTTTGCTAGTAGAATTAAATAGCAGCTTTTAAATGCAGTGTTTGAGACACTGGTAGATAAAGTGGTTTTTATTTTTATTATAATTATAATGGTTTAAAGAAGTTAAGCAGAGAGGCGACTGGGTGGCTTAGTCAGTTAAGCGTCCGACTTTCGCTTAGGTCATGATCTCGCGGTTCGTGGGTTCGAGCCCCGCGCTGGGCTCTGTGCTGACTGCCAGCTCAGAGCCTGGACCCTGTTTCAGAGTCTGTGACTCCCTCCCCTGCTCACGCTGTCTCTCTCTCTCTCTCTCTCTCTCTCTCCCCCTCTCTCTCTCTCCTAGAAATAAATAAAACATTAAAAAAAAAAGAAGAAGAAGTTAAGCAGAGAAAAGTACAGGTGAAGTGTAGTAAAGTGTTTTTGGCTTTTGTGACTTTGCTTCCTTTCCATAGTACAAAATAAATGATACTTTCAATTAAAGAAATGATTAAATGATTTTGTCTAGCTGAAGAGATGGAAAAATCTAACAGCAAAAATCTAATGATGTGTCAAGTTTGGATTTCATTCCATGATAAAGACTCTGTTTACTCTTATTGGTCTACATTCAAGCTACCTCTTTGGTTTTGATATTTAATTTCCTGGACAGTATTGGCTAGTCTTCCAACTTCATCAATTTTGATATTTAGTGCTTTAATCATCTAAATTTAATAGCAACTTTTAAAGGAAATCACTAATCAAAATGGTTAGTTACCCATTTTCTTTGCTAGCGTTCACCTTTGATGGTATTGTACACATGAAATACCTATATTTTTATGCAGAGAAGAGCAATAACTAAAGCCAGACTTTTAATGGTAGTGTTTCCAACATAAATTGGAAGATGGTAGTATAATTAAGTTTAGTAGAGTGTGATAGGAGTGGAGACATTTCTGTAGTAATCAAAGGTGCAGGGTCAGGAAATTAAGCAAGTCTGTGTTTCTGTAGAAAAATGGAAGAAGATCCCTTGAGTTTATGGTACATTATTATAAAAGGCTTGAAGGCAAAGTTCCCCTTTGTTAGACCTTTATCTGCATCCAAATGTAATTGTTGTCATTTGTGATTCTTTATAGGCTTCAAACTATACTGCAAAGATCAGCACATCCTTTTAATACTATCATTATTAGCTGATGTACTCAGTAGTTCTAGCTGTTCAGTTAGTCGATATCATACTCTAATGTTCACATGTTGCTGTATATATATGCGCGATAATTAGATAAGCTTTCTGAGGTTATTTTTAGTCTTTTCAAAGGAGTTGAGAATGCAATAAATTTATTCCATGCTGTTATTTATGGGGAAAACGACTTGTATTTGATCATAGTTTACTCTGATGGTATTTGGAGAAAATTGGCCAAGTTTTAACTTTTTTTTTTTTTTTATCAATGGGCTTCTGTTTCTGGCACTTTGCTTCTAAAAAGCACCATGCCTGCTGCTATACATAATAAATTCATCACACCATGATCCATAGCCAAGTCAACTTGGGGAAAAAAAAAATAGCCTGGGCTCCGTGTCTGGGCTGTGTATTCTGGAAATGACGGACTTCTGAATCTTAGACCCGAAGTCTCATTATAGGAATGGTAAGAGCCATATGGCCTAAAAAGCCTAAGGAAAATGGATAGTGAAGTACATCTGGCCCTTTTGGCATCTACCACCACATTCTGGTTTGAGTCACCATGGAAATGCCAATGGATCCTCTGGAGTGAGGGAGTAATTTGGTGTTTCAAGCTGGGTTAATAGGCTGTCATTTTAGTTTGGGATGATGTTTACTACCACAAAGTGATATTCTTTCCATTAACTTCAACATCAAATAGTGGGTTTCAGAAACTATATATAGGTGCTGTGGAATGCAGTTGTTGCCCTGCGGAAGTTTGTAGTGGAGTGGGGAAAACTGTTATGCAAATGAATCAGTGCGATATCATGTGGCAAATGCTGTCTATGAGCCAGGTAAAGAGTGTGAGCTGGAAGAAGTGTGTGTCGGAAAATCAGAGTAGCTCCTAGGTTGGACTCTGGGCTGTTTCTGTTCAGGGAAGCAGGCCTGGGGTCTGGACTGCTAACCAGAATGCAGGACCCTCTGTGGGCTTGCAGTGCCTCTCAAACTCATCATGGACATTCAGGGGCTTTTACTAGGGAAAGTTTGTCAAAGGAGATGATAGTGCCTAATCTGGACATTATCCCACTTTTCCCCACTCATCAAAATAAAAATGTGCCTTTTTAAAGAAGTTGTAGTTATGTTCTAAGTATATACTTGACATTACTGGGCATCTTAGTGGTTAACCAACTGATCTTGAAGGTAGATCCCTAAGATGGATACAACAGGAAAAAAAATGTGTCTAATATGCAAGGTACATTATATATTATGTTACATTTTGTGTGTGGTCTTTGATTTGTCTGTCAGACTCTCATTTAAACTTTAAATGATGCCTTCTCAGGTATCACCTTTTTGTAGAAGCTTTTCTTGCCTTGTTTTAAATAAGAACAAATACAACTCTATTTCTACTATTTTTGATGTATATCGTATTATATTCAGGCTATCTTATTACCTGTGTGGTTATGGACAAGTAATTTAACTTCTCTTTCCTCAGTTTCCTTATTTGTAAAATAGAAACAATGACCCCTAACTCATAACTCTGCTCTGAGGGATAATTGAACTTTGTATGTAAAATCTCTGGCGTAGTATGTGCACATGGTGAATTATGATCATTGTTGTGTTTGGCTCTTCTGTAAGGCTATGCACTTCTTGATGTCAGGAATAGTACCCTGCATACAGTAGTATCTCTATGAATCTTGGCTTAGTTATGTCTAAGCTTTTATAGATCTCAAGATCTTTTAGGTAAAAATGGTGGCAAAATGTTTTATTGCCTAAACTAACGTGTCAGAGGAAGAATCTCCTTGTAACTCATGGAAATTCTTTAGCTTGGAAGATCTTTAAAGAGTGATATCAAAGTAGGTGCTTTAATGGTCTAATTTCAGGACAAGGGTGGTCTTAAGAATCCATAAGATGTCCTCAACTACATACCCACATACACTTCCAAAGGAAGAGATATTACCAGAATGGCTAGAAGGATAGACTAGATAGAAGGCATTCTCTCTTTCCAAAGAGAATATCCAAAGAAGTGTTTTATGAATTATGTAGCCTATACAAGGATAGAAAGCACAGAAAACAATATGTGTTAATGGCTATGTTAAATGAGAAAAAAGTTCAGCTTTGATTAAAGAGTCCATTTGAATCCCATCCTCACTTGCTTCTCTGTGCAAGTCATTTATTTTAAGGTTCAAGATTACCATCAGGAAAGTAAGGTTAATTCTTTCTACTCTCAGGATTAGCATGAAATTAAACATATTATATATGAAAGTACATTACACAATTTTTCTTGAAGTTTGATACTCTCATGTCTGTTAGCAAATTTTCCCAAAGGCAGTGGTTTTCAACTTTGACTACACATTAGAATGTCTTTGGGAGATTTAAAAACTCAGTACCTTCCTGCAGCTTTCACTGGTGTTTGGTGTTTAGATCCTTCTAAAATTCTTTTTGTAACTCATATATGCAGTGATATATGGTCCACCATGACCTTAACTCTGCCCGTGGAATGGTCACTAATTCTGTGAGCTTCCCAACCAGATATTCTGCAAATTCTTATGCCTAACTTTGGGGATGTGTGCAAAAGTCAGTGTTGTGCTTATTCCACAAACTAAGCTCACACCCTTGGTCTGCCAAACTATGTTACACTGCTCTGTTTACTTAGATCTATCCTCTTCCAGGCTTGAGTAGGAAGACAGAGTTCCCAGTGGGAAACACAACCGTAATCCTCCATTAGCATTTCCTCCTGAAACCTCTCAGACACATAAGTTGGTGTAATGGCCTGACCATCTGCTTCCCTTTCTCTGGCTTTCTCTCTAATCTTTCAATTCTATCTGGATAATGCAATCACCCTTATGTAAAATTCTATCATTAATTTGGTGCTCATCTTGACCTACTAAGAGGGTGTCCCCCCCCCGCCGCCTCCAAATTCATATGTTGAAACCTATTCTCCTAATGTGATGGTATTTGGAGATGCAGACTCTAGAAGTTAATTAGACCTTGAAGGTGGGATTAGTGCCCTTATAAGAGAGACTGAAAAGAGATCCTTCACCTTTTTCATCATATCTAAACACAGTGAAAAGATGGTCATTTATAAAACAGGAAATAGACCCTCAATTAGACAAGAAATCTGCTGGTAACTTGGTCTTGGGCTTCCTAGTCTCTAGACCTATAAGAAATACATTTCTGTTGTGTTTAAGCCAACTAGTCTATGGTATTTTGTTGTAGTATCCCAGACTAAAACACAAAGTAACTTAGAAGACCTCTTCTTTTTCAATAAAGACTGGTTTTGAAGCTTATTGTTAATTCTTATTTTCTGGTTAGAATAAGACTCGACTCCTCTTTTAGATTTCTTTCTTGTTAGCCAGCTCTTGTTCCATGTGATTTTTAAATACTTTTGTTGGGCTGAATAGTAAGAGTTCCTATGTTGACATCCCAGGTGAAAGAAGAGACACTAATTCTCAGCTATTGTTTTTCTTTTGCCACAATGTTTGGGAAAGACAACACGTGAAAGCTTATAGAAGAGAAATAGCTACCTCTCCTAGCCCCAATAAAGAATATCCCTTCTTATAATTATTGCCCTCCTTTTATTTTTATTTTACAACCTAATTTTAAGCCAAAAATGCTTTGATTAGTATGTTATATGCTAAATTCAAGAAGTTTTATTCCTAGTCCTTTATATAGTGCCCGACTATTGTTCTAGTAATGGTATTACTGTGAGAGACTTTTAAAATGCTAGTATCTAAGGATGAGAATTTCTAAGCTCTGTTGTTCTTTGTAATGAGAGTAGCACTTTATGAATCACTGTATATGCAGAACATCTGTGATCTACAGCATAATTATATCCATCCTTTAAGAAACTGTTTATAGAAAAGTCTTATGACTATATTTCTATGTTACTTGTAATTTGCAAATTCTAAGCATTAAAAAATATGGCAGATGATTCTCTAGAAGGTAAAATGAATAGAGAGGGTATCATATAATTTGACGTTTTCTTTCATTTCCATCCTAGTCATCATGCAGGGTTTAGAAATTTAGGACGGGAAATTCTGGCTCTAGCCCCTATATCAGAACCCATGGGTCATATTCTACTTGGCTATTGTGACAGAACCTCTCATTGCTTGCTAATGTCTGTGTTCTCTTCTTCTTAGACTTGTAGCTGGACTGTATTTTTCTACCCACAGGTGTGGCCTTGTGATGGAGGCATGGCCAATTAGATATGAACCATTTCCACATATAGCTCACAGTGCATCCTTTCTATTTTGTTCTGATGGTGATGGAATGGGCAGGATTTTGAGGACCTTGGGGCTGGGGAAAGGGCAAAACTATAGAGTGGAAGGAAACTTTAGGAGAAATATTCATTTGCTTTATTTTTCCTAGCCAGAGGAGTTGGAGGAGGGTAAAATAATTGTAAAAACATTCTTTGTGGATATGGAAAAATTACAAACTTATTGGCACATTGACTCTACTGTTACATGATCCTAGGAGGGAAGAGATACTGCTTGATTTTTTTTTCCATCTATGTTAGTCCTCAATGTATCTTACAATGTATCTCTAGATAACTGATTTTGTTTTCTTTTTTAACGTTTTTTAAGACATAAAAGAGGAATAATTTGATTTGGTAAAGATCTTAAGAGTCTCCACATCACAACCATTTAGTTATTTTCTTATTCCCATTTTAGGTTTTTAGGAATGTTTATTCTTGCCATTATCTCTGACCTCATCCTGTGTTCCAAACTGCATTATTCTTTCTCCCATTCCATATATAAAGAATAATTTTCTTCTATTGATCATTTAAGCTCACATAAAAATTATGTATGAAACATTTGGGGTGCCTGGGTGGCTCAGTCAGTTGGGCGTTGGACTTCGGCTCAGGTCATAATCTAACGGTTTGTGGGTTTGAGCCCCGCGTCGGGCTCTGTGCTGACAGCCAGCTCAGAGCCTGGAGCCTGCTTCAGATTCTGTGTCTCCCTCTCTCTCTGACCCTCCCCTGCTCATGCTGTTTCTCTCTCTCTCTCTCTCTCAGAAATAAATTTAAAAAAATTTTAAATTATGTATAAAATTTTCCAAGTGTATTGTAAAAGTATATTTAAACAATAGAAAACATATTACTTATTAAATATATATTATAAATTTTAAAAGTATATTCAAAAAGTGAATTTAATGAATGCCTAGTCTTTTTTCCCCACTCTTACTCTTCTAGGGTAGCCACTGTTAATAGTTGGGCACATAGTCCTTCAACTGCTTTCTATTTATATATATGTGAGTGTTAAATTTTAAGAGAAGAGATTTAAATTTCTACCACATTAAACATAATTTTAAAAACCTACAACTAGAAGATTAGAGAAATGTTGTTTTACATAAGCCCTATTTTTCTTGATAGACCTTGAAATTATAATATTAATTCCAAATTTGCAAAAAAGTTAATTTTTTGAGCAGAGGTTGTGGAAAATGGATATGCCTCCATATGTAATTTCTGGTGGCCCAAGGTGATTCAGAGCAATCCATGGAATCTGGATTAGATTCATTGATTCATTTTTGTCATAATATTGATAAAGAAAATGATGCCTACTTGTATGGTTAAATTGATACTGTTTTAATTAGTAAAGTACTTTTATGCTTCTAATGTGGTATGTTTTCCTTTTTTGTGTTTTTTTCTCCTCTTTTCAATTATTATTAATTCAACATTCCTTGAAATTCTTCAGGAAATTCAGAAAATATATGCACATAAAATTTAAAGCTATTTTTTATTGAATTACATTATTACAGAATATATTCTGTTCTGTATATTAGCAATTGTGTGAACTTCTGCAAATGCAGAAATAAAGATCTTTTTATGTTCTACACATCTTTCTTAACACATTTTAAATTGACATTTCTTTCCCTTCCCTTCCCTCTCTCTTCTACTTCCTCTTCTTCTCCCACTTCCTCCTCTTCTTCCTCCTCATTCTTCATTTCCTCCTCCACTTCCTCCTTGTCCTCCTTGCTATTATCATAATGTTTCTGGGCCTATTCTTATAGATATTTTCTTATGAACATGTGTGTATATGTCTGCTGGATGTATTTTAATAATGTTTTTTAATGTTTATTTTTGAGAGAGAGAGAGAGGGCACAAGTGGAGGAGGGGAGGGGAAGAGAGAGGGAGATACAGAATCCAAAATAGACTTCAGGCTCTGAGCTGTCAGCACAGAGCCTGACACGGAGGAGCTCAAACTCATGAACTCTAGATCATGACCTGAGCCAAAGTCGATCACTCAACTGACTGAGCCACGCAGGTGCCCCTACTGGGTATATTTTAAAAGTAAAATAATTTAAAGGTAGAATTGATAACATTGGCCTCCAAAACCATTGTGAAATCCTATAGTCCACTGCCTTGTATGATCCGATGACTACTTTGGTAGGTATTTCACGGGTTGTTCATTGAACTCTATTTTGAACGCAGATGTAAATGTTAGTAACACTAACATCTTGGGGCTAATATAACCATTCAGTTCTAGACTAAATGTTTGTGTCTTCATAATTTTAAGCCCTAAGCCCCACTGTAATGGTGTTTGGAGATGGTCCCTATGGTAGGTCCAGATGATGGAGCCCCCCACGATGGTATTAGTGCTTTAAAAGAAGAAGAAGAAGCTAAAGACCTCTCTTGTCTACCATGTGAGCAAGAGGTAGCTATCTGCAAACCAGGAGGAGGGCTCCAGCCAGACATTGAACCTGACAGCATCTTGTTATTGGACTGTCTAGCCTCCAGAACTATGAGAAATAAATGTGTGTTGTTTCAGCCATACATTCTATGATATTTTGTTACAGTAGCCTGCACTGACTATGACACATTCTACTGTCCTTTAGTTATTTTGTTTTTCAGTGAACTAACTACAACCCATTCTCCCTTTCAGTTCCATTTACCAGTAATTTGGGGTTATTTCAGTATCTTCCCAGGGAAACTCAATTTTTGGTACAATGTCTTTTATTTATATTATATCAAGGGTTTGTCAGCTTTTTGGGGATTTCTCACTCTTTTATGTGAACAAGCTACTCCAAAACTAGATGGCTTAAAACAACCACTTATTATTTATTTCAAGATTCAAGTCAGCAGAACACAGTTCTCATTATCTGTGGTAGGCTTAGCTGACATTGATTGGGCTTATCCATGTGTCTGGAGCCAGTTGCTTCAGCAGTTGGGGGCTGGCTGGATTAAGACAGCTCAGCTGAGACTGTCTCTATGCTTGTGTCCTCCCTCATTATTCCACAGGCTAGGCTGGAAGGCAGAGTCCCAACAGCAAGAGGGGAAGTGCTTAAACCTGTTAAGTCCTGGGTGTCACACCCCATTGTTTCCTCTACATTTGATTGACAAGACTAAGTTGTATGACTAGTTCAAATTTAAGGGGCAGGGAATAGATGCCACCTCTTGAGATGAGCCTCAAAAAAATGGAAGCCAGTATGCAATATACTGTAGAATCCATCTATACTGTTTCTTGCAATTCCTTCTATGATCTTAGGCTGCCTTGCTTCTTGTCAAAACCAATCCTTTCCACTCCATCTGCATGCACTAAAGCCCAGTTGTACACAGGCTTGACTTCCCTTTTCTTTGCTATTTAATGGGCCTTTTTTTTCAGTTCTTATACAGAGTTTTCAAATGTATAGCTGCCTCTTTGTTTCATTAAAATAAAGGTTTCGCTTCTGTTTCTTTCCCTTAGGTTGACGAAACAACGAGAATCATCTCTATTATCTTCAAATTGAAAGTGGGCAGCAAGTTCTTAATATGACTAAAATAGTAAGTCCTTACTCCATCTTTTTACTGAACCTATTTTCAAAAGTGTTGGAGGTCAAATCAAGCTTTCCCTTGAGAGTTTAAATTTAAACTCCAATCCCTTTTCTCATGTTGCCATCTTTGTATATAAGAAGCAGTATTCAGGGACGCCTGGGTGGCTCAGTCTGTTGAGCGGCCAACTTCAGCTCAGGTCATGATCTAGCAGTTTGTGAGTTTGAGGCCCGCATTGGACTCTGTGCTGACAGCTCAGAGCCTGGAGCCTGCTTTGGATTCTGTGTCTCCCTCTCTCTCTGCCCCTTCCCCACTCATACTCTGTGTCTCTTTCTCTCAAATAAATAAATAAATAAATAAAACACACAAAAAAGCAATATTCAAAACAAGCTGTCTGAAACAAGTTATCTTACAATTCAGTGTTATAACTTGCATTGCCTTTCAGTGTCTTTAGAGAAGAATATGAAGGAATCTTTTATTGCATGTGTCACAGTATAATATTTGGTTGCAATAACAGATAATAATTATTTCACCTTTGTAATAGTTTAAGTAGAGGGCCATTCAAAATTGTAGGTTCATTCCTACTATTTTATTTCTTTGCTGTATTGAAGGGCATTCTTCTTTTGTTTTAAGTTTATTTTTGAGAGAGAGAGAGAGAGAGACATCATATGCACAATCAGGGGAGGGGCAGAGAGAGAGGAGACAGATAATCTGCTGACAGTGCAGAGCCTGATATAGGGCTTGAACTCACGAACCATTAGATCATGACCTGAGCAAAATCAAGAGTCAGATGCTTAACTGACTGAGCCACCCAGGTGCCCCTAAAGGCCATTATTCTTATTTGATGGTTTAAGTTGAGTCACAGAGTGTCTATTAGTATGTAGTAGTTTACTGCAGACTATTCTGGGACAGGCCTAGAAGTGCACACTTCATTTCTGTTCATATGTCATTATCTAGAACATAATAATGTGCCCCCATTAAGTTGCAGGAAAGTCTGTGATATACAAACTAACTAGAAAACTGTTTCCTAGCAATACTCTCTTACACAGGAAGGAAAAGTGTTCCAGTTACTACTGTTTCATAATAAAGCACTGTAAACTTCGTGGCACAAAACAGCATTTTATTATGGTCACAGATTCTGTAGATCATTAAAGCAGAAAGGATGAGCCACAGGAAAAAGGAAAACTATGTATGGCCCACAATGTCTGAGGTTTCAGCAGGGTAGACCGAAACGTCTGTGGATGACTTGACAGTGAGACTGAGACAGCTGAGGCTAGAAGATCTGTTTCCAACATGGCTTCTCAGTCCCATGTCCAGCATCTGGGCTAGGATGACTCAGGCTGGGATCACATAGTACTGTCCACTGGAGTACCCACATGAGACCTATCCATGTCACTTGGGCCTCTCACAGCATACCTGTCAGGTTCCAGGAGGGCATAATCTGAAAGCCATTGTCATAAGAGAACCAGCCAGAAGCCACATGGCCTTTTGACCTAGTGTGAGAAGCCATGCGGCATCACTTCCTATATGTTCTGTTGGTTACAGGCAAGTCGTAAGAATAGCCCAGAGTCAGTGAGAGAGAAATAAAACTCCACCACCTGTTTGAATTGTGGTGAAGTCACACCGTAGGAGAGAATGTGCAATGGAACATATTGTGAACAACATTAGAAAAAAACATTGTCACACAAAACAATAGATTTTTGCAAAGGACATGTAAACTCGACCACAGTCTACATTTTAAGACAAGTGAGCAGAATATACAACACAGCCATTTGAAGTAAACAGCCAACACATCAGAAGCTCAAATGAGTTGAAGCATATTATTCTTCCTTGTAACCAACATTTCCTTTGAAAAACTCACTCAGAAGCAACATGCACTTTTCAAGGTTTTTTTGCCTTTACTCATGCAGTCTCTCAGTTTGAAGTTCTCTCCCCTACATTATTTATTGAAATCCTTCAGAAGAGACTTAAGTACTATCTCCTCAGAAAAGCTGTCACTAACAGTGATTTCTCCAACAGCAATTACTCATTCTCTTCGATTGCCACAGTACAGTATTTGAACTGTTTAGCCCTCACTCTATTCTACTTTTATTATGATTACATATTTATAGATGCAATTTCTCCTTTAGTCTGTATAGCCCTCCAGAGATACATTTTATCTCTGTTCACTTTTGTTTTCTCACAAGGCTTTGATTACAACAGGCTGCTTTATTAATCACCATAATAAATTGAGTTGCAAATGGTCCTAAGTTAAATAAGCATATATATTTTATGTGTTAATCCATTAGTAGGCCTACCTCTAATTTATGTGATCTCTTGTATGACTGGAGAAGGTTGGAAGTGAACAGAATGAAGCAAATGGAGGAAGATTTTGGAAAATGGAGGGGATTCAGATTTTGATATTTTAGCATACTCTAAAGAGGGAAAATATGCATTTTTCCCTCTGGTCCAATCAGTTCCAATATGAGTGAAAGCAATATTCTATAAAAGTTTCCTTATTAGTCCTATTCAATCCTGACTTCTTAGTGATTAGAAAGTTAATAGCTTCTTAGCCACATCTGGAAATTCAGGAAGAGTTAAATCTTTATCCTCATTAGATTCTTATGCTCCCAGATGCTATGGTGTTTCCTCACAGTTTTGATTCTGGCTTTAAATATAACAATTCACATCAAAGGCCAAGGCCTCTGTTAACGTCCCTTCCCTCTGGAACCCCACTGAGGTTTTGCTTTGCCTTGTGAATCGTAGCCCAAATGTTCATTCTTTCCTTCAGGTTGATTTAATAGATCTTCCCCCATTACTGTCTATCAGACTGTGGTACAGCTGGCTAACATGGAGCTGTAACTTCTTTGGGTTAATGTCACCCTGGAGTCAGGATGAACCAAGCTCAGATAGAAGCCACAACCTTCTTCGTTAATTTTATATCCACCACTCTGTCTGTGGTCCCCTGAACATAGCTAATTTTTGAAACTTTTCTTCCTCTATAAGCTAGAGATAAATGCATTGATTCATCTCTCAGGGGTATTGAATGGTTTAACTAGGACTATGAAGGTTATAAAAAATGTAATTCGATGCTATATTAGGTGCTGTTAGCAACATATTACTAATTCTGTGAGTCATCATATTCTACCCCACAACTTAGCTATTCTTTGCTTTGATAATGATATTTTTTTCACACCCACATTATGTTCAGTTTTGGAATCTACATGCCTATTCACTACTCCTGAGCAAATGTGATCATGTGTTGTGTTTCCTTTTCTTCAATTTATAATGACTTAGATGATTCCCCTAAAATAAAACATTTGCACTCTTATTCATCCCAGCTATGCTGTTAAATCAGTTTTTCAACCAAACTTCTGACAAAAATGAATTGTTGATTTTAGACAAAAATCTATAAAAGTTACGCTTATACATTCTTTAAATGGTAACCTATAAATTATAAGTGTCCAATAGTTAAGTGCTGAAAATATATTCTGGGTTTTGATAAATCCTTAAGTAGGTACTATTATTTTCTATGTGTTAAATGTTGCCTTTCTTCATAACAGAGTCTATGTTTGACTCTCCTTTTCTTTAATTTCTGTCCTTTTCACTTCCTCATGATTTCACGTGGGACCTGAGTAAATATAATCATGTTTTGTAGATGCTGAGAATCACATCTAAAATTAGGATGCATCTTACAATCACTGATATTTTACAGCTGCTGTTGATCAGATGACAGCCATGGCACGGAGTTTTAACTTGATGGTATTTGTCATGCTGTCATTATATAAGTAGGGTTTGTATATTTCTCACAATAACTTGTTTGGAGTTTAGTTGACATTTCAGATACCTTTAAGAAGTTTGCTCTATGACTCAGTATTTTAACAAAGGTTATTTTGTATACTGAAAGTTCCAGGAAGAGTACCATGTGATATTAACTTGATATGGTTGAAAGAATCATTTGTCTTTAGAGAAATGACTCTAATTCCTCATTGTCTTGCAAACTAACACATAAATGCTTTAAAATACCTAAGGGGGGAAAATGTGTGCTCCAATGCACCTCCTTTTATGTCTTAATTTAATTTTTTAACTGAAATAACATTGTGTCAATTTTATGTAATGATTTGGTGTATGTATATATTGCAATATGATTACCACAAGTTTGGTTAACATTCATTACCATAAATATTTATAATTTACCTTTGCTTGTGATGAGAACTTTTAAGATCTACTCTCTTAACCATTTTTGAATATACAACACAGCATTGTTAACTATAGTCACTATTTGTACATTATACGCTCAAAACTTATATTTGGAAGTTTATACCTTTTGAGAGTGCCTTTACCCATGTTGCCAACTCTCCATCCCTGACTCTGGCAACTACCAATCTCTTTCCTGTACCTATAGGTGCATTTTTATTATTGTTTTTGTTGTGCTTATTTGTTTTTCAGATTCCACGTATAAATGAGATCATACTCACTTGTTTGACAGTGAAACTGCCTGACTTATTTTACCTAGCATTATGCCCTTTAGTTACATCTGTGTTACCAAAAATGAGAGGGTTTACTTTTTTTAATGGCTGAATAATATTCCATTGTATCTATACTACAACTTCTTCATCTAGTCTCTCATGAATGGAAACTTAGGTTGTTTTTATGTCTTGGCTATTATTAATAATGCTACAGTGAACATGAGGTTTGCAGATATCTCTTCAAGAGAATGATTTCATTCCTCACAGATGAATACACAGAAGTGGAATGGCTGGATCATATGGGAGTTCTATTTTTAATTTTTGAGGAGTCTCCATGCTGATTTCAATAGTAAGTACACCAATTTACATTCCCACAAGAGTTCTCTTTTTTCCGCATACTTGCCAGCACTTGTTATTTCTTATATTTTTGTTTTGTATTTTTTTGCTCTTTCTTAAGTTTTTTTTCCCCTGATAATAGGTATGAGGTGATATTTCATTATGGGTTTAGGTTTTCATTTCCCTGATGATTAATGTTAGATAACTTTTTATGTACCATTTGGCAATTCGTATGTCTTCTTGGAAACATGTGTATTCAGATCCTCTGCCCATTTTTAACTGGATTATTTTTTGTGTTGAGTTGTATGTGTTCTTTACATATCTTGGATGTGTATCAAGATATACCTTATCAAGATCTTCTCAGATATATAGCTTATAAATATTTTCCCCATTCTGTAGGTTGCCTTCCACTGATGGCTTCCTATGCTGTACAAAAGCTTTTCAGTTTTAGTTGATTTTTAAATAGATGAAGCTGTGTTACTTTTTTTAGTGGATACATGCAAAAAGATCACTCACCATATATTAAGCAAAGTTTGAAGGTAGGAGAAATCGACAATCCCATGGAGCAGATGAAAAATTTCAAAACAGCACGAGACTGGTCTGATCAATTCGTGCATTGTACAGGGCTATGTTGGTACGACCTCCTATTACACTTTGTCAGGAACTTCCTGCTGACTTTAGACAAAAACTGCTTAACTTCTAGTGACATGCAATTCAGTGAGAAAAATGGTGAAATATTGTGTGTCATAGTTGAGTGTTTTTAGAAGTGCATAAAATAATGGCATCTTACATTAGATAACATCCAGATTTAAAGATTTATAGTAATAAAATGACATTGATAAATATAGAAAAAAGAAATTAAAGCACCATTTTTATAAAGCTATTTTTAAGGTACCATTTTTATTGATTTCTTTCTAAGTTTCATTAATAAGGTACCATTTAGTGTGTTATCACCTAAGGCTTTGTGCTAATCACTTGTATTCATTATCTCTTTTATTATTTGTTTCTGTTCAGTAAGGCAAATATTACTATCTACATTTTATGGATTAAAAATTGAAGGCTTGGAGAAGTCCTGTAGCTTAGCAGAATTAGAGTGAGGACCAAAACTTGTGCTCATATTATATTTTCTCTCAATCAATTTGTTAATGATTCAAGGAAGTATTTCTGGTCCCCTTCTACATGAAAACCTACCAATAATAGGCATATTTAGAGAAATCTAGCCTCCAGACTTTACTGAATGTGTTGCCTTAGGTCTTTAATCATTTGGGTCTAATTAGATTGCTGTGCTGGTAAACTCCCTGTTTGCTTTCAGATCTGTGCACCACCCTTTCACTCCTTTCCTTTAGTTTATAAGACCCAACATTTACCAATTTCATTTCCCTTTGATTTCCAGAGAAGCTGTGGCAGAAGTCTAGGGGCGTGTGATGAGGGGAACAACCAGATATTTACTCCCCTCTCTCTACTTGTTCAGGAGGGTGTTTGCTCCAGCCTCCAGTACTAGGGCCCTGCCTGGCCTGGGCTCTGTTAATACCATCTCCTTTCTTGTCCTTTCAGCCCCAAGGGTGTAGCTCTTTCTTGATATTGCTAATCCCTGAATTGTCTTAATGTCCTTGATTCAATTCTCAGCTTTTCTATCTTTTGTATAACCAGTTTCTTGTATTAGATTCTCTGTTTGAAAGATCTAGAGTTATTTCAATGAAAAAAAACACATTAATTGACTTAATACATTTACTAAGGACTTTCATTAAAGATAGCAGGTCCTCTTGTTACTGGATCTACTTGGTCTAGATTACTACCGGATATATTTTCAAAATAAAAAGATGACAACTTAGTTTCCTGTATTTGTAACTAATTTGCTGAGTCACAGGAATCTACACACTTTTCTTTCTTCTTTCCTTTCTCCTTTTCTCTCTCTCTCTCATTTTCACATACAGAAAACTGCCTATTCATATATCTAGATATATAATGAAGAAATAGGATTATTCATACTTTTTAATTTTTATTTTAGTTTTATAAGTTATATTTTCAAGGAATGTGTCCATTTTATTAACATTTTCAAACATAAAATTATGCAAAATATCCTCTTAACTTTTAGTATCTCTAGAATCTATAGTGATAAACCTTTAATTTTTGAAGTTGGTAACTTCTTTCTTTTTTCTTGATTAAACTTTCTGAGTATCTGTGGTTGATTATCTTTCAGTCAACTAATTTTTTTTTAAAGTTTATTTATTTAGAGAGAGAGAGAAAGAGCATGATCAGGGGAGGGGCAGAGAGAGGAAGAGACAGATTCCCAATCAGGCTCAATGTTGTCAGTACAGAACCAAATGCAGGGCTTGACCCCATGAACCCTGGCAATCATGACCTGAACTGAGATCAAGAGTGGATCACCCAACCAGGTGCCCTCAACCAAGTTTTGCCTAATCTCTATTTTAAGATGTATTTTTATTTTAGTAATGTCCTTTATTTTCTTTATTCTGTTTTATTTGGGTTTAATTTACTCTTACTTTGCTAATTTCTTATAATGGCTACTTGGATCACTGATTTTAAGACTTTCTTCTTTTCATTATGTACATTTTATGCTATAAGTACTCATACACATAGATTTATCATATCTGTCAAATTTCTATGTGCCATATTTTATTATTATTTTTTTTAATGTTTTTTATTTATTTCTGAGAGAGAGAGAGAGAGACAGGGGAGGGCCGGAGAGAAAGGGAGACACAGAATCTGAAGCAGGCTCCAGGCTCTGAGCTAGCTGTTAGCAAAGAGCCTGACATGGGGCTCAAACCCACGAACCATGAGATCATGACCTGAGCTGAAGTTGGACACTTAACCGACTGAGCCACCCAGGCGCTCCTATATTTTATTATTTTTAATCAAAATATTGTTAAATTTCCTTATGATTTCTTCTAATCATGTTATTTGGTATTGTTTAACTTGAAAATAGGGACTGTCTAGCTATCTTTTGATTATAGACTTCTGGATTATAGCCACAGAATTAGAGACTGTAGAATTTTATTAAGGCTTTCTTAATTAACATGCATATGTTAAAGTTTTTTTAAATTTGAAATAATATGCATTTTTAAAATTTTCAATGTATTTTTTCTGTATGTATCAATTAGATCAAATTTGCTAATTTCCCTTTATACCAGATCTTCTCTTTCCTCCTAATTTTTTCGTGTGCTTGTGAGGCAAGTATGTTAGATTCTCCCATTATGTTTCTCTTTATTCCACAAATTTCATTTGCTTCATAGGCATGATTTTGGATATTTAGTGATTTCAACATGTTACTCTCCATCTTTGATTTCTACTTCCCACATCAATCCTTCATATTTAATTTATTAGAATTCTAATCTGATGAAGTCACCTCTTTTTATATCTTCTTTCCATTAGTAAGATATGATTGTATACTACTCACTGGGCTTCAAGAGCTTGCATGCTTTTCCCTCTGCTGACTTCTACAGTTTTATGGTACATCAACCTTCATTTTGTTTCTGCAGCTGATTACGTGATTTTGCCTTTGCACTGCATAATCACCAGTTTCTACCACTGCTCATGGCCCTATATTGACTTTCTCCTTCTTGCAACACTCTTTTGATCCACTTATCTCCTACCTGTAGGCAATCCCTTATCTTTTGAAAATATCAGAACTTAAGAAAACCCCCATTCCTGCCTCACAGGCCTCAGACTAGGTTAGGTATCCTTTGTTTGAAATCTCCTGGCTCTTTGTAGTCTTCCACTAGAACACTATTAAAGTTGTAACTTTATAGATGCATTTGATTGTAGGTCCAGAAAAATATTCCTTTTTTGCTTACCAGCATTTGTTATAGTACTTGATACATAATAAAATAATAATATTAATAATACAATATTTTATGGGATGCCTGGGTGGCTCAGTTGGTTCAGTGTCCAACTTTGGCTCAGGTCATGATTTTGTGGTTTGTGAGTTCAAGCCCCGCATCAGGCTCTCTGCTGTCAGCAACATGCAGCCTGCTTGGGATCCTCTATCTCCCTCTCTCTCTCTTTCTCTGCCCCTCCTGTGCACGTTCACAAACTTGTTTGCAGTCTCTCTCTCCCCAAAATAAATAAACGTAAAAAAATCAATTCTTAAAAAAAATAATAAGATATTACTTTTTCTATATTTCAAAAATATGTATTTTATGTGTGTTGCCTTAATTTTTATTCACAATGATCTTATAGAGTAGGATGTTAGCATCTTAATTTTATAGGTGAAGAAATGAATGCATAGAGAGATTAAGTAATACTTCCAATATTGCAAAATAGAAAGCAGTGGATCTAGGGTATAATATAGTGTGTTTCACATCAGAGTTTGCACTTTTAATGATCATACAGTGCCCCTTGCATAAGAGATCTGCAAACAAATGAACACCTTAATTCTTTTGTTGGCATATATAACTTAGCATCTCCCTTATCAACATATTTACTAATTGTAACCTATTGTATGCTAGGAAGTTACTCAAGCAGAATTAGGATTTATATCATAATTTCCTACTTACCTTGCCTTTGTATTATCTTTGTCTCATTTGATTCTCAAAATACAGTCCTGCTACAGATGAGGAAGTTGAGGTTTATAGGGTCACTGTGATATCCCTATACAAAAGTAGGTAGGAGATAACAAAGTATAAAGGCTCACTTCCCATGTAAGCTTGTTTTGAGTTTTATCATTATTTAACTATGAATCATCCAGGTCAGTAGATCTCTTGTTCCAAGTACTTAGAATGCCTGTTCAAATAGTTTCCCAGATGCCACCCCAGACCTATTAAACCAAAATCTCCTGGATGGAATACTAGAAACTATATGTCTTGTTACAGTCCCCAAGTGGATCTTCCCCAGTTTGGTAATCACAGCTTAACCTCTATCTCCTAAGAGTAATAAAGCACAATAAAACAGACAACTGATATTCTTAGCATCTCAAAGCATTGTGTACCTTAGTTTAACATTCTATAAGAATCATATTTTCTTTCTCTTCTTAAATAATAAATTGACAAAATAAAAATAAGAGACAAAAATTTTTTAGAACATCTAGAAGCTTAGTTTCTTGTATTCCAATTCTCATACAATTTTATAAAGTTGTACTATTTAGGCCAAAATTATGACCATGTTCTTTAGTCACATTCTTATCATGCTAATACATTGTTTCTTATAAGCTTCTGATAGTTATAGTTGAGAAGACATGTTATGTTTGCAAATGTGGAAGTTACCTTAAATCTTCCTCGTTAAGATTAGGTGTCTGCCAGTTGACTCCTCTGCCCCAAATCTAGGTAGTTTTATTTTTTTCATAAAGAAGAACTGTTGGAATATAACACTTTTAAAACGATATCATGTTGGGCTTTCTTTGAATCACTGTCATTTTTGTTGTTGCATATATTTTATGACATTATGATCTGCTTATAGTTTCAATATTTCAAATGCATCTATTGGCAATATAATTCTAAGGCATTAAAAGACATAAATATGTCCATTTGCTTAGAAAATAGAAGCAGCTCTATTCAGTGTTGTTATTTGGTTAGGACAAACACATTTTTTGTTGCTATATTCAAACAAAATAGTGAGTACTTAAGTCTAGGTAAATTTTGCTTTCTTAACACAAAAGAGTGATATACATGTAGAGAGAACAAAGACAAGGAAGAATATAATTTTCTATGTAAAAAGTTTACAATAAATGCATTACAGAAATGTCTCCTCACATATCACAGCAAAATTCCATATAACTTTAATTTTTAAAATATTAATTACCAGAAAGACACATTAAAGATTCAATAAAAAGTCTATGTGCTAATATTAGCACTTGGTTATGTTATAAGATATACATTTATAGACTTCAGGGGGAAAAAGTTAGAAACACCATAATGAATTCATTACTCTAGTCAATATTGCATGGCCTGTAGCAGGAAAGAACATTTTAACAAAGACTTTTAAGATTTAAAATTGCATATAAATGATAATTATTTTCATGGTCACGCTAATCAAGACTAGATTAGCATGGTCATTAGAGTAAAATGTGGCCGGAACAGAAAATTATTCTAAAAGTCGTCATTTGAACCTAGGTACTTTTCTCTTTTTCTCTTGGTTCTTACCGTCTCCCAGGTGAGGGATTGTCCTAATTGCATCCTGGAGGTCATTTATTCCCAAAGTCTTGAATTACTGGTGGGTTTTTTTCTTGACCCTGAGTACCTCATTTTGAGCAGGGCTTGAAGGATAATAGGAAGGTTTTCTCAAGGTTAGAATCAATAATAGATATAAAGAGAAAACTGATTTCTAGAGCAGTGGCTGTATCATATATGAGGACAATTTTGTTCTGCTTCTGATAGTTCTCTTGTCTTTTAAAATAACTCTGTAAATAAAAAATATAGAACATATTGGCCCAGAAATGAACAGCCTTTCCATGATCTGTGGCATTGGGCAAAAGATATGTGGTGTTGAAGTTTCCTTCTGGCTCTAGAAAACTGTAATTCTATGGCTTATTCTCAAAGAGAAAGAGAGAATAAGTAGCCCCAGGTATCTCTCAGAGGGAAACTGAGAGAAGCGCTGTCCTGTAAGATCCTGCAGAAGAAACTGGGATTTAAGATCAGATGAACAGCTTCTTGGGCCCATACTGACTTTTATAAAATAGAAGGCTCCCGTTGTGGTTGCATCTCCACTTGAAGGAACATACCTCATAGAATAGTTGTAGAATAATTAACTGTTCCTTCCCTTCTTTCTTTATCGCTCTTCCCTCCTTCCCTCTATTCTTCCTTCTATCATTTTTCTCTTTCTTTAATTCCAATCAGCAGCTATAATTCTATTTCTTTTTTATTAATATAGTATTAGAATATGCCTTGGGATTTCATGGTATATTTTCACAGTTCGTGCTTCACTACAAAGGAGCATAAATTCTTTCTTTAATGCAGACATAATTTAAATCCTTCCTGTCATCAGATCCTTAGGTCATTGCTCCTATTACATGGTCAGTTACCAACATAGAGCATTCAATTTAGAAGGCACAAAACACTTTCCAATAAGACATGATGTGATTTGCTGTGAGGCTGGATGCAAAGTGAAGCTGCTGAATTCACCTAGGTATACTTTGCTTCCGGCTTTGGCCATGGTAAGCTCTTTTTGGTTCCAATGCCTCATTCCTGGCAAATGCTAGACCTACAGACTTATACTCACCTGGCATTTGATCTATTTTATTTTCTTCGAAAGTGTAGGTTTTTCACTCCTACTAGGTCAGTGGGGGCTTTGAAAAACTTCTTGGCAGTACCTCCTCTCTCATATTTTGAGTTCTTTCATGTTACGAGATGTTTTCGATCCATGCTTGGCATTTATCAGTTTAATTAATCTAATCTCGACAGTAGCATCCATGCTAACTGAAATGATTTCTAACAATGTTTTGTTGATCCTTGGAATCACTGAATGAGAATAAAGATGCTGTTGCATATGGCAGCATTTCCTTCTCTATGTGGTTTACATTTTAAGATTGAGATCACCCTCCCAACTTCCCCTCTTCAGTTCAATCTTAACTGGAGCTGTATTTTGCCTCTCTGATAAGGTCAGTTTTGCGTGTTCACTCCTTGACAAGACTATGCTTAAGAGATTTAAAAAAAAATTCATTCTTTGTTATTATGGACTGCTGCAGAATACAGCTTTGCCTTTTAAAATAGTTGATGAGGTTCATAATTCTTGAAACTGAAAGAATGTGGCTGAACTTGATCCAAGCGAATTGCTCCTGGAAGTTCAGGTGACCTTGAAGTTAAGATGGAGAGGCTCACAGCCCAAAATGTCAATGATGACAGTTACATTTTTTCTACATAATGCTATGCTAATATTATGTGATATAGTGCCAAAGCTCAAGAAACAAGCATAATGGCCCCCTTAAAAGCTTTATGCCTTTTGTTTTCTATATAAGACTTTTCATTATCTAGACAAGAAAATGAATTTCTCCATGGTGTTATTCCCCTTTTCAATAAAAAAAATGACCTTCATTTTGTGTGACCTGCTTGATGTTACTGTAGTGCTTGAAAATACCACTACTTCCTTTCCAGAGAAAAGGTCAATTACTCACAACATCCTCCTTTCTTTTAAATGTCTTTCAGACTATGTTTACACAGCAAAAAGTCAAGTGGAGATTTAGTTTACCTGGTTTATTGAGTTGATATTCAGGCGGCCAAGAAAAGATAATTCATAGTCTAATTTTGCTTATTTTGATCAGCTTCACTTATATGTTAACTATCTTATATTTATCTGTTTGTTTATTGATTTGCTTTATTCTTTTATCATTCACATGAAATTTGGGGATTTTGGTCATAAACTATCTTTCATACTTTCTTGTACTTTTCCATTACATTTATCAAGTTTCCATATGTGCGTGGGTCTGTTTCTGTTAGCCCTTTCAATCTAGTAGTTGTTGTCACTGTGCTAACACCATGATTTATAATAGCTTTATAGTGGGTCTTTATACCTTATGCAGAAAGACCCTCACACTGTCCTTCTTTAGCAGAGCTGTGGTTAGTCTTGATCCTTTGTCTTCATATCCAGTATAAACGTTGAAACTAACATAGTTAGGAATAAACTTAACTAAGAAGATGAAAGATCTCTGCTCTGAAAAGTATAAAACATTGATGAAAGGAGATTGAAAAAGGCACAAATAAATGAAAAAGTGTCCTGTGTTCATGGGTTGGAACAAGTCATGTTATAAAAAGGTCAATGCTACCAAAGGCAACTGTAGATTCAATGCAATCCCTATCAAGATTCCAGTGGCATTTTTTATAGAAGTAGAAAAAAAAGCATTCCCTAAATTTGTATGGAGCCATAAGAGACCCTGAATTGCCAAATAAATCCTGTGAAAGCAGAACAAAGCAGGAGGGTAGGGGGTATCATATTCCTGGTTTCAAACTAAACTGTAAAACTATACTTATTGAAATGCTATGGAGTAGAAACAGACAAATAGACCAATGGAACAGAATTAGGAGCCCAGAAATAAAACCCTAGCATATATGGCTAAGTAATATTTGACAAGTGAGACAAACATACTTGATGGAGAAAAGAGTTTTCTCAGTAAATGACACTGGGATAATTGGATACTCACACGAAATAGAATGAAACTAGGCCAATATTTTACACCACTCACAAACATTAACTAAAAATGGGTTAAAACTTAATTGTAAGACCCGAGTGCATGAAGGCCCTAGAAGAAAACAGGAACAAAGCTCTTTGACGTGAATCTTGGTAATAATTATTTAGTTATGATGTATAAAGCACAAGCAACAAAAACAAAAATAAACAAGTGGGATTACATCAAACTAAAAAACTTCTCCATGGCAAAAGAAACCATCAACAAAATGAAGAGAAAACCTATGAAGAGAGAAAAAATATTTGCAAAACATATATTTGATAAGGTATTAATATCCAAAATATATAAAGAACTAATACAACTCAATAGCAAAATAAAATAAAATAAAATAAATAAAATTAAAAAAAATTGAATGGGCAAAGGACCCAAACAGACATTTCTCCAAAGAAAATATATAAAAGACCAAAGAGGTACTTGAAAAGATTCTCAACATCACTAATCATTAGGGAAATACAAAAAAACAAAAAACAAAAAGCAAAAAAACTCACAGTGAGATATGACCTCATGCCTGGCCTGGTAGAATGGTCATCACTTAAAAGACTAGGATAGCAAATACTGGTGTAGATGGAGAAAAAAGGAAACCCTTGGTTTTTTTTCCACACTGTTGGATTGTGATGGGTACAGCTACTGTAGAAAGCTGTATAAAATATCCTCAAAAATTAAAAATAGAATTACCATATGATCCAGCAATTTCACTTCTGGAAATACAGCCAAAGACAATGAAAATACTAACTTGAAAAAATATCTGCACCCTATGTTCATAACATAGCATTTGTTACAATATCCAAGACATGGAAACAACGTAAGTGTACCTCATGGATAAAGATGTTATGTTGTGTGTGTATATGTGTATATATATACGTGTGTGTGTGTGTATGCATACATACCTACACATTTACACATGTATGTATATGTATACACATATATGCCTCATTTTATTGTGGTTTGCTTTATTCCATTTTCCAGACACTGCATTTTTTAAAAAGAAATTGAAGTTTTGTGGCAACTATGCATCAAATAAGCCTATTGCATCATTTGTCTGATAGCATTTACTCACTTCATGTCTTTGTGTCACATTCTGGTAATTAGTACACATTTCAAACTTCTTCTTTATTATATTTGTTATGGTGATCTGTGATCAATGATTATAACTTGCTGAAAGCTTAGAGGATGATTAGCATTTCTTAGCAAAAGTTTTTCATTAAAAAATATATGTATTCTTAGACAAAATGCTATTGCACACTTAATAGACTGGAGTATAGTGTAAAGATAATTTTTATATTCACTGGGAAACCAAAAACTTCATTTGACTCACATTATTGCAATGATATGGAACTGATTCTGTGTTATCTCCAAGATATAACTATTAAGTAGAATATGACTCAGCCACAAAAACAAACAAACAAACAAACACCCACCCTCACCTACCCCCACACAAGCAAACAAACCAAAAAGCAAAAAGCAAAAAACAAAAACACAAAACAAGGAAACCTTACATTGGAACATGGATGGGTCTTGAAAGCACTATGCTACATGAAATAAACCAGACAAAGATAAATACTGTATGATTTCACTTATATGTAGAATCTAAACTTTTTTTTTTTTAAATAAAGCACTCCTGTAGAAAAAGAGATCAGATTTGTGTTTACCAGAAGTGGAGGGTGGAAAGGGGAATTAGAGGAATGTGGTTAAAAGGTACAAACTTTCAGTTATAAGAGTACTAGGGATGTAATGTACAATATGATGAATATAGTTACACTACTGTACAATGTATAGGAAGCCGTTAAGAAGTAAATCCTAAGAGTTCTTCCTCATCACAAGGAAACATCTGTTTTTCCTTTTTTCCTTTCTTCTCTTTTTATTGTATTTATATGAGAGCATGGATGTTAGCTAAATATATTGTAATAATCATTTTACAACATATGCAAATCAAACCATAAGTGGAAAATTGTGACAAGCATGCTGAAAATAAGAGTTAGATTTATTCAACAATTTGTATCTCTTCTTTCTTTCTCCCTTCTCACCTTCATGAATTAACTCATTTAACATGGTTTTATAAGATGAAGCAAATTATCTTGTTGTTTCTCATGGAATAATTTTTTCATGTAGTGGTTCATACAGGGTTCATCCATGATCTTGAAGCAAGCAATGGGTTAGAAACAGCAGACCCGCTTTGTACCTGGAATGGCAACAGTGCCTCCATTTTCAGTTATACTATCACTAACAGCTCAATGTTCGGTAACCTGGGTCTTTTCCTAACAATCTTGTACCCTGAATCATTCCTAATTATTCTACATTTTTGGCATTTTGGTTTTCTAGCAGTGGCAATGTCTTGTAAGGGTCCCAATGGAAGACAAATCAAAGAGAGAACTCCACTCATAAATTCTTAATAATGGATACTTGAGTCTGCTGAATGAATTCAGGGATGGAGTCAAAGGAGTCTAGTTGAATAAATCTTGTTGATATATATATTACTTGCAATATGTCAGATAACAACACTTTACATTTATTGTTGTTTAGTCTTTACAACCTCCATGAGATAGATACCAGTATCTTCTCCAGTTCACAGATGAGAAAACCAAGTCATAACAAAGAAAAGGATTTGTTCAAGATCACTCAGCTAATATGTCAAGACTCTGATGTAGCCACTTCAGCTCCAGAGTCCTCCTCATCTTGGGATACACAATAAGAACCATTCATACCATAGCTGATAAAGATACATTTCTCTTCTGAAGTTCACAGGTGTCCCAGTTAGATTTAGCTTTTTAAAAGAAACCAACACATTGCATTTAAGAATCTAAATCTCTAAGTGATAACTATCAGTCACAATAGTCTTTACTCACACTTCAGGGAAACAGTTAATTCAGTGATGTAGAGGTGGAAAAAGTCTTCTCAACTCTCTTAGGATCCTGGAAGGGTGTCAAATTGAACTGACAAAGACAGATTAGCAGAAGAAAAACATACACATTTATTTAATATAAGTTTTACATAACATGGGAGTTCAAAAGGAAATGAAGACCCAATGAAACAGTGAAACCTGAGTGTTTTATGATCTGATAAAAAGGAAACAATAGTGAAGAAATAAGATAGGTCAAGGGGTATGAGGTAAATGTAGTAAACTGTAGAAAACTTAGGAAGTCCTGTTTGGATTCTTCTCCATGGCCCTTTGTTTTCAGAGGTAAGGATGTCCCTTTCCTCTGGGTATAAGGAAAATACCTCTTGCATGAGGGTTTTATAACCTGTTTTTGGGCAGAAGGGTGAAGGGAGAGTCACTCTGGGTGACTTTCCTCTTTCTGCTGTTTTCTCAAATTCCTTCAGTTTAGCAGTCAATATACCAAGGGGCATCTTTTGGGATAGAACATCCTGAACCCCATCAGGATGAAAATAAGAACACAATGAAATGAAAATAAAATGTTGACAATTTTGACCTAAAAATGTAAAAATTTACAAAGGGTAAAATTTGTGTATAAATTTGATTTTAAATGAGATAAACTAAATTTTTAGTGAGATGTATTGGTTTTTTTTTTAATGTTGTCTAAGTTTTCAGTGTTTTCTTTAAAGTTTTCCACAAGACCCATTCTCTGACACAGCAATGACTGATCTGTTCTCTAAAATTTATTTTTCTTTGCAAATTGGTGTTAAAAGCAACTAGTGAGAAAGTTTTCAATAACTGTCCCTGGACACCAAGTCTATTCAACCTAGAAAAACCCCATCAGAGAAAAGGACCAAAACTAGAGCTCATAGATTATATACTGGCTGTCAGAACTGATATTCTATACATCCATGTTGAAGCTCTGTAATGTCTGATACAGCTATCCACTCACTTGATGTCAGACATAAAATATCTGCTATCTTAGGAAAAAGAGTCAGCTTTATTTTCAGTTACTTGATGAATTAATTTGTTAACATAATATATATTTAAAGGCATTTTTAAAAGAGAGAGGTATGGACACAACATCTCAAAAGGGTTTTTGTTCTTTGTGGTTTCTGACTTCTCAGTATCCTCCTTCAAAACATACATAGCTCTGCCTGTCTGTCGGATATTTATTTTTCTAAACTTTGAAAAGTTAAAGGAAAAAAGGCCAACTGCAGTTTAAGTACACATGGCACAGGCACTTGTAGAAATCTGTGGTTGCTTGGCAACCAGAGGGTATCTATTTGGAGAGCTCAGAGAAGTACACAATGTGACTTCAGGATGGATGAAGGGCAGCGGGAGGCACTGAGTCGGCTAAAGTGATTCAGAACATGAAAACAATATTCAAATAATATACATCTCTGTATGTGATTATTCCCAAATGATAATAATGTCGCTGCTCAGCTTCCCTCTGTAGATATAATAAGAATCAGAGGGCTGCAGATGCAATAGAATCTTAGCTTTTGAGTTTTACTTCTATGACTATGCCACGTGCAGTCAGTTTTGTGGCAACAATACTGAAATAGCATGTTAATGACCAGAGTACTTATCACTGCTTCCTCGGTCAATTGACATGTCAGTTAAAGAGATTTGAGTTTTGAAAAGTCTCACCATCCTTAATAAAGATCAGCAATCATTAGAATTAACCACATGCTGATTTAATCAACATATAGCTTTGTTAATTACCAGTTCTTTCTCCATGTCCATCTGTTTTTAAGATTTTAGTGAACCTGCACCAGATGTTCATGTAAATATAATAAGCTGCTTGCCATGTAAATATAACATTTTCAAGTGTGTTGTGTAACAGCCTTCCAATTTATGCATACTGTTGTCTGTATTTTGTCGTTAGTGGCTTAAATACAAAACTGATAACTTTGTTAAAAGCCCCATTAGGCACAGTTTCTACTTGAAGGGGTGTGTGTGTGTGTGTGTGTGTGTGTGTGTGTTTGGTTGGTTGCTACTTAGTTATTGTAGATTGTGTTAGGTGTTCAGATCCTTAAGATGTAGCGAAGCATTTGTCAGGGTATTCTGGGAATGGCAGCATAAAAGTGAGATAGAACTATTGCATTTTCACTCATTTCAATCGTGTAATAAAATAACTACCAAATTCACAGTAAATATGATCCATTCATCTTGCATGGTGAAATTGTAAAGTGATTCATGTATGTAGATGCTTCAGTTTTGTGACTCAAGATCATCTCAGCCTCCAGACTTGAAAACTCACTCGATGTAGTGGAGGGCAGACACAAGGCATTTTCACATTTCTACATAAGAGATTACCAGAATTGTTCAAACTGAAAGGTGATGGAATTGGTCAGTAGAAAGTTTGTAAGAATCTAATTAAAATGTATTTGGGCTTTTTGAAGAAGATAGAGCATTTTAAAAATACTTCCCTGTACAATAGGCTGAAAAGAGTGTTTCAGTATTTGTTTTATGGCAACAAAAATGTTTGAACCCAGGTGGTTATGGATATAACACTCAAGAGGAATCTAATTCACAATGTTAACAGTGAAAAGGAAGTCAATTTAAGGAGGTTTGGATCAAAGGTAAATTATCTATACAATGGAATACTACATAGCAATGAGAAAGAATGAAATCTGGCCATCTGTAGAAACATGGATGGAACTTGAGGGTGTTATGCTGAGCAAAATAAGTCAGGCAGAGAAGGACAGATACCATATGTTTGTATGTATTGGTAGATTAGGAGAAACTTAACGGAGGACCACGGGGGAGAAGAAAGGGGAAAATAGTTGGAGAGAGGGAGGGAGGCAAACCATGAGAGACTCTTGAATGCTGAGAACAAACTGAGGGCTGTTGGGGGTGGGGGGATGGCAAGGGGGGTGATGAGCATGGAGGAGGGCACTTGTGGGGATTAGCACTAGGTGTTATATGGAAACCAACTTGATAATAAACTATTTAAGGGAAAAAACGGTAAATTGTGAAACGAACATTAATCCTTAAGACTGTTCACATTCTATCTGAATTTAAGAGGTCAATAAATTAAATCCACTAACAAAGTTTACTGGCAGAATATTTTCTGGATGACCAAAGCAAACCGATCTGTGGAATTTTAGGGAAAAAGCCAGCGTGAATAAACTAAAAAAAATCAATTTAAAAGGAAAATAAGATACACTGTATGAAAAGAGAGTGGTGTCCCTTTGTGACATCATAGGAAGGAACAAGGAAGGCAGATCACTTTCATGTTCTTGACAGCATCTCTCAAGCAAACTATAAATCAGAATGCTCAGCATTGTAGGTCCAGAATGAGAATTTAATTATACTCAGACAGGAAGAGAACATGAAAACTCTTGAATAAATGCATGATTACACAATTTTCACCACTTTATTAGCCATCCATTTTCTTTTATTTAATTTTAAATGGGTGATATAGTCACATGGTCCTAAGCATACGTGAACAAATATGTAGTATAATTCACTCATCATATTTCTCTTTTTATCCCATCTGCCCAGTTCCCAACTGCTCCCTCCATGTTACCATTGTTCTTAGTTTCCTAAATATCTTTCTGTAATTTAGTTGTGTGTATAACAAACAAATTTGAATGGGTATTTCTAATGCTCCCACCAAAGATGACCACAGTCTACTTCCGGGACCCTATGAATATATTACCTTACACGACTAGGCCAAGAAGACTTTGAAGTAAGGCCAGAAACTTTAAAATAGGGAGACCATCCTGAATTATTCTGGTGGGCGTAGTGTAATGAAATGGACCCTCAGAAACAGAGGAAGAAGGGAGAAGAGCTACCAAAGAGATGCAACCAAGGACTTGACCTGCCATTGATGGCTTTGATTATGGAGGTAGCCTGGCATGAGCTTAGGAAGCCAAAATCTTCTAAAATCTGGGAATGACTGTCAGCTGACAGTCAGCAAAGAAACAGTCCTTTAAATGCAAGCAGTTGAATTCTACCAACAACCCGAATGAGCAAGAAAACAGACTCTCCTTGTGAGCGTCCAGAGAGGAACAGAGCATGCTAACTTTGATTTTAACCTAGTGAGACCCATGCCAGATTTGAGATGGGTAAAATAATAACTTCATGTTGTGTTAATCTGCTCAATTTGTGTTAATATTTTATGGTAAAAATAGAAATCCAATGCATCCCCGTTTCTTGGACAAACATAACAGACTATAAATATTGATCTGGGCCATGCTTTTCTCACTTAAAAATATATCTTAGGGGTCTTCCCACGTCAGTATACAGAAATATCATCTTTCTATATATATTTTCTTATTTAACAGCTTCATAGGATTTCATTTTTGGTATCTATCTTACTTTATTTAACTAGCTATCTATTGATGAATATTTATATGGTTTCCAAGCTTTTGCTTTAAAGATAGTGCTGCAGTAAATAACGTGATACACATGTCAGATATCTATGAAATAAATTTCCAGAAGTGGAATTACTGAGTCAGAAAGTATATAAATTTATAATTTTGATATATATTCAAATATTATCCATCCTCCATTCCATAAAGGTAGTGCCAATATGAACTTTCACCTATAATGTATGAAAATGCTAGTTATTGGGGCACCTGAGTGTTTCAGTTAAGCATCTGACTTCAGCTCAAGTCATGATCTCACGGTTCATGAGTTCGAGTCCTGCACAGGGCTCTGTGCAGACAGCTCAGAGCCTGGAGCCTGCTTTGGATTCCATGTCTCCTTCTCTCTCTGCCACCACTCATGCTCTGTCTCTCTCTGTCTCTGTCTCTCTCAAAAGTTAATTTAAAAACAAATTTAGAAATATTAGGTTTATTAAAGAAAAAAAATGCTAGTTATCAAATTTAGATAATTTTGTCAATAAAGAAAATGAGTAATGGTCTCTCCTATACTTCAAATATGAATTTCTCACAATGAGTAAAATTACACCATTTTTTTTTCCTTGCTTGGGGGATAAATTATATAGTCATCCTAATTATTGCTGCAATTTCTGCATTTCCTACCATTTTATTCACTTCTCTCTATTTTGACTTGTACTTTTTAGATGGTCACCCCTGATTTTGGTAGCCCTTATGGTAGTAGGGATTAAATATCTCTCAGTTTCATGGAGAGTGGAAGCTACAGTGTTTTATTTGGTTCTGTTTCATGTGTGATCTCCTTATTGCTTTTACAACATTTTCAGAAGAAAGGGAAAGATACTAGTTGTCACTTGTGGTAGGCAGCTTCTGAGATGATCCCTAATCACCCCTGTCTCCTGATATTCACACCCTTCTGTAATGCCTTCCTCTTGTGTATGGGCTGGACTTACCATCTTCTAATAAAGAAAATATTGCAGAAATGGTGGGTTGTCACTTCCAAGATTATGTTATAAAATATTGATTCTGTCTTGAGCTTTCTCTGTCTTTCTGTCTCTGTCTTGTTTTCTCTTCCCCACCCCCCACCCCCCATCTCTGTCTCTGTCTCTCTCTCTCTGACCACTCACTTTTGGGATGCCAGCTCCCTTATTGTGAAGTAGCAATGTGAAGAGTCACATATAAGTAAGTATGGAAATGGAAATACTAAGCCCTGGCAATAGCAGTGTGAGTCAGCTTGGAAGTATATCCTTCCCCAGTCAGACCTTGAGATAGAATGCAGCCCTGGCTGAATATTCGATTACAGCCTCATTAGAGAGTTTGTCTGAGTCAGAGCCATCCAGCTGCACTGTTATTGAATTGCTGACCCACAACAACTGCAAGATAATAAATGTTCTTTGATTTAAGCTGTTAAATTTTAGGGTAGTTTGTTATACAGCAATAGATAACATCAGTCAGTGCATTTCATACAGCTAACATCCAATTTACCATTATAGAGACCAAGAATAAATTCTAGTATGGGTTTGAACTGAAAGTGAAACAGGAAACATGCAAACTATTAAAGAGAAAGAAACTACAGTACCATAAATTTAGAGACTAGAGTTGTAGCATAATTTACAAGTTACTCAAATTTCAGTAAAAATCTTTTTTAATTGTAGAAATCTCCTATTCCTTTTCTAAGAAGCATCATATCACTGAATTTGTTAATACCAAATCCAATTTAGGAAAATGAATGGAGGGGAGAATGGTAGGTTCCCAAATGCAGTATTTTTCCCTTCTAGTTTTGTACTTGAGGACTTTCGTTGTTTATGACAACTCAGGTGAATGGATATAGGTGGAGAGTCATTTTTTTTTTCAGTGTTTATGGCCACAAAAATCCCAAGACTGTTCTTAAAGACATGATATAAACACCTGAAATTAATTATGGCACATGAAATTTCCATGATCTTAATTGAAATTATATCTTGGAAACAGGAGGCATTACAATTCATCTTTAAACTTTAATTCTTGAGAAAATGACATAAGAACAATTCAGAATTTAAATCAATGTCTACCACTAGGAATAAGCAGAGGCCTGACAGAAACCAAATCAGACGAACAGCTTCACCAAGTTTTTAAATATCTTATTGGCTATAATATTATGTCCTCCATAATCATAACCGTGGTGGGGCTAGTTTTCTATGGACAACCCAAAAATATTTCTTGGCAATGTCTCCACTCCTTACTATTAGTGACTTGAAAGCAAATATCATGTATTTTTTAATAAAACTTTTTATTTTGGAATAACTTCAGATTTATAGAAAATTGTGAGGCTAGCACAGAGTTCCCATATATTCCCCACTAGTTTACTTATTATTAACATCTAATGTAAGTATGGTACATTTGTAACAATTGCTGAACAAATCTTGGTATAAGATTATTAACTAAAGCCATTGCAGGTGTGACAGTTTCTCAGCCTTCTCTCATTTTTAATGACTTTGACAAGTTTGAGGAGCACATGTATGAGAAAATGGAAATGGAATATTTTCCAGTTTACACTCTTAGACCACCAAGACCTAGATTCTTGAGAATGAGGGTAGAAGGCGAGCATCCTCCAAGTTTGTATGAACTGATTGTTACTCTTACGGGGTTTTAGAGATGAAGTGGACAGAGCACAATGCAGAAACCAGTGACAGGTTTGGAGTAGAGTGGGAAAGTGAGTTTAAATATATCATCTTCAAGTTTTCAGTGTCAAAACTGTAAGTCTACATCTAGAATTTTGATGTCATTTTACAAAGTATGTCAAGTACTTTATTACTTATCCGTATCAACTCTAGACAAATTTTAGATTATTGATTTGATTATTTCAATTTGATTATTTTCTTTAAAACGCTTTTCATTTACCCTTGACAACCACTACCTAAACAATTAGATATCTTAATTATTAAAAACAATAAGGACATGAACAATGATAATAAAAAATAACAACTAAAGTAAGGCACAATGAAAGAGTCCCTTAAAAAGAGAATAGTGTTAAGAAACAAGAAAGCCTTCAATGCAATAGTAAAAGGGAGGTCTTACTGGTTTATTTTTCCCAAGTTTATTATATGACTGTTAGAATATATACCTCCACATGTATTTTTTCTGAAAAAGTAGATTAATGAACTATACCAACTATCTCGGTGGAGCAAGATAGTTGTTGCTTAGTAGAGCAAGATGGTGGAGAGATATGGGGTGGTGGTGATGGACTTTGCTTTCAGTGAGAAGGAGGAGGTTTATTTTATGGAAGTAAGTGAAAAGGAAACAGTGAGATCCCTAGAACTTAGTCCTCTTTTATCATCCTTGGTGAAAAGGGACAGGGCACTAAAAATTGAAACACTTCATTGACTGCTTTCAGTGGTGGTGGTGATGGGCTCTGCTTTCAGTGAGAAGAAAGAGGCTTATTTTATGGAAGCAAGTGAAAAGGAAACAGTGAGATCCCTAGAACTTAGTCCTCTTTTATCATCCTTGGTGAAAAGGGACAGGGCACTAAAAATTGAAACACTTCATTGACCTCCTCTGTTTTTACTCACACTACTTCCGATACCACATGAGAGGTTTTCTTTTTTCCTCTTGACACCAACTACAGTGTGTTTTCCAACTTCACTTCTTCAACTCTCTGAACCAACTGGGTGTCAAATGATTCAATTCAATTCTGATAATATCTCCTGGAGTTAGCCTTAGATCCCAATTCTTAGAGAGCTCAATGATAGAAGAATGCCCCATTCAGATACCAATTACAAGTCCTGTGCCCCCACTACTTCTAACTGATGGGTTAGAGATTAGGGATTCCCACAGCCCCCACTCACAACCTGGAGAACTCAGAAAAACACTTTTACATTTTTTGGTTTATTTTAGAGGATATAACTCAGGAACAGCCAAATACCTGGTGAAGAGATACCTGGGCACTATATGGGCGGGGGTGGGGACTGCTAGTACACAGAGCTTTCATGCCCTTTGGGGGCAAATCACCCTCTCAGCTCCTTGATAGGTACACCTTTTAGTCTCACCTTACCAACCTGGAGGTTGGAGGATAAGGAGGAAAGTTCCAGGCTTTTAATCAGGCTTGGTCTTTTTGGTGGCCAGGTTCCATCCTAAAGGTATCTAGGGACCCTGCAAAGAACCACCTTATCTGAATACAAGAAAATAAAGATACTCCTATTCCTATTCACTATGAACTTCCATGAGTATTTGGAACTGTTTGCCAGGATCCAGGGACAAAGACCAAATATCTTCCTAAGATACATGGATGGCATTAGGCAATTTTAATTGAATCATTTAGGATAACACCAAAATCTACCTGTCTTGCTTTCATATTTAGACTCTTATGTTTTCTTGATGTTTTTCTCCTTTTAGGAAGAAAGGTTTAAAGGTCTAAAATTCTTAGTGCATATACTTTTTCGACAAACTGATTCTATTCCATTTCACTGTTGTTAAGTTGAGCTGGCCAAAATGAAGAAGTAATCTAGTAGGCACGTGGATGTTTATTTCTGATTATGTTCAGAGTAAACACAGAGATTAGTAATTATTTTGTTTGTTTTATTCTTCCAGAAAGAAAGTTAAAAAGGAGTGTTTGGGTTAGATTTGCCCTTCTATAGACCTAGGAAGCAGCCCAAAATTAGTAAAAACTCAATGTGTCAAGACTGAGTATGATGAGCTCACATGGGTAAAGTAGGCACCTGTTTACATGGTAAAAATAAAACAGAGAATTGAAATTAAATCCTAAACAAGGATTATTTTTTTCTCATTTTTTATTTGTTTTGAGAAAGAGAGAGAGAGTGCACATGCACATGCATGGAGAAGGGGCAGAGAGAGGGGGAAGAATCCCAAGCAGTCTGCACTGTCAGCACAGAGCCTGACAGTGGGGCTCAAACCCACAAACTGTGAGATCACGACCTGAGTAAATCTCAGAAGCCAAAACCAAAAGTGAGATGCTTAACCGACTGAACCATTCAGGTGCCCAAATAAGGATTATTCTTTCAAAATTCATTTTATCAGATTGGAGTCCTTGAGAAGAAATCACTTCTTTAACCTTACCTAACCAGTTATGAGAACATAATTTGCTGTGCCAAGATCTACACCTTTTCCCAGATGTTTGAAAATTTATGAACAAGCACAGTAAGGGGACTTGCACAACTCAATGAACAAGTTAGGCAGATTTCAACATCCTGGAAAAGAACTTAGAAGTATATGCGTTGACATTATACTGAGAGGTCACTTTAAAATGAGGAAAATCATGAATTTTACTTGGGACTGGAAACGTTAAAGCAGGCCTGCCTGAACTACTGTGTCCTACGTAAGCAAGTTTCAATATCTGAATGCCCATGTGTGGTGTATTGTGTTCGTCGAAAATGATCTAAGTTAGGATTTATTCAGTAGCTCTGAAGGACTCACAGGTTTTCCTGGACCATCCATCTTAACAAGGCTTTGAGCTCCAGAACTCCTGAGGCTACAGAAGTAATCATTCGGAACTCCGTGACACACCTATTATTCATGGGCTGATATAAGAATGCCATTATTCTATGTAAGTTGAGGAATACCTTATGTTCCTACTGATCTGTCTTCATTACCATTTGGCAACTCTGCCTTTGTTGATGCATCTTAAGGCTTATTCAGTCTTAAGAAATGACCAGTAGAAAAGCCCAACAGTTATAGTTGACATTTATACTCTTTGCCATTTATAATTGCTTCTAAATGTGATGCTCAGTTTATAAGTTCATGGTAGATAATAAAACTAAAATAATGTCAACCAGGGATCAAAAACTGGTAACTAAAGATGACTTATCTATTGGAGTGTTTAATGTATTTTTTTTTTATTTTGAATACTTTTTTAAAGATCATGTTGCCTTCTGTTCCTAACGGTGTCCATTGTTCTGATTGTGGCACCTGAAGTCACTTGAGTTTACTACTCCTTCATTAGAGAAATGGAAACCACAGCTTATATGTGATGTTTATAATCATCATCAATTAAAATAATAAATACACAGCTTTCAGGGTCTTTTCACCTTGATATAGCAAAGGTAATTTGGGGACATGTCTGTACTTGGCAGTTATATAGAAAGACATGTCCTTAGGAGGTCTGACAGATGCCAAAGGAAGTGATATGTGGGTTCTGTGTCTTATACTTTTATTCCTTGGCCTTTTTTACTTTGTTTTACTTCATTTTTCAGTGGACATGAAGTTTATTTATTTGGGCTAGAGGAAATGTATCAATGAAAGCTGAATTCAAATTAGCATTCCAAATTTTCTTTTATAGCTCCTAGTTTTCTCTCCCTCATGTACCAGTATGTACTACAGTACAGACTGGATGTGCTAAATTAAAAAAAGAAGACAGTATCAGTCACTGTTATTTAACCATTAATGTTCAACTTCCATCAAAGGGATGATGAATATTTGGCATTTTCAATTATATTTTTATTTGTGCTCTTAGTGAAGTAAGAGCGACTGAGGTCAGCTTCAATCATAGGCATTTTAGTAATGGCAAATTATCTGGAATTGAAAAATTAAATACTAATCATAGATAATATAGGATTTTATCTGAAGCGGCCTCCTGTGATTATCTATATATAGCTGTATCTTAACATTATCTAGCAGTCTGGGCTTGCATTTTATTAACATTTATTCTGAATAAATTCTTTCCTCAAATATGAATTTGTTGAGCACCAGCAAAGGTTCTAGTTTTTGCTGTCACATTGAGATGAAACCTACTGTGATGAATTATTAGGACAATGAAAATTAAGCAAGAGTGAAGGCTGTAGTTTGAGAAGGAAATAAATCTGCAACTTGCACAAAGAATAGTAGCTTGGAAGATTTATTCTCGTTTGAAGTTGCCTGTCACAATATGGTAACACTAGGCATCAAGATTTGAAAGATGGTTTCAAAATCTCCTCATTGACAACATATCTAAGTGGCCCACTTTTCAAGTGTCACTGTGGGGGGCCTTTGTCCCTATCTTTCATCCTTGCCATGATTTGAAGGAGCCATTCATAGTAATTACTAACTGGGAAGATAGGAATAGCTTGCTTTGCAACGATATGACTAGATAGTTAAGTGAGAACAGCGAAATAAACACCAGGCACACACACTATCATAAGCTGATGTTGGCATTTGGAGCAATGACAGGCAATGATGGGAAGATATTTCAGGATTCCCATAATGGGGGACTTAGTGCACTGTCTATCCCTGACCTGTCTTGTCCTATAAAATTAATTGTTTTACAGTTTATCATAATTCTCATTGAGGTTAAGATAGTAGTTCTCAGTAAAATTTAAAATTTCAACGTGCAATGGAAGAAACACAAATATATATTATTTTTCAATGTTTCTGTGTTTTTGGGTTTCTGATGTAGTTATGGAATTTCTGTCATGTGTTTTACTCTGTGGGAAATATAAAGCAGTATGAGACTAAGACTCACCAGCCTCTATATAAATGCCATAGGAAAACACCAACACTTATGGAATACCTACTCAGTGTTCAATAATGTCCTAACAATTATTTGTAACCAGATATTATCAGCCCCATTTTACATATGAGCAAATGTAGGCTGTGAGAAATCACATACTATGACAAAAGTCAAGCAACTAGTAAATGGTGTTTTCATATGTTGAACCCAAGCTTGTCTAACTAATTTTTATTCTAATGCCATGGGTCATTCTGCCATCCAAGCAAATCAACATCTCTTTGGAGAATTTATGAGCATCAGAATGCCCAAGTGCTAAATGCTAGCCTCTTCACATGAACAAGCTCCGAAGCCTTTCTTCATCTAATATTCCATGTGCTATAGGCAGTTGTTAGGAGCACAGACAGTTCATCCAGTGTACCAGAGGAGCAAAAAGAGGGTAAAAATTAAAGATGAGGTTATTTGGTAAATTTGAGAGGAGCAGGTACAAAATCAGTGAAATATGAAAACAGCTCATCCTTTGATAATATAGCAAGATGGCTCCGTGTGGATTTATGGCTCCACTATTGATTCATACAACTCATTTAAAATGAAGGAGCTCAGTACAGAGGAGAGATTTTCTCTAGATACTTTCGCCTGCTCAGAGGCAGGAGTAGAATGTAAAGAGTTGGGTTTAATCATGGCTGGGATTTAGCCTGGTTTGTACAATGGAGTGAGTTGAGGATGTATGGAAGGGACAGATATAATGATAAACCATAGAAGCTAAGCTGAGTGAGGAGGGTCATGAGAGATGAAGAATGTGGAGGAGAAGGACAGTGTCATTTAGCTGAAGATTTCCCTGGGGTGTAGGAAATACTGCAGTAGAGGACTAGCGGAAATAAACTAGAACACAAATGAGCTGGGCATTATTGTAAGTGCTGGGGATAATGCAGCAGGCAAAACAATGGAGATTCTTGATAGTTTTGCCATTGAAGAAAGATCTCTATTTGCCAAAAAGTTTATGACCACTGGCCTAGATGTGGTTATAAAAAGTTTAATTTGCTTAACAATTTAATTGAGTGGTAATAAAGGAAACAATTTACTGCAACTTTATATCTGGACTCCAGAAAAAAAAAAATACCAGCACAACAAATTTATTTTAGAGCTTTTGTGTCCCTTGTAGGCAATCTCAAATTAAAGAAAAGCTCATCAGAAAATATTTATTAAGCACCCATTTTTATGAACAGTACCTCAGGGTTCATTTACTGCTGGGAATAACGATGATGTTAGAGGAATATATTTTAATAATAAGAGCCAATCAAGTATTTTAATTTTTTTGTGTACATTTCATGCAGAACATTAGGAATTAAATTAAATTCAGCCAATGTTTACTAAGGTGTTATCCCTGACCTAAAATGATTTTACAATCCAGTGGGGAAGAAAAATGTGTTTGAAAATTACCATAACAAAATGCATGAAGTGACAGGTGTCAGAAGCTACATATAAACACAATGCTAGGAAGCCCCAAGGAAGGTGTGATTAATTCCTATTTATGGTGACTGAGGTCTTCAGAAGGGAAATACCATTTTTGCTATGGTTTGAAGAATGAGCAGCATTTATAAAGGCCAGATAGAGATGTAAGAAAAGAGGGTATTTGAAAATCATTCTAGGCTGAAGAAAGGCAGAGATGAAAGCCAGAGGCAAACAAGTACAGGTTATGTTCAGGAACTCATAAATAGGATCCTGTGGTTGGATCACGGTTATCTTTGGAAAGAGAAGTAAGATTATAAAGCAGTGCCCAGGACATAGATTATTGCTTAATATGAAAGTTGCTGAAAAAGGAGAGATATGGCTAGCATGAAAGATAAGCTTTTTTGCACCATTGAAATAATGATAATGTTCTTTTCTTGATGAGCATGGTCTCTGGGCATTTTGAGTCTCTGACATAAGAAATCCTTGTTTTGACATAAACATGGTGTAATGCTGGGAGCCACACTGGCCTCGCTGGATGACAGTCACAGCGAGGAAATGGTAGCGTTTGAACAGCCCCTGCCATGAGAAACGAAAACTGGTATCTCCTTCTGCTACTACTGGCTCATGTTGGACGTGAGGCTGCTGGTGTTGACCAGGCCTCACAATATTCCAGATCAGACCGATATTCCCCCCACAGATTGCTCATAAGGAAAGGCACGTCCCTGCCTTTTCCAAAGAGATTTCAGATGAAAACATTGTGGATGATTGTTAAAAGGCTCTTCCTAAGGGCCCTGTAGATCCAAGACTTACATAATAAAGGGGGCTTGAGTCTAGCCCTGAGACAAAGAGCCTAATTTAGAGTTAAGGGCAGATATCCACCCCCACCCAATTGTTTCTGCTTGGAGCACTAGCCGCTCCCCACCCCAAGGCATTTGTTATCAAGTATTTGGAGTGACTTATTCTGGCCTTGAATATGCTGACTGCTCCCTGTGGAGGAACCTATTGAGGAACTTCTTCGTTTGTGATTATGAGAACAGAGGTGTTTCCTGAAAGACCTGTTAGACCCCGGCTCGCTCACAGAGAAGTAACTTCACCCTTTTATGCTAAAAACATTGTCTGATATGCTAAAGATACCTTCTTCCCCATAGGATAAGCATTTCAATCACCTATCTCACTATTGATAAAGTTTATGCAGGAGTCTTCTACAAATCTATGTTCTGGGAAATTCTTACATATCAAAGAAGTTTGTTATCAGAAATCATTGTCTAAGGCAAATGCTACTTCTGTGCCGTCCCCCCAAACACTTATAAAATAAAGTTGAGCTCCAGTCAGGGTGGAGATGCCTGCCTGGTGACCAGAAAGACTCTTGGCCTTTCTCATCCCTCCCTCGCCAACACCGTCCATCCTTTAGAGACCCCTGACCCTGGCCAGAGCCGGTCTCCGACAGTGTAATTCAGTAGCAGAATGTCTTTGTTTTTTTTGTTTTTTGGTTAAACCTCTCACTACATCCCACTCTTGATTGATATTTTTTGGAGAATGCTATAAGACTTATATCTGAGAGAAATCCAAGATGCTGACTAAAACACAGATAGCTTTAAGGAACCATTATCAATTGTTTTCCAAAATTCATTGAAGTACTTATGAATTTGCCATAATGAAACAAAGGAGGCTTTGATTACTTTTTGTAAATATGAACAACAATATATAAATTAATTGTATATGTCTAAACATTAATTTCAGAAATGTTTAGCATCTGTCAAAAGTAGCTAATAGTTTTTTAAGTTTATTTATTTTGAGAGAGAATGGGGGGGAAGTGCAGAAAGAGAGAGAGAGAGAATCCCAAGCATTGACAGTGCAGAGCCTGATGTAGGGCTCGAACTCAGGAACCATGAAATCATGACCTGAGCTGAAACCAAGAGTCAGATGCTTAACCAACTGAGTCACCCAGGTGCCCCAAAGGAAGCTAATATTGTAGTATTCTTTTCTTCCCCCTAAGCTATGAAAGATAAATACAATTCTTGGTTTTATTCTAAAATTCTTCATGTGTGTAGTGATATTTAATGTGCTTCTAAAATCCATTCTTACATCTTTTTGTTTGGTGGATTTTTCCAGTTTTAATTATGAAGTACATTGAAATGTATGGCTCTGTCATTTAAATTATGGGAATATAGCCAGAAAGGTGAACTTCAGATTTCTGCTGACATATATTTGGAATTCCTCATACTCACTAATCTCATTAACTTTCAGAACAGTTGCAAAATAATTTTTTCTATTGAATATATACAAAGCACTTGACCCTCCCTCCCTCTCTTTCTCTCTCTGTCGCTCTCTCTCTCCCTTCTTTCCTCCCTCCCTCCCTTCCTTCCTTCCTTCCTCCCTTCCTTCCTTCCTTCCTTGCTTCCTTGCTTCCTTCCTTCCCCACTTATATTATGGTATGATTGAAAACATTCAGCCTGAAAGACTTCTGCTTGATTTCTAACTCTTACTACTAACTTGTCTTTAGATACATTTGTTTCATTTTCTTCATTTATAAAATGAGGAAGTTAGTGGAACCAGGGTACAGCTGCAAAGAAACATACAGAGAGGCAACCCAGCTGCTTCAGGTAGTATTTACAGGTGCGAGCTATCTGTTAGTCATGATAAAATGCATGTGATTTAATTCTCACAGAGTTCATCTATCACTAACAAACTGACTAAAGCTACTTACGCATACATATGACATATGTAAATAAGAATGTCAACAGATGTACTTATCACTTAAGCAATACTTGAAAAATCAAAACTCTACTGGTCACTTGTGGTGGAGAAATGCATTCAGCTAGTTTGAAAGAATCAGGGTTAAAGAAGAATGAGATAATAGAAAGAACTTGTTCTACCAGCCTAGGAAGCTTGAATTAGCAGCTGTCCACAGACCAGGCGCATAGTCATGATGTACTAGTGCTGGATTGACAACAAATGATCCTTATCTTTTGGCATCCACTTTCTATCTTCCATGTAGAGCACAGCCCTTCTGTTAAGATGCTATATTTATTGCATGTAAATTGTTATATGGTACAAACTTGTGTTTTTTTTTCTTTCATAGTTTATTGTCAAGTTGGTTTCCTTACAACACCTAGTGCTCATCCCATCAAGTGCCCTCCCCCATGCCCATCACCCACAACCCCTCTCCCCCACCCCCAACAGCCCTCAGTTTGTTCTCAGCATTCAAGAGTCTCTCAGGGTTTGCCTCCCTCCCTCTCCCCAACTATTTTTACCCTTCTCCTACATGGTCTCCCATTAAGTTCCTCCTAATCCACCTATACGTGCAAACATATGGTATCTGTCCTTCTCTGCCTGACTTATTTTGCTCAGCATAACACCCTCAAGTTCCATCCATGTTGCTACAAATGGCCAGATTTCATTCTTTCTCATTGCCATGTAGTATTCCATTGTATAGATGAACCATATCTTTATGATCCATTCATCAGTTGATGGACACTTGTTTTTATTTGAGAGAAATCCCATTCTAACTTGGATTCAAAAGACACTGTTTACATCATTATGATATGGATCACTGTAATGTAATATGCATAGCACATGTATAGTCATAACTTTAGGCTTTTCTAAAAGAGTCTAATTTGATTTTTGATCATTTTGGTTATTGCAGGGAATGAGCTTTAAAATCTGAGTTTGTTCCCAAAATGTGAAGAGAGACCTGTACCCCTTATATTTGTCTTTGGCTCCACTTTTTGAAAAGGATATGATTCATTTTATGGGTCATACTAATTGATGGATAAGAGTTAGATTTGGTAGGCAACAATTATAGCAAATCTCATTTAAACATTTTTGGTATATATTCCTTCTTTTTTTCTGTTACTGTAACATTTTTCATCTCTGTTATGATGGAGATAATTTAGGTAAAGGGTCAATCTTTTTGTTTACTTCTAAGACTTCATTATTATAATCACAAAATGCTATCTTTTCATGCTTTTTCATATTTTACAAGAGAGTTTTCATGTGTTATGTTTTTAAAATGTTTGTTTTTGAGGGAGAGAGAGAGAGAGGGAAAGAGAGAGAGAGCTTGAGAGACTGTATACATGCATGGTTGGAGCAGAGAGAGCGGGAGAGAGAATCCCAAGCAGGCTCCCACACCAACAAGGCAGAGCCTGACACGGGTCTTGAACTCATGAACCTATGAGATCATAACCTGAACCAAAATCAAGAGTCAGATGCTTAATTTTGACTGAGCCACCCAGGCACCTCTGCATATGTTATCTTATTCAACCCTGTAGTGTTCTAACAATGAGGACAGATTATGTGTGATATATGGATAATATAATCACTCCAGGACAGCTTTATCAATGTATAAAATAATAACTAGTATTTTGTGAATGCTTAATATGTTTCAGACATTGTGCTAAGCATTTTATAGGCATAAATGTTTTATCACACACTTCCTCCCTATGTTCCCATTTTATAGATAAGGAAACTGAGACTTAGGAAAACCAGTGGCATGCTCAGAGTCACAGTGAGTATAAATGAGCAGCGCTGGGCTTCAAGCCTCCACATCTGTATCCAGAGACTAAACGCTCCCGAACACTGTTTCCTGATGATCAATAAGCTGGGATCCTGTGACTAAAACCGAAGCTTTTTATAAATCTCTGTCCTCTATTAATTAAAAATTTTTTTAATGTTTTATTTATTTCGAAGAGAGAGAGAGAGAGAGAGAGAAACAGCATGAGCAGGGGAGGGTCAGAGAGAGAGGGCGACACAGAATCTGAAGCAGGCTCCAGGCTGTGAGCTAGCTGTCGGCACAGAGCCCGACACGGGGCTCGAACCCACGAACCATGAAACCATGACCTGAGCCGAAGTCGGACGCTTAACCGACTGAGCCACCCAGGCGCCCCTGTTTCCTCTATTAATTTTAAAGTATGATCTTTATTTAAAAATCTTAACAAATCCCTTGGTGAATAGAAACTTGATATTTCTTTTAACAATAATATAAACCCCTTTTGAGTTCTAACATTTAGAACCATGTGTTCAATTAGGAACAATGTGCTATTTCCTTATACCTCCCCAGCTTGGCACCAATGTTCTCTTATTAGTGTAAAGATAGAAATCTGGTTCAGCACTAAGAGTACTCTGCTAGGAATAAATTGTTGGTCTCTGGGAATGGTAATCACTATGGTATTGCTTAATATATTCAAAAAAAATCTTAAATTTTTAAATACAACTGGGGAAATAGTGCCTTTTATAGACAAGTAAAGTTAGCCTTATCCTTGCAAAGCACTTGAATATGATCAAACTACCCTCTCACACTGGTGTCTATGATGTAATGTTTCTGATGTCTCACAAACAGTACAGTTGACATGCAGTTAACAGAATGCCATTGCTGGTGTTCAGATAGCAGAAACCCACAGATGCTGTGCTGGGACTCTTGCAGGTTCTTATCCTGGTTGTTAAGCACATCCTCCAATTGCTTCTTCCTTCGCCACTGGAAATTGCCAAAGAATTCTTGCATTAGTTTTATGGTATGGTCATGCAACCTTCTTCTACCTGAGTAATAGAAGAAGCCTTTTTCTTTCACTGGAACAGTTGGACTTAGAAACAGAAAACAGAAGGGTTCATGCCCTAGTTCTGCCTATAGTAGTTGAGTAATGGGAGAAGTCTTTCATCTTTCTTTAGGTCACAGTGCTGCTGTGATCACAGTTGAACAAACCACATATAGACCAGATAGGCCGAAAGAAGTCGAGCCATAGAAAGGTGCTCTAAGTGAGCTGCTTTATCTGCTTTTTCAGTGTTGGGTATCAGAATTGTTCTTGCAATAACCAGTGATGTATATACCAAGTTCTAAAATATAAATATGCCTGGAGAGGGTCCTTTACCATCTGACCTAACAAAGTTAATAATACTTGTTTGAAAGTGATTTACTAATGTGTTCACTCTAAGGAATCAGTAAAAGTATTTCCTCCACCTTCCATCCCTCTCTCTGCCAAGAGAATTATTCTGTTTTAGTTCAGACCAGATTTTTGAAATTATCAAGGTGTTTTTTTTTTTTGTTTTTTTTTTTTGACTTTTTTTTTTTTTTTTTTTTTTTTTGGCCTGTCTCTATTTGTATGTATGTTGTAGACATTTGTTGACTTACATTTTCAACATCTACCCTTCTTCCAACTAGTAAAAGAACAGTGATTTGGCATTGGAGGACTTATCCATTGCAATAAGAGCATCCCCCAGAAAGGGTATATAGCAACAGGGAAAGTGCAGAGGATAAACAAATAAAAGCTTTTTGAAAAGAGATAAAGCTTTCTTTCTTTCTTTCTTTCTTTCTTTCTTTCTTTCTTTCTTTTTTCTTTTCTTTTCTTTTCTTTCATTTCCTTCCTTCCTTCTTTTTTCTTCCCTTTCTTTTCTTTTCTTTACTTTTCATTCTTTTCTTTCTTGTCTTGGCTGCTATTTTAAGGTAGAAAACTATATCAAATTATTAGGTCTGCATTGAAAATAATTCTTATGCTGGGAAGAAAGCATAAATATAGTTTATTTTCTATTAATCATCTAGCCTTACAACTTACAATCAAAAGCCATTGTCTATTTGTTTCTCTCCTGTAGCTGTGTAGGTTGCAAAGTGCTTAGCACAATCTGGTAAAAGCCATCTTAAATGTTTTTTAACTCTCAAGCACTCTGAGACTTGTAATAATTAATGTATTTAAGCCAAGCCTGAAGATGACAAAGGGAGTTCTCTAAAAAGGTGACATAGTTGACTGTATGGTCTTAAGCTATTTGATATTTTGAGCACCTTTCTGGACATTTTATCCTTTTTGCTGTTGAACAACAGTGTTAGATGGAAAGACGGGCTCACAACTATCACAGTAGTCTGCAGGCATTGTCCAAACATGGGATACTAACTTGAGGAGGAACTTCTAGGGAAAAAAAATGAGATGTTGATGCATGGAAGAGCATCTTTAAATAATATGAAAGTAATACATCTTTTAAAACAAATTTCACAGCATATATTGAGATCACAGATTTAAAAAAGAGGTTCTAGATGCAAACAGAATGCTAGATCATAAGTAGAAAGTAGACTATTACTAAAACATTTTCATTTTAGACATAGTTGCTCACCCAGAAAGACTGAGTAGTATTGGACTCACACTTGAGCATGAATAATATGGACCTAGGCACCTATGCATATGTAATTTCCACAAGTATTCTTGAATAGTTAATGTTTAAACAGTCTAATGTCAATACTCTAGAACTCAAGAATTGCCCTACTTTCTCTGGTAACTCCCAAATTCATGTTATATTGGATAATAAAGATACTTTTATTCTTTTTTGGCATTCATCATAGATTATGAGGCTTAGGGAAGAAAATCATGTTTTAGAAACACACATTTCTTTAATACAGGACAGTTCTTTGTTCTGATATTTTATGCATGGGCTTTCTTTATGTTTTCCTTTTTTTACATTATTACGGTACAGTATGGAAAGATGAAGACTAGATAATCTCTAGTTGACTGAATGTTGGAATCCCTTTAGCATCTTGCAGAAAAATCTTCTTGTGTTCAGAATTCAACATAACAAGTTATCAGGGAGTAAAGTCAGGATTATCACTATACAAATACATGTGTAATATATAAATATATATCTAATATATACATGAAACATACATATACACACATAAGGAAATAGCATGAAATAATTGATAGAAGTGAATCTCCTAAAATAAGGCCAAAAATTCATAGGGATGCTGCAGTGAGGCTGTGATTGAAGCTTTATCCTGAAAAATAAAACTAATGATATAAGTAATTTTATTCTACACTTGGCAAATTTGGGCTACAATTAAAGTTAATAATTAATCCTGAAATATAGAATGGCTTAAACACTGTATTTTTTAACATTTAAACAAAATAGTATTATAGCATTGCCTGGTATCTTAAATTCAACTTTGACTTTTGCAGCAACATCAAAGGATCAATTTTACAAAATATACCAGAGTGTCATCATTTTTTCCAAGAGCCACTTTTTATGCTTTCAGACTCAAAGCATTACCATTTGAAGCACCTTGTTGATGTTCTCTTCTTCAATTGTTTACTGGTTTAAATCAGCCTGATCTTTATGCCAGTGATTCTGCTGGTGATTCTGACAGTAGCTCTAAGACCAATTATACCACTGTTATTAAATTTTGTTCTTTTTGTAGTTTTGAAATTTTTCATATATCTGTGCTTTGTATTCAGGTGTATTTTTTTTTTAATGAACCAGGAGATAATGTTACCCTGAAGAACAAGATCTATGCTAATATTAAGACGGATGGATGCTTGAATGCTTTTTCTTTCTTTGAGAACTAGAAATCACAGAGATTAAGGTAGTAAATAGACAATATTCCACTTAAACATTGAAAAGTCACTCAGGACTTAATTTAGAATTACCCTGAAGTATCGATTAATGCTTGAACTCAGTCAAAGGGATTAATAGATCATAAGCTGAAGCTTCTAATCATTTCTTGCCATTGTTGATAAATCTCAGTATTAGTAAAAACACAAATATCTAGAGCAGACTTACCACACCAAAAACTTAAGTGAAATTGTCAAATTTATCTGAATTTATGCTTCCAACCTTCAGTAGTATCTCTACTTTATGATTTTTCTTTGGAAGCCTTGGTTGTCACTGATGACCTCTAGCTACTGAACCTCATGATCCACTTTCCCCCTGTGGACTTCTATGGCATGGATTGATTTCTAACCACTACTTGAGTAGGATGAACAAAGAAAATAAATGAACAATCCTTCAAGATGTGTGACACAGCTCAGAAACAATATCTTTCCTTTATATTGATTGTTGGCAAATCCCATGTCTAGTAATCACGATTAAATAGGCCAACTGACTGCTGGGGAAAGGAATGATTTATCTTATACTTTGAGTATTAGTTGTCAGTCACACCATTAATTGTATTATGCATTTAGTTCAATAACTGTATTGAATTTTGGCTTCATTAGAGCTTTGTCTCCAAAGTGCTAGGTAGTCATGATCTGCCTATATAAATTCTCATGGAAAGGACTGGAGAATAGGATGAGTGTGATATATCATTGAGGTTACTATCATTTTTTTTTTCTTTCCTAGAAAGGACATTATCCCCTTTCTTTTCTTTATTCCATCCACTTACATAAAGTCCACTTTCATATTCCCTTCTATTTTTGACATTTTCTCTCTTTGTACCATCTCTCCCCTTCTCTTTTTCTCTTCTACATTTGAATTTCTGTCTTCAGTTATTATCATTATTTTAATGATCATTAACAATCTCTTCTGAGTGGGATCATGTATGAGTTGGTCAGTTGTAATGTCTAACACTGCCGGGCATGATACTTAGTGTATTTACATTTTGTTTTGCAACCATAGGACATGGAGACTATGAGTAACATCTCATTTTATAGATGACAAACTGGGGCACAGAGAACTAGTAACAAGGACACCAGAATTTGAACTGAGGCAACCTGGCTGCAGAGTCTATGATATTAACAACTAAGCTATAGAGCCTTTCCTAAAATAAAGGGGAAAAATATATGGTTAAACTTTCCAAAGACTTTTGCAGTTTCACAAATTATAATGATCAGATGTGAGCACAATATTGGAAAGTATCACTTGCCATAGATTTTAGATGATTGGAAAAGATAGTTGATTTTTGTGGACTTCCTTTTCTCATTGAGAATAGCAGTAAAGGTGTTCATATATTTATTTATTTAATCTTATGAGTCTATATAAAACTCTTTATGGGAACCTTCAAACCAGTCATTTCATTTATAGAGATAAAAGATGCAGCTGAGAAATCTAAATATGTATTCAAATGCAGTGAAATTATTATTTTTTCCTCTAGTAAGCCATCTATTATTCTTTTGGAATTTCTCTTTTCTGAGTAATGGCTCTTTTGTTGCTGAGGCTTGTCCTGAGTTATTCATTGACAGCTGCAGAACTGCTTTGCCAAGTTAAAAATAAAATCTGTATTTTGAAAGATACTTATTTGTTAAACATGAGATGATTTATTTAGTTGCCTGTTTATAACAGTTCTGGAAAGATGTAACTTTAGGAATATATTTTTATCTGAAATCACTATTAAGAGTTCATTATATTCTTCATGTTTAGGATTTTGTTCTCTCATTTTTATAACATCCTCTGCAGTTAAACACTAAAAAAATGGACTCTTTTTTTCCTTTTTGGTTTTATTCTCTTCAAAGCCTTCTTTATCAGTGTTCCCCCCTTAATTCCCCACTGTCATGTAGATAGATAATCAAATGAAAATGATCTAATAAACACCAATTAAGAGTTCAAAACAGTGGCTAAATCTTTCAACCCAGCATTCACCATACTCAGCAGTGGTGCTCTATCTTCCCTGATTTACCTCATTTTGTACTTCTTCTCAGAATAAGTCATCTCACTGTTGTATAGTATTGTAAGACAACTATAATATTCATCATCACCTTCTCAGGCCTTATGATAGCATGGGCAGAAAAGCAGGAGATTTATAAATAGTTATTAATATAGAATGAAAAAAGCTATGAATGAAATGCTTGACTGTTGGCCTGTTTTCTGCAAAGGCATTTTTGTTTGTTTGAGTCACTCCCACAATTCTTTCCTATTCCCTCATCTTTCAGATTGTAGCTTTAATGATCTTTACACAGTATAATATGTTTAAATTGAGCATATTTAATAGTTGTCATTGAAAATATAAGCAAATTTTGATCATTTTCTATATATTTTTAAAAATTCAGATGTAATCCTCAGTGAGTGAATATATGACATTGTAACTGTTTTTGAGATTTTATACACAGTTTAAAGTTGTATTTGTCTCTTAGTCTGCCACAGGGATAGATGTTGGACAAGTCTTCCTAGATGACTTCTGGATCCCCTGTATTCCAGAGTACTGTTATGTTGCTGGGCAGCTGGCAGCAAGTACTAAGGGCGGGCGGTGCTAGAGGTCAGTCTCTGTGTCATGCTGGTGGGAAGAGCAGGTTCAGGTTTTTCCCCCTGGGAGAAGAGCCTGAGAGGATAGCATCCAGAAACCATGGGAGTCAGCATTGGAAGATTCAGCAGGTAGCTTTATCCTCAGAGATCTCAGATTCTCTGGAGTGATGGCGAGGGATTCACATTAATGTATTTGTGCTCCTACTCCTTATGGTACATGAAGAATTAAGGGGAGGCTGAAATATGGGCTGAGTTCAATTCTTTCTTTGAGGCAAAGGGCCCAAGAGGAACTGAGATACTTCTGCTTGGTGACAACTGGGGACTTGTCCCTTGATGGCTTATATCTGCCAGCTGACAAGAATTGAGACAATTTGTACTTTTATATTTCATTGGAGATCCCTTACTTAAGGTACCCAGAAGTAAGACCCGAGATCCAATAAGTAAATAAGTGAAAATAACATGTATTCTAACAAGGATCCCAGGTATTGAGAGGAAGAATAAACAGAATACCCCAATCAGGGGGTGTCTAATGAAACTGAGGAGCAGTAGAACATAAAAATGTGAACCAAAATTTAAAAATAATAATTATGAGAACACATAGGGAGATAGAGGCAAACTCACTAAGTATTCACGTGCTATATTCTTTAATCAGTTCTGGGCAATGCATTCTAAACAGGTCATTTCTAAACTGACAATGAAGAGTTGATGAACTATTTTCATCTTGCTCTCTTCCTGCCACAGTGACCTTGAAGACTGCCTATTCCACATGACAACTCTATGATGTGGAGAAGAGCACAAGACATATATTGAGTTGCAGCTTGTGTGAGAAAGAACAAAAATCCAAAAACAGAACTTCAATTATATTAAGCCATTGAGATTTACAAATTTGTCTTTTTCTGTGTTGTAGTGTAGTGCTACCCTGGCAAATGCTGACATTCCCTCTTTGCATTGAGTGGTGTTCTATGTAACTTATTCTCTTTCTCCAAGTCACTTCAGCACCATATAATCAACTCCATAGATGGTTGAAGGACTTCAATATTTAGGATGGTAGGAAGGTTCTCTTTACTCTGAAAGGCAGATTTTAGGGCACTGCTTCTCAAACTCTAATGTACACATGAATTAACTAAGGATCTTGTTAATATTCACATTGTGATTTAATACCTCTGGAGCATTCTCAAGATTCTGCATTTCTAGTAATATCCTACAATGCTAATGATGCTGACCATGGGATGATGACACTTTGAGCAGCAAAGTTTTAGGAGGGTTATAGGAATGTGGTCTCATCTGGTCTCTCAAATGCTGGACAGGTAGTTGTGACTTTGCACTGTTTAGTAAGACTGCAGGTGGCAAGACTTAGGCTGGTTCCTGTGATATTGATCTATGTATATATGATTGGACTCACTGTTGGGACATCACTTCTTTTTCTTCTTTGTTCTTCCTCCTCACACTTTTTAAAAACAGTTTTAGCAGGTGGGAGAAGTTGGGAGCAAGAAGAAGTGCAGTTTGATTGAATTAGAAGCAGAGTAAGCCGTTCAACTTGCCCTGATCACATACTGGTCTTAATGCACCAGAGGTACACATTTTCTTTTCTTTTTATTTATTTTTTATTTATTTTNAAGCAGGCTCCAGGCTCCAAGCTGTCAGCACAGAGCCCAACACGGGGCTTGAACTCATGAACTGTGAGATCATGACCTGAGCCGAAGTCGGACGTTCAACCGACTGCACCACCCAGGCGCCCCGGAGGTACACATTTTCTGAGGCTTAAGTTTCCTGGGGGCAATACTATGAATGAAATATTTGACTTGAAGTATAACTGAGTTAGTTTTTAGAAATTTTAGGAACCTATTTCAATATACTCAGCTGTTCACCTAGAGTCAATGAAGTACTTACTGTTGATAGTTCTGTGAGTATGAATAGCCACAAAGTCTGGGAAAATTAGATATTCCATAAGTTGTCATTATTACCTAGCCACAGAGAGCCACCATTGCTGCAGCAGTGCTATTATATTAATATATAGTTTACTCTACGGCTATGGCAGTCATTTCGTTCCTAATATACATGCTTATGTTTTTTAAATGTTTATTTATTTTTGAAAGACAGAGAGGGGGAGAGGGTGAGGGGATGAGGGAGAGAGAGAGAGAGAGCAAGCTTGAGTTGGGAGGGGCAGAGAGACAGGGAGATACAGAATCTGCAACAGGTTCCTGGTTCCCCACTGTCAGCACAGAGCCCCATGAAAGCTCAAAGTCATGAACTGTGAGATCATGACCTGAGTCAAAGTTGACACTTAACCATCTGAGCCACTCAGGCATCCCAATACATGCCTATTTTTAAGTAACTAGTTACTTTTGAAAAAAATAGACTAAACAACTTCCTCTACCCCTTATTCAACACTTGGTGTTAAATCTAGAATTAGGGAAACAGCAGTGATCTTTTCATTGGAATGAATCAAGACTACGTACCATGTGCCCCTCTGGTAAAACTAGGAAAAGATTCAAGTTGTTTAGATCCATGGTCTGAACATGAGGGGAAATAATTTTAACCTCTTTGCATTATAGAGAATTGCACAGAAATTAATATTGTCAAAAAACTCTAACAAGGAAGCTTTCAGTCTTTTCCTTTTTTTCCCTATTGTTATTCTGTCTTCTCAAGGAATTTAAAGCATTTTGACATATTTTTGCAAACTCGCACTCCTTACAGTCTATTTATATTCATCAAATCACCAGTGATTTTTGTGAGTTCAACTCACTTTTTACACAGTAGATATCTGTCAGGTCATGGCTGCTGTTTTAAATCAGTTAGCTCTGATTCTAGGGATTTTATTCTGTCTGAGATCTCATTACGTGGTGTATGAAAATTTTCAACAACCCTGAAATTGTCCCATGCACCATGTATATATAAATTTTCAATCACTACACCTGAGTTCAACAAATGTCACATTGGTTTAGTTTTTTTTCTAAATCAGATTAGATCTGACTGTGAAAATCTGCCTGTAAAGGAGGTGAGAACGTCAAATTTGGATTTGGGGTGGTCCTTCATTCTACTGGTTTGTGCAAGATTCCAAAAGATTTAGATGACTAGAAAATGGGAGAAAACCTATTAATTTTTAGTTCGTTGTTATTTCTGAGATGCTTTCTTTTTCCTAAAGCCATATAATACATTTGAAGGAGAAAACCTCAAAATGTCCACGACAATGTTAGATAAGGATATTCTTGAGTAACTGGAGCCTGGGTGCAGCCACTACACAAGAATTTCTCTCGAAGTTATATACATCTTCAAAGTTCTTTGTGGAATGACTATGGTAAACTTTATGTAGGAATTCTAACTCTCAACATATTTTCTTTTTAGTATTGTGGGGTCTTTTCTTCTCTAAGAATGAGCAGCCACTGCCTCTGTCTTACTAAGTATTCCCCATTATCTGCCGTCCCTCTCATTCAGGTAGGAGAGAAGTTACAAGAAGTGACAGATGATGGGATATGGAACAAAAATGGAAAGATTGGATTTTCATATGAGTGTGGTCCTTGGCCTCAGCTAAGGGGAGGCAGAGTAAACATGTGAAAAGCCTGGTGGATGGGTGATGTGGTAGTATGGATCTGCAGAATTTCTTCTTCCTTAAATTTCTTTGTGAAATTAGAAGCAAGGTCCTTACCTTGGAGTCACAATGGAAGAGGAAGTACTAGAGAAGAGAAAAGGTTGTAAATCATCATTTAAAAGAATGATAGAGTCAATGGAGTAGCAATCTGTGGAATGTTTTCCTGGCAGCACTGTGGTTTGTGGTCATGTGTTCAAAGGGACACTGGCCACTGTGGTAATATCTTTTCCCTTCTACATTCAACTTCAGAGAGGTGGATAAAGTGTTCATTATATAATGGAGAGAGGAACAAAAGACTCAAGGGAGTGATTATGATCACTCACTGACCATGGAACATAAGATGAATACAGTGAAAAGTTGTTAGGATTAATAGATTCAAGGTGATAAAGGATAGCTGGAGGCGTGGTACTGAAAGGAATGACCTGGGGAAAAAGAGATGAGGGCCAGATTATGATGTATAACATTGATATATGGAGGGCTACAGTTACTGGTAATGATAGAATTTGGGAATAATATTTTTTTTTTAACTAAGGAACACTGTACGAATAATTATCTAGCACTACATTGTCTACTATGGTAGCTGTTAATGACACATGACCATTTCAAATACAAATGATGTTAATCACAATTTGATACAATTATACATATTATTCAGATCTTGTCCCTAAATGCCATTCTCTATTAAAAGGAACTGGAGATGTTTAAAGAAAAGGACGATTCTAGATCTGGGGCAGGGAAATCAAGGAGAACAAGACGAGCCTAGTGCTTTGGTGTCAGAAAAAACTATCCTCAATGAATAACGGACATAAATAAAGATGGAATATACAGAAGAGAGGATCTCATGACAAACATGATTGAACATAGGTCTGATTTGAGTTTCAGCTAAGAAGAAAGGAAACACGAAGAAGAAGCAGTGATCACAGGTATGATTGAGAAAGTCCAAGAATTGATTATAGAAATAGGAAGACCAATAAATTCCTAGCAGAGGAAGTACAGTGAAATCCACATCTTATCCATGTAATAGTGAGAGTTCAGAATATCAAAGTTTAGAATACCAAAAATATAAAATGCAGTTAGAAAAAGAAGAGCAACAGACTGATTATTCAACACCAACAATGACACCAGAAGCTAGTGGAAAATTATCCTTTACATACCAGAAATGAAGAGGTATAAACTTAAAAATCCACAACCAGCAAAGATACCCATCAGGAATGAAGACAAAGACATTTTTTGAATAATAAAACTGAGAATTTATCACAGCACACCCTCAATACACACCCCAAATGTGTTTTCAATCGGAAGGAAATAGACCCCAGTGGAAAGTTAAGGAAACAGAAAGAAAGAAAGAAAGAAAGAAAGAAAGAAAGAAAGAAAGAAAGAAAGAAAGAAAGAAAGGAGGGAGGGAGGGAGGGAGGGAGGGAGGAAGGGAGGAAGGAAGAAAGAAGGAAGGAAAACAGTAAAAATGATAAATAGGTGGGTTAAACTGAATGAATAGTGACTGTGTACAACAATAGCTACAGTGTCTTGCAGAGTTTAATGCATGTAGAGAAATACAGTTCATAACAATGAAAGAGCATAGGTTGGGAAGGAAATAATTGAAGTTAAAGAGATACATGTTCCTTGCATAGTCAGGGAGGAGGAAAAACAACTACCAAAACAACTACCAAATAACTTACTTTATATAGGTAAGACACATGTTTTAATTTCTATAGCAATCACAAAAAGACCTAATGAAGGAAAAGAAAATCTTTTTCAACTAAGGAAAACCACAGGGATAATTATCTAGCACTACATTGTCTACAATTGTACTTACGCTAAATTTCAAAATACATAGACAAAAACTGACAAATTCAAACAGCGTAGACAAATCCACAATCATAGTATGAGATTTTTTTAAATGTCTCTTTTAGTAGTTGATTAAACAACAGATTAAAAAGCAAAGATATGGAAAATTTGAACATCATCATTTAACACACTTGATCTAGTGAATATTTATAGGACATCCACCCAACATCTGTGGAATATATAATCTATTAAAGCAAACATGTAACATTTTTTTAAATGACCATATGAAAGGCATTCAAGCAAATCTTAACACATTTCACAAGATTACATTCAGACAAAATATGTTCTCTGCCAGAAATAAATAAGAAAATGATAACTGGAAAATTCCTCTATGTTTGAGAATTAAGTACTGTATTTCATATATTAAAAATAATACACTTTGACCTACTTTTACTTATATTTTTTGAGTTAACAGATGAAGAAAAAATGTTTTGAGTATTAAAGAAATTTCAAAAATCATTACTCATTATAACTTGGTTAAAATTAATTAATTGTATAACCCCTTCTCATTTCAGTGGTGGAGGTATATTTTAAGTAGGATTTTGCTCAATGAGCTGGAATTCATTTTTTTAATGGATTAAAATTAAAAAGAAATTTTTGAATATTATTCAATTTATCTTTAGCTTTTATCATTAGCAAGTTTATTCTTATTAAGTAACACCAACCTGGCATCTCTAAATGGATATAGTATAAGGTTTTAAAGGGAAAAATAGTTCAAATGAGAGCTTGCCCACAACATACATGTTTATACATATATGTATTTAAGGAAGACCCTAGAATTTCTAGATTAATATTTCAAACGACCAGAATGTTGTAATTTAAATGTTCTGCTAAACTTATAAAACATATTTAAGTTTCATTCCATCTTTCAAAACCCTAAGATTTTTTAGTTTAATTTATAACTTCATTACACTAAATATTCACACTAGTTTTGGGACCAAAAACTGTTTTGTTTGTTTAATTTTGTTTTAGTTTTCCTTCCATTATTCTGTGACATTTTAATCATTCTATTTTTGTATGATATGAGGTCGAATCATACAAATTTACAATCTTTGTAAGTAAAGCAGTATTTTGGAAATTTTATTTGGTTCGTTAGAAATGACAGTGATTTCTAACTGTGTCTCAGCGTCCTTTATTAGTCTGTAGTCTTCTCAGGGCAGATACCCTTATCCTCACATTTGGAATCACAGCATCAAGTCCCATAACTAATGAGAATCAGCTCTAAGAAATTGAAATTTTAAATTCAATCATTATTTTTTTCCTTTGGAAGGGAACAAGTCAGACTGTAAAATGATAGAGAAATAAAAATGCAGAATGGATACTTTCTGAACTAAACCTCTAAGATTCTCTTCCTAGTTTATGGGAGTCTCCTGGTTCACAGTCCTTACAGTCTCTGCCCCACATTTCTTATGCTTCTTAGGGGATTCCTTTTATATCTGATGTAATTTTCATTTGAAATACCAGCATTTAAAATACATATATCTCTTAGCAGTAAAACACATATAAAGTGAAGTGTTACTTTTTAGCCTCTTAAATATTTTATCTTGAAATTGTATACTGAGTTAATTTAGAATGGCATTATAATGACAGAATCTATTTCCTCTAAATGGAGAGCTTTATCTTTGGTTACTTCTCAGAAAGATCTTTCCTAACAAGATAACATTAAAAAGCCCTCACAAATTCTCAGGCCGTTTAATAGATTGCCACGAAAATCAAGCTGAACAAAAGTATACAGTCTGACTGAAGTATCCTTTGCTATATTATATGAAAAATACCAACTTTTCCTTATCATAGTTCATCCAGAAAAATATCAATTATTTTTTAAGAAAAAATAATATTCACATTATTTATATAATTTTAGGTCACACCTAAATAACTCAAGTTATTTATGTCCTTGTCAAAATAATTTATTTTGTTGATTTTTAGAACATTAAAGCAGAAATGTTAATCATCTCAACTTCGTCTTGTCATTTCTTTTAATTTACTGACTTGCTTATAAATTTTAAGGTGTATTTCACTGGAAATGATCAGTTTGAATATTATCAAAGTAACCAAAACCTGTTTTAATTCCATATTTAATGATGACAGAATAAATGCTTTGAAGTTGGAAGCACCTGACCAAGAAATGAAGGCAGAACATTCAAAGAGACTGGAGGTATGAGTGTATTAAAATGTCAGGAGAGGACATTCAATTTATAGGAAGACAAAAGGTGATTTTTAAAGAGGTGATTAAATCACTTCCTGCTTGGAAAGCTAATGTATATTTTATATTCTTATAATACATGCATTTAAGATATAGTTCTATCAAAGTTCCTCTTTCTTATTTATATGACTTTAGTTCTAGAAAAATTGTTAGAAAATAGATATAACTTGCCAATAAGCATATTTATCTTAATTTCTAATAGAGAATCTAAGTTAAAATATGCTAGCATTCACAAACTCATTGTAAGGTATATGTAATTTAGCTATTTTCTGAGCATAAATTAACTTAGTAAAACTGCAAGCATATTATTAGGTACATTGTTGCCAGTTAACATTTCTTAATTACCTTTTGGGTTCAGTAGATCTGAGCTCCATTAACTTTACACAGGAAGTACAATTGCATGAGCATAGGTGTTACCTATAAAGTATTTCACACATGAATGATTTTGCCAGATTATAAGGCATGGAGATATCATTGATATGGTCAGTCATGTTAAGTAAACTATACCATATTTTATTTTCTATGTTAGATTCTCTAGGCATTATTGTTTTGTCATGTCAAGTCTGAAAAACAGAAATGTGTTCTACAATTAGGGAAACTTGCGTTCTGCATTACTCTAAGTTGTCAGTGTCCATCTGATAACACGGTTTTGGTAAATGCAACTGTAGGTACTCCTAATACCCATCTCGGTATTATTGTGAACTGTTCCAGAGGCGGCAGTTCTTGCATGTGTGGCCACCCCCATGGGTCATAGGATTTAATGTGACTCAGAACCAGACTAGAGTTCAGAGATTCATCATGGGCTTTCCATTTAAACCATCGGATTATTGGAGGAGAAAACACATTTAACCTAGGTTGTACATACCTTGGGAAAATTTTAACTTGTCCAGTGTGGGGAAAAGAAGTAGAAAAAATGGAATCTGAACACCTGATTCCCCTGTATCTAGTATCCTTCCTCATGCACACAGGCATTGTTATATGGTCTACTTTAAACAGACGTAACATGTATATTTTGGGCCATTGTTAGGGTCTTGGTTTACTTTTTGATACCATCTACCTTTTCTCAGTCCAAGACTCTATTTTCCTTGATACTTGGTATGTAATTTCTATTAAAGATTTGTCTTCAGTGAGGGTTTCTCATTCTTCAACAGCCTTTCTCAATAGCATGTGTCTCCTGCCATGCCATGGATTTCTGAAACAGAAATCCCCAATGCTGGCAGTGGGGAATAGAGTGGTCTATGGATCTGAGAGGGATTTCGGAGTCTGTTTCTAATTATGATATCAGTTTCTAGACAAAGGATAAGTGGTGGTCCCATTAATTCTTTTTCTTTGCAAATTTGGAGTCCTGTCTCCAATATGAGCATCATAGCATGGACTCAATTATTAGTTTTCCTTATGTGACATTATACTTTTCCACACAATTCCTGTCCTGATTTCCACATTCTCACCCTGTTTTTCTGTAGGGAAATCTGTTACCTTCTATCCTTTGGAATAACTACTTTCCCATGTCACTGTCTGGTATTTGTCAACATTTACTTTTGATGAACTGTTCTGCTTTCACCCTGAAATTTCTCAGCTGCTGGCTTGCTATATAGCCAGGAATCTGTCTCCTGGGGAGGTGGGGAGTCTAATTCATCCTACTAAGTGAGAAATTTTTTGGAACCTTCTCTGATTTTGTATTAAAATAGGACACTGTTTCTGGAAGGATGCAGTATTTTGTACTTAGTTCCTTGGCAAATTACTTCAAATTACTTCCTAAGTCAACATCCTGAAAAATTGGAGTAAAATACAATCAACTGATCATCAGTGTGCTCTGAAAAATGCCAGAACTAACCTACCTTTAGTTTCCACTAATAAAAAGTTACTTTTTATTAAATCTTTTTTAAAAAATGAAGAGCAGTTATTTAAAAACTGGGGCGCATGGGTGGCTCAGTCAGTTAAGCGTTTGACTTCAGCTTAGGTCATGATCTCATGGTTCATGGGTTCAAGCCCCACATTGGGCTCTGTGCTGACAGCTCAGAGCCTGGAGCCTGCTTCCAATTCTGTGTCTCCCTCTCTCTCTGTTCCTCCTACACTCATGCTCTATTTCTGTCTCAAAAAATAAATAAACATTAAAATAATTTTAGGATTCACAACAAAACTGAGGGCAAAATACAGATTTCCTATATGTCCTTTACCCATACATATGCACAACATTCAACACCTGAGTGGTTCGTTTGTTAAAATTGATGAACCTTCATAGATAATTATTATCACCAAAGTCCATACTTTACATTAGGGTTCACTCTTGGTATTGTGCATTTTATGAGTCTGGGCAACTGTAAAATGAGATGCGTCCATTATGACAGTACCATACAGAGTATTTTCACAGCCCTAAAAATCCTCTGTGCTACTGGTATTCATGCTCCCTTCACCATCCTCTGGCAATCATTGGTCTTTCTACTTCTTCTGTCTCTACAGATAAGCCTTTTCAGAATATCAAGGTTGGAATCATACAATATGTAGCCTTTTCAAAAACAGTTTTTGATGTTTATTTATTTTGAGAGAGAGAGAGAGACAGAGAGAGAGAGAAAATGCATGCACATGAATAGGGGAGGGGCAGAGAAAGAAGGAGACACAGAAGCTGAAGCAGGTTCCAGGCTCCAAGCTGTCAACACAGAGCCAGATGTGGAACTCGAACCCGCAAACCATGAGATTATGACCTGAACTGAACATTCAGTTGACTGAGCTGCCCTGGTGAGTATGTAGCCTTTTCAGATGGTTTCTTTCACTTAGTAATATGCACTTAAAGCTACTCAGTATTTTTTTCATAGCTTATAGCTCATTTATTTTTAGCACTGAGTTCCATTCTATTGTCTGGATATACCAGAGTTTATCCATTTACCTACTGAAAAACATATTGGTTGCTTCTAAGTATTGGCAATTATGAATAAAATGGCTATATATACGCGTGTGTGTTTTATAGTCCTATAATTAGGTCTCTGTCTTTTAGTGACCAATGCCTCCGGAATGTGAACTTTACAAGAGTGTTTTTTTTTTTCAGATTTTTTTTTTCTTTCCTTCCATCTAGATGGGACATGATAGCTAGAGTGGCTGGAGTTGGGTTTTTCCTTTCCCCCTGTGTGAACAGTTAGAGCTGGCTAGAGTCCACTTCCTCTTAGTTAGACTCTGACAATACCCCTGTAGGATAGGCTCTGGTTAGTTAATTTCTCCTGAGGGCAGGCTCTGTTGAGAACAGAGTGCTCTGGAGCATTTCCAAATGGTTCCTTTACCCTTTCCTCTCTTTACAGCAGGAGAGGATTTTTCTCATATACTTACTGTGAGGACCTGGTTACGCTTTTGGAGGTAAATCTCCCAAAATTGTGGGACTCCCTTGATGTCTGGATCTCTCTGTTTTGTTACTGTTGCTGTTGTTTTATGTGTTGTTTGTTTGCTTATCTCTTAGAGTTGTCTGCACTGAGTCTTGAGCAATTTGTTAATCCAAGGTCAGGTTTTGCCTCCCAGTACCTTTTCTGCTTTTGAGTTTCTGCTATGGTAAACTGTGACTCATTATTCAAGTGTCATAGCTTTCTAATCTTTGGGTCAGCATTTCCCAATGCATCCTCCTAATGTTATGAATCCAAAAAGAGTTGCTGATCTTTCAGTCTGTTGAGCACTTCTTTCCTTGTTAAGACAGAGTAGCTACTTCCAAGCTCCTTACATGCAGAACTGGAAAAATAGCCACTATTTTATTTTATGTTCCCTAAACTCTGTGTACCCTAGTGACTTTATGCAGTATATTCTTTATATCCTTTCTCTAATCAGTACACATCCAAAAGCAACTGATCATTCAAGGTCCAATTCAAATGATACTTTATCCTTAAAACTTCCCTTGATCCTTTATTGGAGAAAATATTTTCTCACCTATAAATTCTAGTAGAAATGGCAAACATAGCTCTGAATTTTAATTATTTATATATGTATTTGTAGCTCCTGCTAGTAAATGATCTATAGCTCTTCCTTAATATATCCTCCTGCTCACTCTATAGAGTAGGTACTCAATAAATATTTGCTGACTGTATAGATTTTCTCAATTCATTTTCAGACAGTTTAAAAAGAAGAGAAAATTAGAATGCTTTAAATAGTAGCCTGATGGAATCTGTCAGGCTTTCTTTGTACCTTGACCTTAAAAGAGCTGTTGACATTAAATGATTTTTATTAAAAAAAACTGTAAATTTTACAATAAGTTTTAATCCACAGAAAAGTCACAATGATTATACAGAGGATTTCTGTATACCCTGAACCCAGTTTCAGTTTACATTACTGTGGTATAATTGTCAAAACCTAGTACCCAACATTGGTGTATTACTCTGAACTAAGCTTCAGACTTTATTTGGATTTTACCAATTCTTTCATTAATATTCTCTTTCTGTCCCAGAGTTAGATCCAGGATAATTTGAAATCTTAAATTTCAAATTTAAGCAGAGTAAACATAGCAATCTGATCAAGAATATTAAGGCTTCAAAGCTGGGAAATATGTGGAAGAAAAGTTGGGTTAGCAATGGATCATAATTAGTCTTCTTGGTTTCTATAGATAGCTTACATGTTGAACAAAGTGTTGAAATTCCTGTAGTAAAGTGATTTTCATTTATCTATTTGGGATGTGACTCTTCCATGTTTTCCTGTGTATGAAACTTAAGAACCTTGGGTTTTCCTGTCAGAGTACCACAGCTCTTTTTATTTTATTTTTAAAAATTTGGCTAATAATAATAGTAGTAGGAGTAGCAGTAGCAGCAGCAGCAGCAGTAGTAGTAGTAGCAGCAGCAGCTAATATTTATGATGCACTGTCTATAGTATCAAGTATGCAATCAACATGGCAAATCTTTCCTTCCTACAAATCAGTAGTATGTTGCTTCTGAGCCTCCGTTCAGTTGAATTGGCAGGGACTTCTAAAGCTGTCATTCACATACTTCCACCTCCTCCTTCTAGAATTATGTCAGAGTTCTGGGGGCGTACAGACTGTCAGGCTTTTGGTTATCAGTTTTCTGTCTCACAGGTTAGTGCTAAGAAATCTGTTGTTTCTAATTACACGGACCTTTCAGAGAGAGGGTCTTCCTACTACTTTTATGCAACAATTAAGACAGAAAAATCTTTTGTAATGCTGGTTACCCAAGAGGTATAGGGACTTTCTCAGGATATTACAACCCACTGAGTTCATCCAGGACTCACAGGTTTCTCTCTCCAACTGCAGCCCAGCAAAATCCTTTTACTATTCAGTTGAGAGAAAGTTTTCTTCTTACTTCGAGTGTTTTTAGGTCTCTCTTTCCCATCTTCTCTGTTTTCCAAGTCCCGGTTCTTAAAAATCCTAATGAACTATTTGGTAATACTTCCCCATCATCTATGTCACATACCTCCCTGAGATAATGAAGCAACATTCCATTGCCTGCTTGAATAGGGGGCAGTTGATACATGTACACCAAACAATACAATACAAGTAGGTCATTTCTCTCATTTTACAAATGATAGATAAAACTGATGCAAGACCTCATATACTTACCCATTAAATAACTGACATAGTGAAAATGAGTATTCCCAGCACACTGAATCACAGAGGGTGAACATACAAAATCACTAGATTTCTTCTAAATTAGGCTATATTTGAAATAATGGATGATGTGACATGAACATACATACTTTAACACTTAAATTTTAGAGAAAAATTAGTTTCCAAAGCACAGGGTTACAGACTACACTTGATTTTGGAATTCTGTGCAGAACACATTTCTTCACTTGAACAGAATGTGGTAACAGATGCCTTTACTTACTTCTAGTGGGAATTGAGAACTTTGATTCATAAATACGAGGCTACTTGCCAGTATACCTAATGAGATTTTATATTCTCTCATTCTGATACTTTCAGTGATAAGACTGTATTATCTTGTTTTATTATCTTATACACAATGAACCACACTGCTCAGCTGGGAATGAGTATATAACTGAGTGGGTCAGTGGTCATTTGCTTCATAAAATATAAGAGAAAGAGAAACATAAAACAAAAGAGAAAAAAGAAAATTATGTATGTACATATATACATATGTATAGTTTTACTCATAAATCAGTAATATAGGTTTAGTTAAAGACTGAAATGATACTCATGTCACAGGTAAATCAATTTGTAAGTCCACTTAATGATATCTGTAAATGCCATAATTGTTATCTCTGAAAATATTTTAGATCCAAATCTGTCTGCCTACATTTCAATTATATTTATGAAAGAATTAGAATTAGTCTAGCACTTCTCAAAAACATTAAACTGTATTAAGTAAACATTTTCATTGTTAAACTTTTGGATATTTACTCATATTTGAGGCATTTGCCTTTGTATGGTAAAAAGCAATGTGTTCTAAAAAGATGACTGTAGGAGAAATATCTTGCTACAAAAGGTAAAATATCATTTTTAAGCTTTAGGAACTTTCATATAATTACAAGGTCAGCACTGAGTTCTGTTTATACAAAGTAGAAATTATTCTTACCTATTTTTTCAATTTATTTTTTTTGAAGATGATTTTTAAAGAGCAGTTTTAGGTTCACACAAAATTGAGAGGAAGGTACAGACATGGTATGTCTTCAATTCCTACAAATCAACTGTATGTTGCTTCTAAGCCTCCAATCAATTGAAATGACGTGGAATTCTAAAATTTTTGTATATGTCCTCTTCCTGCTCCTCCTAGAATTATGTCCAAGTTCTGGGATCTTGCATGTCTCCTGTTCCCCTGTCTGCACACATGCATAGACTTCCTCATTATCAACTTACTCTACCAGAGTGGTACATACAAGTGATGAACCTACAATTAACGATCATTATTATCCAAAGTCCATAGTTGATATTTGGGCTCACTCTTGTACAGCTCATGGATTTGGATAAATTTATAATGACATACATCTACCATTGTAGTATCATAGAGAGTATTTTATATTTCTTTAAAAAAATTTCTGTTAGCTTCGTTTCAGCTTTTCTATGTATTTGAAATTCATATGCTATTTCAAAAACAATTTTACTTTTGGTGGATCCTTAATTTCATAGTGTAGACTTACTCCAAATTATGCTATGGTAGATCTTTTATATTTATTTTTGTTTATTATTTATTTTAATTGATTCCCTAGAAAATTTGAAGTTATTAAAATAATATGTTATAGTAAGAATGTCTGTGTAGGAGTTTCAATTTTAAGTCTAGTTGTGGAATATGCATGTATTTAGAGATTTATTTTTGGAAGGAGACTTAAGAATCTCTTTGATTATATTTGGAGAATGAGTCAGAGATGAGGTCGAGGATGAAAGACTTTTACTTCTCATCTTATATATAATGCTTAACTTTTTGCCATGTATAGGTTTACTTTTTAAGTAAAATATTAATTTAAATTTTTAGAAAATACAATAATGTGTTATATTTTAAAGTATACATAAATACACATGCACAAAACACAAGAAATGGACAACATATATGCATATATTGGAGAAAGAAACCATATATATGGTGAACCATATGAACCTCCTATGGTCCAGAGTTGTGCCAGGGTGGCCAGATCACATGACACTGGAACAGCCTGAAGGCACATACCACAGAACTTCATAGAAGGGATTTGTGGGCTTGGCAAGTTCTATGACTTGATTGTCCATGGAGGATAATCAGGAAAAAATAAAATTTTTCCAGTCTTTAAGGCCTTCAGTGAGTGCAAGCCTATCAGTTCTTAATATCTCATATGTTGATTATTTGTTCTGTGAATTTTGAACACTGGGTTATTTTTTCGCATGTTCAGAATATACATAAGCAATCCATTTGCTAAAGAAAACTACTTTACTCCCGTTTTTAAAACGACAAGCGGTTATTATGTTATACTTGATATATAGGCACAAGTATAAGAATTATAGCCATACATATGGCTATAAAATAACTGATTATGTAATGATCTATGTATATATGAACTTTATATGTAAATTATGAATCATAATAATGAACACAAATCAACTTGGTTCCAACTTTCTGCTTAAAGAACAGCCATTATTATTTTAGATCGCTATACATACCTCCTTCAATGCATCACCCTCCTTCACAGAGATAACTTTATCCTGAACTTTTAGTTTATCATATGCTTGCTTAGAGATTTTAATCTCATATGTAGGATACCAATAAACAATTTTTCAGTATTGACAGTTTCTGAACTTCATCAAGATCATATCACAATACACATATCCTTTTGTGACTTATTTTTTGTGAATTCTGCTTATCACCTTCCAAAATCCATCCAAACCAATGCACAAAACTAAAATTTGTTAATTTTTCATTTTCATGGACTATTTTCTTGTATGAAACTATCCCAATTTCCTTTTGATGGATATTTGAATTGATTGTAGGATTTTGTTATTTTGAATAATAGCATTAAAAGCCTTTTAAATATTGTCTGCTAATTCGAATTTCAAAAATTTCCTAGAGTGCATGAATGGAAGAGGAATCACTGCTTAAAGCATATGCCATAGTAACGAATGATGCCAAAAGTTTTCAAAAGTTGTTTAAATGAATTATATTCTTATCAGCAGTGTCCCCCTTCCTTCAGTCTTATAGATACTTGATTTTGTAAAAATAGTTCACCAATGTTCCAAATGTGAAGGATATCTCACCACAATCTTAACTTTTTTGTGTTTCTAACAAGATTGAATCCTTTTTAAGATTTTTATTGTCTATTAATGTTTCCTTTTACAATAAATACCTATTTATGTGTTTTTCTACTTTATATTATTTATATTTTTTTATGAATCCTTCATGTATAGTAGATACGATTAGTTTATCAAGTTTTAGCATTGCAAATATCTCTTCAACATTTGCATTATCTTTTTATGAACAAATGGTAATACAGTGCTGTTACAAAATAAAGCTGTTCCAATGAAACATATCAACCTCTCTGAAGTTACAGTATACCTCTTCATTTGAGTTGTGATATTATATTTTGCCTTTTTAATTCTTAAAAAAATTTTATTAATGTTTATTTATTTTGAGAGTGAGTGACACAGCGTGAGCAGAGGAGGGGCAGAGAGAGAGGAAGACACAGAATCTAAAGCAGGATCCAGGTTCTCAGCCATCAGTACAGAGCCTAACACAGGACTCGACCCCACAAGTGAGATCATGACCTGAGGCTAAACCAGACGCTCAATTAAGCCACCCAGGCACCCCTTTGCATTTTTAATTCTAATTACTCTGGTATTTTTGGAGTCGTTTGTTTATAATAACATAAGAGTAACATGTAATAAAAACTTAGGTTTTTAAGTTAAGTAGCAAGAATAAAAGATGATCACCAAAGTGGATATTCCAGTTTCTATTTGGGTGTTTATTTTTACTTTACGGTCATGGATAAATATTTTGGGCAATGGTTGTTCAAAAGAGATAACTTTTAATATAGCATTAGAAAATAAATGTTCATTATTATTTCATTTATATTTCCTTTATCACATCCATCACATTATTTCCACATATTATTTGTAAAAACAAAAAATGTATTTGTATTTGTGGGAATCAACATACTTGTCATTGCTATTTAGTGAGAAAAAAGCAACAGCAATAGTATATCAGTTCATTATCTTATGTGATAAAAATAGTCACCCTGAGAAGTACCTGGGTGGCTCAGTCAGTTAAGCTTCCGACTCTTGATTTTGGCTCAGGTCATGTTCTCATGGTTGTGAGACTGAGCCCCACATTGGGCTCCATGCTAACAGCAGGGAGCCTTCTTGGGGTTCTCTCTCTCTCTCTCTCTCTCTCTGTCTCTCTCTCTCTCCTTTTTATTTTTCTCTCTCTCTCTTCCCCTCCCTCTCTTTCTCTTCCTCCCCTGATCATGCTCTTTCTCAAGATAAATAAATCAACTTTAAAAATAGTCACCACGAAACTATCCTGACCAAATAAACTGACAAAAATGTATGTTTACAAAAAGTATAAAAGACACTGTCTCATCATTGCGTAAAATAGGGCAATAAATCTATATGATGTTTTAGAGGATGTGCTAAAAGATAATGTCAAGAGTAAATATGTATCCCTTAGTGGAAACGACAGTAAAATGAGCCTTAATAAAATAAAAATAGAATAGAAAATAAAATGAATAGAAAATTTAATAGAAGAGAAAAATGCTTTAAAAATCAATTCATGATATTTCCACTGAATTGAGTGGTTGGGAACCAGCAAGAATAGGAGAGTTCAAAGATGGTGAATACACGCTTTGAGGCTATGTTCATTCCCTCTACTGCTGAAAAATAGCACTCCCGAGGCTGTCACTGGAAGAGATGCCTAGCAATGCCATTGTTTTCTTAAGCCTGGAAAAAGGTGGTAAAGGCAGGAATAATCTCTTCTGAGCAATTATTTTGGCCAAAAATGAATGGCAAACAAAAACAACTAGATAGGAAAACAAAAATCCTGGACCTCAGCATAACAATAAAACCTAAGAACTGTGAGAACATGTCACTAAAATTGTACACTTGCTTCCAAATGAATACTCCAAACCAACGCTGAAACACTGCACTTTAGCACATAAAAATACTCCTCTTCCATAACGCAGCAGATCTGGATGCTGCTCAAGTTTTTCAACAAATGTATATAGGAAGGGAGCAAAAACTTAAGGGTTCTCTGCTACCCTCAGATGTTTGATGGCCAGGGATTCTCATCAGGATAGATTAAAATAGGCAGCTTCAAACGTGGCGAGCAGGGGGAAGTCTTGGTGGTACTGTACAGAGTTGCATTTTAATGCTTTCTATGCTGACTTTGTAGGTAAGCTTATTCTAATTCTCTGCCCCCTAAGGACAGCCCCATGCTCCTGCCAGTGCTGTTCTTTTTGAACTTGATCTGTTCTGTATGTTCCTAGCCTATTGAAATTGGTTGTATGGGGGTACCAGGGTGGGTCAGTCGGTAGGGTGTCTGACTTCAGCTCAAGTCATGATCTCATGGTTCATGAGTTGGAACCCCATGTCAGGCTCTGTGCTGACAGCTCAGAGCCTGGAGTCTGCTTCAGGTTCTGCGTCTCCCTCTCTCTCTGTCCCTCCCCTGCTCACACTCTGTCTCCCTCTCTCTCAAAAATAAACATTAAAAAAATATTGAAATTGGACATATCACTTAAAGTCTTAGATACCAATTGTTAAATTGAGATTTGTGAGAAATCTGCCTTATTATCATGGATACAGTTTCTTTTGGATTCTTACCAGGATACAAATGCCTTCTAGAAACCATATGAGTTTTCCAGTGCTCTTTAGAAAATGTTTATTTTCTAAACCCTACTCAACAACTCTAAGAGCCAGTTTGTTTTCCAACTCTATTGTCCCTATTTTCTACCTTCCTTTTGAATAAACAGTAATTATAGCTAACACTTATAGCAGTTACTACTTTGTAGATAATAGTTCTAGACGCTGAACATATATTAACTCATTTAACCCTACTAAAAGAACCTATTGGCACAGTCCTTACTGATAGTTATTTCAAAGTAATCAATGTTTAGGGGCACCTTGGTGGCTCAGGTGGCTGAGTGTCCAACTATTGATCTTGGGTCAGGTCATGAACAGGTCATGATCTCATTGTTCATGATGTGAGCCCCACATCAGGCTAACAGCATGGAGCCTGCTTGGGATTCTCTCTCTCTCTCTCTCTCTCTCTCTCCCTCCCTCCCTCCCTCTCTCTCTCTCTCCCCCTCTCTCTCAAAATAAAAAAATAAAATTAGGGGAGCCTGGGTGGCTCAGTCGGTTAAGCGTCCAAATTTGGCTCAGATCATGATCTTGTGGTTCGTCAGTTCAACAGCCAGCTCATAGCTTGGAGCCTGTTTCAGATTCTGTGTCTCCTCACTCTCTGACCCTCCCTTGCTCATGCTGTCTCTCTCTCTCTCTCTCTCTCTCTCAGAAAAATAAACAAACAAACTTAAGAAAACAACAAAAAAACTCCAAAGTAATCCCTGTTCATTCATTTGTTTATTACTTCTCCCCTTAATTCACTTATTTAATAAGAATTTAATGAACACCTTTTTATATGCCAAGCATGCATGCAATACTAATATATATTAGTGACTAGAAAGGGCCTGGTAACTTCCTTCAGAGAGTTTTAGTCTAACAAAAGTCCTAGAATGTCTCACGTGGAGGTACCCATATTTCATCAAGTCATTTATGAGGGGTTGGTGTTTACCTGTTTGAGTCATAGATAACAAAGGATTGTATATATATAAGTCTGAGGAAAACACTGAGCCAAACAGAAGTCAGTTTCCTAAGAAGAAGACTTTCTGAAGTGTTCAGTGTTCTGTAGTAGACTGAATATACTTGGACTATCTTGGGCACTACCCCTGCATGAATGACAGCCTCAACATGTCAACACATCCTTGGTTAAACCAAAATTAAACAAAATATGATTCACTTAAATATCTTAGGAGAAAGTATTATACTTCTTTCTCCTAGGATATAAGCAAAATAAGTTAGTTAAAGAGAGACAAAGACCATATGATTTCACTCATATGTGGAATTTCAAAAACAAAACAAATGAACATAGAGGGAGAAAAAAAAGAGGCAAACCTAGAAACAGACTCAACTCTCAAGAACAAACTGACAGTTACCAGCGAGGAGGTGGGTGCTGGGATGGGTGAAATAGGTGATGGGATTAAGGAGGGCACTCATGGTGAGCACCCGGTGTTGTAGGGAAATGTTGAATCACTAAATTCTACACCCTAAACTTATATTACACTGTATGTTAATTATATAGAATTTAAATAAAAATTTGGGGGCAAAAGAAGCCCAAAAAATCAACTTTCTCTCTGTTCCATCTGTTTTTCAGTCAAAATCCAGAATGTTATGTTTTTGTTCTCCCTTTCTATTCACTGTTATCTTCATTGCATTGGGGTTTTGTTCGTACTTCTCCTGCTACTTTTTCTCACATAGGGCTTTTTCTCCCAGTGCAGATGCATTGAATTTCTTTGTTGATACTTCCATTGCACAGTGTCTTAGGGTTTTCTTCATGTCTCTCTTCATCTATTTACCATAGGTCTTAAGTCGTTTTATCTGCATTTAGTTACTGTCCCTTCCTTTTGGGGGAACCATGCGACCTAACAGCTTTGCTCCTTACTACTCCCTGCTTTTTATAAGCCCATTTTAAATGTGTTACAATTTTTACTTGATCCCAATTTTTGAATTCCAAATTCAGTGATGTTAGACAAGGTAAAATGGTTTCACCTTATCAGAAGTTTGTAACTAAACTGAAAATTTGTCATGTTAACCTAAAATACATGTAAGGGGCTAGATGGGTGATGGGTACTAAGGAGGGCACTTGTGATGAGTACTGGGTATTGTAAAGTTTAAAGTGATGAATCTCTGAATTCTACTCCTGAAACCCATATAGCACTGTATGTTAACTAAAATTTAAAATAAAAAAAGTTAAGATACTGAAATAAAATAAAATACATATAAAATATAAATTAAAATATTTAAAGAAAGCTAAGAGTACATGCCTAGACATCAATAAAATGGAGGAAAACTGGGAAGCCTGCAAAGATTTGGCAATTTCTTGTGTATAAAAAGAATAATTACTATACTTCTATCTCTCAATAAGAGCAAATAAAGAGTAAATGCAAACATTATTTTAGAGTGGTTTTGCTTTGTTTTTATCTTTAGGTGCATTATTACCACATGGGATTTTCACAAACTTTCCCAGAGTTCCAAAATGTGTATATTAAGTTGCAACATAATAGATCACAATTGATTTATATGGATTCATTACCCCTTAGTCTTGTGTGCTTGAGAAGTATGCCCTCTGCCAAAATGGGGTCTGGAATTGAGGCTGTTCAGCTCTGTATTGAACTGCTCTGTCTCCTTGTACACAAACCCTTTCTGTAGTGTGGCTGATGTTTCACCACATTCAACCACGATCTCATGCTAATTTAAATATAAGTGAACTAGTAATGCATGTATTATATTTCTCTTTAAAAAAAATGAACAAATTTGGAGCACCTGGGTGCCTCAGTGCGTAAGCGTCCAACATTTGATTTCAGCTCGGGTCTTGATCTCATGGTTCGTGAGTTCCACCCCCACATAGGGCTCTGTACTGACCATGTGGAGCCTGCTTGGGATTCTCTGTCTCCCTCTCTCTCTTCCCCTTCTCCACTCACTCTTTCTCTCAACTGGTAATTTCAAATTTTTAGTGAATTTATAAGAACTTTTTTTTAAGTTTATTTACTTAGAGAGAGAGAGCATGTGTGTCAAAGGAGCAGAGAGAGAAGGAGAGAAAGAGAATCCCAAACAGGCTCCACTCTGTTAGCATAGAGCCCAGTGTAGGTCTCGATCCCATGAGCTGATAGATCATGATCTGAGCTGAGATCAAGCGTCCGACACTTAACTGACTACACCACAGAGGCGCCCCCAGATTCATACTTTTAAAACACAATCATCTTGCGTTTGCCGGTTTACATATTACAGGCTTCAGTATTCCCACATGTATCATCTCTGATGGCCTATTCAGCCTATTCAGCCACAACTCTTTCACTGGATTTCTGTCCATTTTTGCTTCCTTTGCCACTCTCTTTGTTACTGTGTATTTATATATTTTATTATTCCTTTACTATCATTTAAAAATTTTTCATGAATCAGGGATCGGATTATTATGTTCTGTAGGATCAGAATTCTCTAATGTATTTTGGAAATGTTTTAATAGAGGAAATAATAAGAGATCTGTAACTCAAGACTATGTGAGATCTTATAGCATCTTTTCTTTTTTAGTCCTTAGCATAGCGTAGGACTAAAATCACTTCTCTTACAAATAATCTTTGAGTCTACTATGTGACAAGGGAATGAGAGGTAAAAAGACATGATCCTTGTTTTTAGAAGTTTAATGTCAAGAGAGGGAGTTGCCTTCATTTAGGTATAACAGGAAAAGCTTAATCGAAGAAAGAAAGCACTTGGTTTACCTTTAAATATGGATAAGATTTCAATAGTAGAAATAGTAGAGAAAGGCATTCTGAGTTGAAGTAGTGTCAGCAACAGCAAAAGGAAAGGCTTCCCTAAGAAGTCTGTTGCCATAGTTACCTTTTTATCTATTTATCATCTGTCTATTATATGTTTTTTTCTTTAAATAACACTGATGGATTTGGACCAGGTGATGTATATGTTTTTTAATTATTTATAGGAGCATTCACCATCTATATGGCTTCAACTAAATGTGGTTAGAAGTATACACACATTCCAAAGTACACAACATAGTCTATGGAGTTAGATGTGATCAATACTTAGTACCATTGCCAGTGACTTGGGTCTCATTAACCACATCAAGGCAGCAAATAAGCTGGCTACAATAAGAAGGTTGCATTACTTACAAAGTTATTAAAGTGAATATATTTTATAATTGCTGTTTCTGTTATTTATTACATACATGAAAGAAATTTTTAAAAAGTCTGCTACTTAAAAATCTTTGAATACTTCAAAGTGATTTTCTCGAGTGTGTTGTTTGAAAAAAGAAAACTGAATACCATGATCCCCTGTAGACTCAAACACAGTATTGTCAGAAAGATACGTTTAAACTACCATTTCTGCCCACCTGTGAATTTCCTGATCAGATATTTCATTTCTCTAATATAATTGCATGACAGAACAAACGCAAATTAATGTTACTGGTCCCCAGTGGACTCCATTTTGAAGTGTTTATAAGCACTACTGAACTAAAAAAACCAAAAAAACAAAAACGTAGCAGATGCCTCTATCAAAGTAGTGGTGATGTATTGTTCTGTTTCTGTGAGCACACACAGTGAAAGTGCTTGTCAGTCTTGAAAAGGCTTGGACTTCAATGAAATGGATGTATGCTGTGTCTGAAACTACAGATCCAAATAGTACAGCTGGAGAACAAGTGTTTGACGCTTAAAAATATTGTGCCTCTAGGACTAATTACGCTTTTGCAAACTTAGTAAAACATTGCTGTTTATTTAAACTTCGGCTGTACAAGATCTCCCTCAAATGAATGGTAGCTATTCTGAAGCCTGCACATAAACATCTATTTTGTGGAGAAACTGGCAATTAAGGACTTGTAATGAATTCTAGTCTTTTTCAATCTCTTAAAAGCACACTATCGAATCAAAGAAAACAAGATATGAAGGATTCTTTAAAAATCTGCCCTGTCTTTTTCTGACGGCTTAAGATACCGGGAGCATAACTTATTTTCTGTGTGTTGTACATTTATATATTCATTTCTTGTTGCAAATACAAACTAAGTTATAATTCATGAATCTCCAAAGAACTCTGCATACAGTTAAAAAAATTTAAATCTTGTTAAGACTATTCTGGGTAGGTGCAATTCTAGAGATATTTGTTTTGACATCCTAGTGACATGATAAAGATTTGTTTTGTGGGTTCATTGGTTTTAAGATTTCTTTTAAACTCTTCAAAAATATTCAGGGTATAATATACGAGTATATGAAGATATTCCATAAGAACTGGATTTATTTTATTGTATATAAATACATACTCATGAGTATAAACTCATATATATCTAGAGCTTTTAGGAACAAGGCAGATAATGAAGCTTTGTTGAGATTATAGGTGTACCAGTCTCTTGTGATAAACTGGAGCAAAGTTAAAGAATCTAAAATTACTTGGATTTTAAGGTGCATAGTTTATAAGTAACAGAAACAGCCGAACACAAAAGAAATATATTTTAAATCGATGGACACTTGATTATTACATCAAAAGTTTTACCTTGAGAGGGCCAGGTATTTCAGAGATGAGGAGCTTTGTGATGATACTGGAACCACTCCTATGAAATCCTTACTTCCTACACGGAGTGAATGTTCCGCCAAAGGTCAGACTGCTCCCTTTGTCTCCAATGGTGTTCTCCCCATGGATTGTGCATAGTAGAAGATCTTTTATTTACTGCAACTGTTGGTGCATTTTTGATATTCTGAGTCATAAAGAATTCATAGAGCAAAGGAAAGCAAACAATTACAAAACCAGAAAGGGCTAAAGCCTAAGTGTTGCCTCGTGCTAGATTCTCCTGCTTTGAATTTCATGAGCATTTAGAGTTGAATTGGAATGCTACACAAGTTTCAAGGCAATTATTTAGACTCACCTGCATCAACCCATGCCCACGGTGCTTCTATTTCTATAAAAACAAAACAAACAAATGAACAAAACAGTAATAGAAGGAAAATATTTACAAACTCTTTTAGAAAGTAAAACTGACAATATTACCACCAACAAACACATACTATCCATATAGAAGCAACAATGGGATCATTCCCTGTGGACACTGTGTTATTATTAGTGAATATTATGACTTTCTTTTTTAGGCTAAGATAGCAATGAATTGATGGTATTTTATCAATTTATCAATTTTATCTGTCCTTTCTTACCTTAGTAGGACACTAGTATTTGTGTTATTTTTCCCAGTTGTCATGGTCATCCTCTTAGGAGCTAAAGGATTAATTTATAAGGTAATTTTGTTCTCTCATCTATAAAATAAGAGGTTGTAGGAAGGATTAAATGTCATTTTGAAAAGATCTGTGCTAGTATATGTCATATAGTAACTGCTCCATATATGCTTGCTTAATCCCAAACAAGATTTCCTTTGGAATATTTCAATCCAGGAAAGATATCTTACCCCATTTATGTTTCTAGCATTTGGAAGTAATTCAACTCACACATTAATGAGAGAAATATAATGGTTTAAAAAATCACTTTAAAAAAATTAGATAGTAGGATTAAGGTTCTGTTGTATTTTTTTAATAGGATTTTACTATTTATTCTTTGTTAGTCTGTTAGGCACAATAAGCTTTATGCAGACTTACGGAGTGTGAAACATGGAGCATTTTTTCCTTTTCTTTGAGTCAACCTGGTATTCATTTGGTTTCCCATCCTACATGATGGCAAAATATGTAATTTTAACCACTTCTAGATATAATCACTGTGGAAGATAAGCCTTATCATTAAAATAAAGAAAGACCTATAGATGTTCAAGAACACTCTCGGCTAATTCTGAGAACTTTTCCTCACTTATTGAAGCCACAGTGAGCTCAGTGGGGCCACTTCAGTTTTCTGTATTCAACTTTCCTCTTTCTTCTGCCTTCACGAGAATGCTTTCATCTCCTATGTCTGTAGTCAGAAAAACGAGTCTCTCAACCCTATGGTTTATGCTAGAGATGAGCCCCTGAGAACTCAATATACAATACTTTTAATTTTTTTGTATAAATTTTTATTTAAATTATGTTAGTTAACATATAGTGTAATATTGGTTTCAGGAGTAGAGTTCAGTAATTCATCACTTACGCATAACACCCAGTGCTCATCACAAGTGTCCTCCTTAATGACCATCACTGATTTAGCCTATCTGCCTCCCTGCTTTCCTCCAGAATCCCTCTGTTTGTTCTCATATGGTTTGCTTCCCTCTCTTTTTTTCATTCTATATTAATCTATGTTGTTTCTTAAGTTCCACATATGAATAAAATCATATAGTATTTGTCTTTCTTTGAGTGACTTATTTCACTTAGCATAATACCCTCTCTTCCATCCCCATTGTTGTAAATGGCAGGATGTCATCCCTTTTGATGACTGAGTTCTGCAGGGTGTGTGTGTGTGTGTGTGTGTGTGTGTGTGTGTGTGTACATCTTCATCCCTTCATCAGTCAATGGAAACTTGGGTTCTTTCCATAATTTGGCTATTTTTGATAAGACTGCTATAAACATAGGAGTGCATGTGCCCCTTTAAATCAGTATTTTTATGTTCTTTGGATAAATACGTAGTAGTGCAATTGCTGGGTTGTAGAGTAGTACTATTTTTAAATTTTTAGGAACCTCCATACTGCTTATCAGAATGACTACACCAGTTTGCATTCCCACCAACAATGTAAGAGGGTTCCTTTTTCTCTCTATCCTCACCAATACCCTTTATTTCCTATGTTGTTAGTATTAACCATCCTGACAGGTGGTATCTCATTGTGGTTTTGATTTGTATTTTCCTGATGATCATTGATGTTGAGCATCCTTTTAGGAGTCTATTGACTATCTGTACATCTTCTTTGGAAAAATGTCTATTGATGTCTTCTGCCCATTTCTTAACTAGATCATTTGTTTTTTGGATGTTCAGTTTGGTGAGTTCTTTGTGTATTTTGGATCTGAACCCTTTATCAGATATGTCATTTGCAAATATCTTCTCCTATTCTGTAAGCTGTCTTTTAGTTTTGTTGATTGTTTCTTTTGCTGTGAAGGAGCTTTTTGTCTTGCAGAAGTCCAAATAGTTTATTTTGTTTCCCTTGCCTCCAAGGATGTGTGTATAGGAAGTTACTACAGCCAATGTCAAGAAAGTGCTGCCTGTGTTTTCCCCTAGAATTTTGATGGTTTCCAGTCTCATATTTAGGTCTTTCATCCAGTTTGAATTTATTATCATTTATGCTGTAAGAAAGTGGTCCACTTTCATTCGTCTGCATAGTGCTGTCCAGTTTTCCCAACAACATTTGTTGAAAAGACTGTCTTTTTTTCCATTGCATATGTTTTCTTGCTTTGTCAAAGATTAGTTGGCCATATACATCTGTGGGTGCATTTCTGGGTTTTCTATTCTGCTGCATTGATCTGAGTGTCTGTTTTTGTGCCAGTACCATATTGTCTTGATTACTACAGCTTTGTAATACCGCTTGAAGTCTCAAATTGTGATGCTCTAGCTTTGTTTTTCTAAGATGGCTTTGGCTATTTGGGGTCTTTTCTGGTTCCATACACATTTTAGGATTGTTTGTTCTAACTCAGTGAAAAAATGCTGTTTGTGTTTCAACAGGGATTGCATTAAATGGTTAGACGTCCCTAGCCATTGTATTTCCAAAAGGAATCTTCAGGTCAAGAAACATTTTCTAGTTATATTTAACTATATAATCTAACACAGATTTTAGTGCCTCACACATAAGAATCATGGCATAAACTTCCCTTGAAAGGGATTATTGTTTGTTATAAAGCAGGGATAAGCATTATTCTGTGGAGGGTAAATACATAATCAATTGGTACTAACTGAGGTGATAGAGGAGAAATTTTCAGGGAATATTTTATGTGAGCTGAGGACCTATCATAGGGAAGGGTAGTCCAAGCTGAGGAAATTAAGTGGGAAGGGTGAACCAGCTCAACTGAGGATACAGGGAGGGAGAGTAATGAAAACGTAATGAAGAAATGTTAAAAATAAGTTCACTTCTTCCACACTATGCCCTGACACATGAAGTGAGCCCTGACTCATGAAGCTTTTTCTCAGTGGGATGCTGGTATATCAGTGCCAGTCCTTGGATTTGAGGAGTTCCATGTTCCAACTTCCTTTCATCCATGACCTTTCAGGGGGCACCCCTTTATGCTAAGGCTGGCAACTGAGGAAAGGAACTATGGTGGAAACAGCCCAGACGAGGTCAGGGATCACATCAAACTGAGCAGAGATTCAGTCAAGAGGGAAGTGGTTGATGAGGTCAAAGCTGAAGAGGCCAACTTTTAGGCCAACTAGGGAAATGGGTACTAGGTAACAAGTTGACATTGAACATGTTAGAGATATATTTATGTCAATAAATAAATAATTGCTGGTTTCAGAGCAGTAAATTATCAGGGTCATAAGAAGCAGAGAGAAATATGCCAAAGCTGTCTGGGTTAAACTTGCATGGGCAGTTTTTCTTTGAACATCTGAAGCAAACCCTGTATTCATATTTCTTTGAATCTCCCCTTAAAAAGTTCAATTGCACCTAAATAGTAGAGTCCTTAGTAGCAGCCTGACCTTGACCAAGTAACTAACCTAGGGATAAGCTGGAGATTAGTACTAGATTGCAAGAGCTGCAAGCCAAATGTTAAACACAGCCAGTATTAAAAATTAAAAAACATAAACTTAAAATTTAATACATTACAGTGAGATGAAAGTATTATTTTTTGAATTATACGTGATGTATGCTTTATTCAGGTAATATTTATAATGAAATTGTGTATATATACATATATACTATTTATACTATATATATACATACACACCCTACAACCCTGCATTGTGTGTGTGTATATATACACACAATGCATGTATATCTATTTTTCCCCAGAAAACAGATGTTGATTGTTAAATATTTACCACCAGACTACTGAACTAACCCCGGTGAACTTAGTCTCTCATCTCAGAAACTTAGAAAGTATTACATTATACATCTTAGCATTATTGAAAAAAAAGGATAAAATAATACTTAGTAAATGCTTGATATTATCATAATCAATTATTACTTTGCAAAACAGTATCTTAGTTTTTCAATTAATATGTATAGCTAACTCTTAAATGAGTAATAAAGCATTTTAGGTTATAAGCTACACGGTTAGTTTTCTAATCAGAAATAATGTTGTTGCATATTTATTAGGATGGGCTATTGGTTCTTTTAGGAAGCCTGTCAGAGGATTCTCTTCAGAAAAGATAGGTTTTGAGAGTTGCAACCTATTAAAGAGTTGCTAAGGCAACCATTGCTTGCTAATAATGTAGTGATAGAAAAGAAAAGGTAATTTGAGGAACAATACTTCTGAAAATTCAGAGGAGAAATATAGGTGAACAAACCCTCAATTGGAAATGAAAACGACTGGCCATGGGCAGTTTCTTTCTTGAATTAAGTAGCAGAGAGAGATTAGATGGTATGTAGCAAGGTGGAGAGACACAGAGCACATTTTGACCCTCTGTTCAATGTTATTGCCTGATTTCTCATCATTAGTTTTTCATGATTTTAAAAGTGGTGAAATCAGAGACCCATCATATTAATCTTAAAGCTAGATCCTGGCATTTTGAAATGCTATTAAAGTACTCATTGTTATGTGGTTGCAGTATACATCAATGATCAGTTTATTTTTTTAAGTCAATATGTACCTTAGAGGTTGGATTTGAAAATCTAAATTGGTTGCTGACAATAGCAAATGTCACATGTTCACATGATATGGCACCTTCAAGGGGGTTTATTCAGTTAACTGCATTTTGCATTTTATCAATATAACAAGATGATGAATTAATTTGAATTCTCAACGAAGCCTTTAGTATGAGAAAGGTATTAAATACACTAACCCTTACTTTTAACATACAATTACTTTAAATCCATTATTAATCTGGTGAGTTAAGTAATATTACCATTTTCTAAGATATGACTGAAGTGTCTATAGATTAAATCCTACATTTACCTAATTGGTAAATACCAAAGTCTTGATGTTATTCTAAGCCAATTATAATCTTAAACGCAGATTTTTTTTCTCATTGTGTTCAATATTAATTGTTATTCATAGACATATGTTTCGAATAATTTGGTTTTACCCTCTTTTGGACCAGTCCTATGTTATTTTGCTATGCTAGGTTTTCCAGTTTAATAGATCTCCCTCTATACATAGTGTTTTCCTGATAGAAAAAAAAATCCCTCATTATCCAAGTTGGATCTAATTAAAAGAGCCATTGTTTTACCTTAAACACAATTATTTTAATTTTGACTTTTGACCTGCTATAAATCACCTTGCAAACAAGTAAGAAACAAAATAATATGCAGACACTAAGATTTAGATAAAACAGATATGCTTCATGTGAATTCCTTAATTGGCAGGCTTGTATCTGGATAGCCTGGACACAAAAATGAGCAAGAGAAAAGGCTTCTATTTATGAATTTGACAGTATCACATAATGATTTGTCATGGACACGGATTGAGGCTGCAAACAGCATTGAAGCAGAAGTTGCAAACAATGCTTAAAACATCTATAATTTAAATCAAGAAAATAAGAGTCCCTGAAAAAAAATCTTAAAATATTTAAGTAACAGATTTATTCTACATTTAATTGTCTCAGTCATAATCTTCACATATTTTATTTGCAAGTTTACAATTGCCAAGCTATGTATCTTTCTACAAAAATAAATATGTTTAAAAATGCATACACACATAAGTGGGCAATGTGAAAAATCCATGCTTCTTTGCCATTTCATCAAAAACAAGTACAATTAATGGGTACAATGATATCAGTGTTCTTTGGGACTGTTTAAATTAGAAAGATGCTTAAAGGGCAAAGAAAAAAATGATTAAAAAAACCCTGATTCCCTGAGACTTCACTGAATAATGAGGTTTAACTAGGCATGGAAATTTGCTCATATATTATTCAGCTAATTTAGGAGAGAATGAAGAATGGACTGTTGTAAAAGCTACACATTATTTCCTCTGGAAAAGCTTTAAACAGTTTGCAAAGTCAAATTTAAAATGTTTTTAATTGCAGTCCTTTATTGTTGCCATGTAAGAATGTGGCTGAAGTCTGTTGAGGAGATTGGATTTAAGAGGAGATGAATGCCAGTTAATATAAAAGGGGATCTTTGAACTTACATTTTTAATGCATACATTTCCTCAGTAAATTCTTTGTCTATGGCTGTAAGACAACCTCTTGTAAATGAGTTTGTGCTTCTGTTCCTATCTCATTACATATCAAATAGACATAGACAAATCATCCCAATGGGAAGTCACCCATTATAGCATTGCGACCCATTTTTTTTTATTTCTGAATATTTATCACTATCTCAAAATTACCATCCTGTTAACTCATGTGAAACATTAATAGTTACATTTTCCCCTTTAAGTTTTACATAATAATTAAATTTCATGTTTCTTCAGGAAACATGCTTTCTCAACATTTTTACGCAGTCAGCATTTTATTTGTATTCAATTTATTTGAAAAGAGGAAGAGGGATGGATCTGTTATTTAACCAGCCTCTTCCGTTTACATAGTGCAATTTAAAAGCTCTGAACTCTTTCATTTGTAGTGTGCAGGGCCCTCCATCTATGTCAAATCTCTGCAAACTCTCTACATTTCTTAAGGATAATTTCCTTTCGAGAAGTAAAACATACAAACCTAATCCATATCACTCAAAAATACATGTATACTGCACCATAAAGTAGAATGTTGCTTTATATCACCTAAATTTGCTAAGTTTGGGAGCTGCAATTTAAAAGTTCCTTGGTATTTTATTAGTTCTTGCAGTGTAAATCTTGAGATTTAAACAATTTTGGTCAAGTCATGACATCAAACTTGACACTTATAATTGGTTTTCCCTGCCCATGTAAATTTGCCAAAGTATTGCTGTACATATTTGTTGGTGTATGTAATCATATGAGCTGTTTTACCAAAATGGCAGTCATGTACATCCACCCAGAAAACGTGCTCATTTGGCCTTTATTATAAAAAAAAATCTAGTGTTTTTCTTTTGAAGTTCCCTCACTTCTTGGTACAGTTTATTGATGAGAGTGTAGATTCAAATCTACAGGTCTTGTTTTCTTTCTATTACATCAGTTTTAATTCGTTGGAAACCATAATGAAGAGCTTTGATCCAAAGTCCGTCCAAGTGGAGAAATGGGCATATGCTTACTCATACAACCCTCTGGCTTTAAATATCTTCTTCCTATAGTTCTTAGCTATTTTCTGAGCTCCAGTTTCCCCAACGCCTTCATTATCTAATGGACATCTTTATCAGAATATTCCACAGGAACTTCCAACTCAGTAAACGCATCTCAAACCATACTTAAAAACTTTACTCCTAACCAGTCTTTTCTCTCAAACTCCCTCATTTATTAAATGCTATCACCATTTAAACAGTCACTCAAATAACACATCTTACTAATCTTTGTTCCTGGACTCACATATCTAATGATTTTCCAAGCCTGTAGGTATAATCAAAGGGGATGCCACTGATATCCATCCATCCATCCATCCATCCATCCATCCATCCATCCCAAGTCTTTAGCATAGAATTCATCAAATTGTATCAGGTGCTGTAAATCCTTTGCCATATCCATCAGACCTTAACTATTTCAAGGTATTCTACCTAATATTGGCTTCTCTGTGTCTGAGAATGTCTTGCCCTGATGTAACAGAAGGCAGCATTGCTGGTACAACAGCAAGTTGGTACAGTTGTAGAATTAATACTTTCCAGGAACAGCACACAGATAATGCCACTTGGGAGCTGGTGAATTAATATAGTACTGCAAATCTTACCCACATTTTGGGTCAGTTAATTCAGAGCTGTTTTATGCCATTTTCCAGTTTCCCCATGAAATTAAGCTCAGTACCATGTTATTCTGTATGATAGCTCACTTAATAATGCAAATATATTGACTGCATTCCCTTCCCTGAATCACTTCCCCATTTCCCTACTGGTACCCCTCAGGTAAACTACTTGCATTCAAACCCTTGTCCCTGGATCTACTTCTGGAGAGCACATACTAAGAAAGAAAGAGGTCTTTCACAGTGAGCATTACAACTTCATTCTTGGCCACGTCCGTCAATGAGTCCATAGCCTAGTTCAATCAACTTTATCTTTTCGCAAAATGAACCTTATGCTGCCAATCTATACACATTTATACATCCCTTTGTTTCTCTGATGTCTTAGTTCTCTTCTTTTTTTGGAATATATTAATCTCTTAAGGTTTATTAATAATGTATACATTCTTTGAAGTATTCTTTAAATCTTCATTCAAAACCATATTTCTTCTCTGCTTCTATAGTAGATTATTAGAAGTTCATTACTCATTACATTATATCATGGTTAATTTTTGTCTGCATGTTGTTCTTCCTGGAATTTTTATAAACTCTTTTATGGAAGTGTAAATTAAAATTATGAACTTATTTTTCCTCAAAGAATTATGACTAATGATATCTAAATTATATCTAAATTCTAAAGCAAGAATTTGAAAGAAAATGTAATGTGTTTATTACCATCTTCTACCTTCTCTAGTCTTTATGTATCAGTGTGCTTAAGCTACCATAACAAAAATTACCGTAGACTGGGTGGATTAAACAATAGAAATTTATTTCTTACAGTTTCAGAGGCTGGAAATCTGAGGTCAGGATATCAGCATGATTAGGTTCTGGTGAGAACCTTCTTGGCTTGCACATGGTCAGCTCTTTGCTATATCCTTACAGGGTTGAGAGAGAATGATCAAACTCTTTGGTATCTCTTTTTACATCAGCATTAATCTCATCCTGAGAACCCTACCATTATTACCTCATTTAACTATAATTACCTTCAGAAGGCCCCATCTTTAAATACCATCACATTAATGGGTAATTATTTTAACATATGAATCTGGGAGGGGGGGGACATAAACATGCAGTCCATAACACCATGGCAAACTACTGGCAAATCTAGGGAGTGTCATTTGTTGAACACACATAAATATGAGGTTCATTAATTTTTCTTTACATAGAACTTCTGCCAATGCATATTAGAGCTTTCATGTACAACTGTGTAAACTACCACTTACAATTCCAAGAGTGCTATTTATATTAACGTGGGATAGGCTTGAAGGTCTCTGGAGTTACATGGACCTTGGGCTTTTCCCCATTCCTCCTCCTACACTTTTGTCTTTTCTTAGGCAGTCTGTACTCTCCTTAACACACTGTTCAGAACTCTCTAATGGTATACAAGCCTACATGCTCAAATGGATAAATATGTGTTTTGAAATTAGATTTAATTTACCCATTCAGATCATATTATTTACTCCTTTCAAAATTTGTCCCTTTGTCTTCAAAGCTCCCTAACAGAAACATTTTTTTTAAATCGTCCTCTATGTTTAACTCTTTCTTTTTAAATAGCTTCATAATAGTCCATGATGTGACTGTGCCATATTTTATTCAACAATTGATGGTTAGCTGTTTGGTTTTCATGACTTTCCCCCCTCCTCCAATCAATGTTTCAATAAGCATATTTTTATCTATATTTTTACATGGTTTGTATTCCCTTGGGCTATATTCCCAGAAGTCAAATTGCTAGATTAAAAGGTATGACTAGTTTTAACTTTATGGAACTTGAAATATGGATCCCCAAAAGGCTAAACAATTTATTTTTTCACCCTCAATGTATGAGACAATAACTTTCCCCATATCTCTGCCAGCAATAAATCTAAAGCTCTTTTCAAATTTGATGCCAGCCTAATGAGAGTAAAATCATTTCTCATTGTTTATTTAATTTTCATTTCCATGACTACTAGTGAATTTGAACATCTTGCCATATTTCTGTTAACCATTTGGACTTAGATATGAAATATCTATTCACATCTTTTCCCATTTTTTAATTTGGATTAGTTTTCTTTATTTCTGATCATTTAGTGGCATAAAGATATTAACTCCTTTGTTTATCATCTGAATTACAAACATTCTTCTAAACCCATTTCATTTCTATACAAGTTGTGTTGTATTTCATTATGTAAAGTTTTAAAATCCTTATATTATCATATGTCTGCATTTTATGGATTTTACATTTTTAGTCTCGACTAAGCAGCATACCATACCTTTGTGTGTATAGCTTTCTAAGTTTCCCCCTCCTTTTATTTATTTATTTAGTCTTTAATTCAATTGGAATTATTTTTATATTGGATAAGAGAATGATCTATTTATTTTTTTCTTCTGATTAGTCTATATGACACCACTTATTAACTGTGCTGTGCTTTCACAGTGTATTGAATTAACTTTGCCAATATTAAACTCTCATACACAGATATTTTACTTTGTTTTCTCCATTTCATTCCTTATGATTTCCTATGGCTTATTTAATTCTTTCCCCCCTACTTCTCTTAAAAGAAGGATACTGAATTCATTAATTTTTGTTCTTCTTTGGTAATCATGACAATTAAGCTATTTTTCTTATCCTTTTATCTTCTAAATACTGCTTTTCTTAGTGCTTAGATTTGTTGCAAAGTATTCTCCTTTTTCATTTCTTAATAGATGGTTTAGGATTTTTATTTAATTTGCTCTTTGACCTAAACATTACCTAGGAGCTGGTTATTAATTTTCAATTAGATAGTGGGTGTTTTTGTAACTAAAATACTTCTACTTGTATTGGCTTAATATTAGAGTAAGCAGTGTTTGACATTTCTATATTTTTACTAACAAATCTTCTTAAATTGTGCCTTTGATGATCAAATTATTCTTTACCCTATTTACTATTTTCAAACATACTTTTGGATTACCTGGGTAGCTCAGTCAGTTAAGCGTCTAACCTAGGCTCAGGTCATGATCTCATGACAAGTGGATTTGAGTCTCGTGTTAGGCTCTGTGCTCACAGCTCGGGGCCTGGAGCCTGCTTCTGATTCTGTGTCTCTGACTCTCTCTGCTCCTCCCCAACTCACACTCTGTCTCAGTCTCTCCCTCTCAAAAATAAATAAACATTAAAAAAATTCAAGGTTACTTTTTACCTTGTTCAATATTGTTACCAATCCTGTTTCTTTTATATAGTATTGTACACTATCCCCTCACTTTCCTTTATTTTCAATAAATATAAAAAAAATTAGCTATTTATTGATACAAACTACCCAGAAACAGTGGCAAAACACCCCAAAAACTATTGGCTTAAAATGATAATGTATATATTCTTTTTAGTGAGACAACTGGGTAGTTCTTCTACACTGACTGAACTATTCAGCTGTTTGCTGTTAGCTACAGGCAGAATAGGTGGCCCATCTCTTCTGTGCACTGTTTTTTTCTACACAAAAGTGCTCGTACATTATGGGCTTTCTTAAATGTTTCGGAACTAGATGGTTGTGGCTTTATCTAAAATTGCCTCAAATGAGACAACTGTGCTCCTTTCCATGTGGTCTCACCCTCTGGCAGGCTAGCCTGGAATTTTTCAGGATGGTGGCAGGGCTGCAAGAGATAGGTGAGAAATAAGATTGGCACACTGTCACTTCTTTCGATTTCAGTTGACCAAACCAAGTCTCAAGAATAGTTGAAATTTGGGGCACGTGGGTGGCTCAGTCGGTTAAGTGTCTGACTTCAGCTCAAGTCATGATCTCACAGTCTGTGACTTTAAGCCCTACACTGGACTCTGTGCTGATGGCTCAGAGCCTGGAGCCTGCTTCGGATTCTGTGTCTCCCTCTCTGCTCCTCCCCCACTTACACTATCTCCCTCTCTCTCAAAAATAAATAAACATTTAAAAAAAAGAATAGTTCAGATTCAAGGGGTGCAACAGTAGACTCTATTACCTGGTAGGAAGAGCTACAGTTATACAGCAAAGGGCACAGACATAGCGTGCTTAGAGAATTGGGGCTATTTTTGTAATAATCTGTCATTAAATATTAAGTTATCACATTGTTTTTTACGTGTCTTTATTATAAAACAGTGTTTATCTTTTAGTGTTTAATCCAATTTGATAGTTTTGTATTTTGAAACTAATTTTACATTGTTGATTCCTGTTTTTGCAATATCCCATGTTTTGTGGTTTAATCAAATTGCTATTAGTTTCATTTTTTCTCTTGATTATTTAAAAGTGTTAGTACTGGGGTGCCTGGATGGCTCAGTTAAGCGACCAACCTTTGATTTCAGCTCAGGTTATGATCTCACCACTGTTGAGTTTAAGAACCCCCACCCCCACCCTCTCAGGCTGCATTCTAATAGCACCGAGCCTGTTTGTGATTTTGTCTCTCTCTCTGCCCCTCCCCTGCTTGCTCTCTCTCTCTCAAAATAAATAAATAGACATTACAAAATTTAATATTTTTATTTACTTCTGAGAGAGAGAGAGAGACAGTGTGAGCAGGGGAAGGTCACAGCGAGAGGGAGACGCAGAATCTGAAGCAGGCTCCAGGCTCTGAGCTAGCTGTCAGCACAGAGCCCGACGTGGGGCCCAAACCCACGAATAGAGAGATCATGACCTCAGCTGAAGTCAGACGCTCAACTGACTGAGCTACCCAGGCGCCCCTAGACATTTTTTTAAAAAAGTGTTAAGAAAGTTGTTCTTTTTGTTAATGACTGCTCTTGCTGTCTTTACTCTTTTAGTTGCAAACATAATGTTCTACTACAGTTTGTAAATGTGGCACCAATCAGAGTCATACAGTGTTATAATCCTTCACTCTGCCCTTATTCAGGAAAAATATTTAGAATAATTTTACATCTTCCCATCTTCCCTTTCTTTCCTCCTTTGTCCTCTGAGACATTTCAATTGGTTTTCTCTTTCTATGGTTTGGGATTTGTTAATTTTTTTCTTATAAAGGCACTTCCATTCTCTTTTCACATTTTGATTTACATAAAAAATGTTCCTATCGTATTAGCATAGTTTAAGCTGCTGCTTGAGGTTATGCAAATTGTGCATTGCACAACTCTGAAAAGTACATTTACCTCACATTCATCCTAGATATGCAGATCTATTTCAACAAGATTCTGGCATGTGCTAGTAAAGTGTCTTGAAAAAGGAGCACCAATTAGTATAACTGCCATATGGATTAGGGTCAGTGCTGGGCACAATGGGATCAAGTAATCAATGCAATCAACCTCAAGTGGTGTGTTTACCATGGGACTCTTAGCCATACCAATCCTGAGATTTACTCAAGTATGAGGGAATTGGTGTGTGAAATCGTTCTCTGGGATAGTAGGAAGAAATGAATGGATACCTTGCAGGAGTAGCCCAATTGAGGTTAGAAATTACAAATTTAAATTGAGATCAGTCAGCATGATCATGTGTCTTTCTCTTTCTTTCTCTCTTTCTTTCATTCTTTCATTCTCTTTCTCTCCTTCCTTCCCCTCTTCCTTCTTTCTCTCTCTCCTTCTGTCCATCCTTCCTTCCTTCCTTCCTCTCTTCCTTCCTTCCTTCCTTCCCCAGCCTTTTTTTTAGCTGCACAGGAGCAGGCCAGAAGTGAAACAAGAGTTAGATTTAATCAGAACTAGGATTTCCTAGGGGAGAACAAAGAATAAAAGGGAATCAAGAGACTTGAAGCTACATACAAGCAAGTGGTTATAATGAAGGAGCATGCCTAATTCATACTAAAATCAACACAAAACGGGCCCCTGGGTGGCTCAGCTGGTTAAGCATCAGACTGGTTTTGGCTCTGGTCATGGTCTCATGGTTTGTGGGATGGAGCTCTACGTTAGGCTCTATGCTTGGGATTCTCTCTCTCTCACACTCTCTCAAAATAAATAAATATAGAAAATAAAATTGCATGGACATGGGAATAATCGATAATAGAATGCAAAAGTTGCATAAATATTTAAATAAAATACAAAGTTCTGGAAAACACTTACTGGAATTGGTTAGCTTATTGCCAAACCAATAAAGATATATGGAATGAAAGGTACTTGTGGGAACATTTGAGACACATTGCATGAGGAAACATTTTTTAAGCTATAATTACAGATGTAACTTTAAGATATTCTTTATCACTATATGTGACCTCAAATTATGTGATTTCATCTCTGATCAATTGCAGTGGATATGTGTGAAAATAATTTGACCTAGTGAAAATTGTGGAATATTTTTATAGCTATTAACTTTTATTGCAGAACATATATATTAGTCAAGGTGTTTAGCTGTTACTAATAAAAAAGTAAGATGCTAATAAAAAATGACAACTGAGATAGGTCTACATGTTAAAATAATGATTATACAGATAAGAAAAAAAATAAATATAGCTATCAATTTTTTCATCTCATAAATTAAAAACATATTAAGCTTTCCCCTGAGAAAATTCTACATCTTTTACAAAGATTTATTTTTTAATTTGGAAATGGCTTTATAAAACAAAGTTTAAAATATTCTTGTGTTTTAATTCTTATGTAGTAAATAAATTTTAGTTTTCAACACATTCTGAATTTGTTTTAAACAAATGGAGTTTTACATAATGGGCTTATTCTATGACTATTTGTCTGGGGCTTATGTTCTCTTTTATCATTGGACGTAATGAATAATGTTGCCAAAATCAAATCATCTAGTCTTCATAGTACTAAAATATGGTTTTGAATGATACACTGGACTGGATGCACTTAGCAGATATATTCAGAACATTTCATCCTAAAGCATCAGAATAACATTGTTCTTATGCGCACAGGGAACATTCTCCAGGATACATCACATATTGGGTCACAAATTGGCCCACAACAAGTACAAAAAGAAGATCTCTTGCCATGTATATCCTAAAACTACAACGTTATGAAACTTGAAATCATTGACAAGAAAAAAATTTGAAAAGACCACAAATACTTGGAGATTAAAGAACGTTCTACTAAAGAATGAATGAGTTAACCAAGAAATTAAGGAGTAAATAAAAAAGTACATGGAAGCCAAAGAAAATGAAAACACAATAGTCCAGAACCTTTGGGATGTACCAAAGATGGTCATAAGAGGAAAGTATATAGCAATCCAGGCCTCCCAAAAGAAGGAAGAAAGCTCTCAAGCACACAACCTAAACTTACACCTATAGGAGTTGGACAAAGAACAACAAATAAAGCCCAAAAACAGAAGGAGAAGGGAAATAATAAAGATTAGAGCAGAAATCAAAGATATAGAAATTAAAAAAACAAATAGCAGAGCAGATGGACAAAACTAGGAGCTGGTTCTTTGAAAGAATGAACAAGATTGATAAACCCCTAACCAGATTTATCAAAAAAGAGAAAAAGGAAAAAACAAAATAAATGAAATCATGAATGAAAGAGGAGAGATCACAACCAACACTGCAGAGATATAAACAACAATAATAAGAGAATATTATGAGCAAATATATGCCAACAAATTGGGCAATTTGGAAGAAATGGATAATATCCTAGAAACACATAAACTACGAAAACTGAAACAGAAAGAAATAGAAAATTTAAACAGACACTTAATCAGTAAAGAAATTGAGTCAGTAATCAAAAATTTCCCAACAAACAAGAGTCCAGGGCTGGATAGCTTTCCGGTAGAATTCTACCAAACATCTCAGAAGAGTTAATAACCTGTTCTTTTGAATCTGTTCCAAATGGAAGGAGAATTTCAAACTCATCGTATGAAGCCAGTATTACCTTGTCAAACTTTCACTCTTCACAGATGACATGACACCCTACACGGAAAACCTAAAGGACTCCATGAAAAAAATGCTAGAACTGATACAAGAATTCAGCAAAGTCACAGGATACAAAATCAATGTACAGAAATCAGTTGCATTTCTATATACCAACAATGAAGCACGAGAAAGAAATAAAAAATCGATCCCACTTATGATTATACCAAAAGCCAAAAAATACCTAGGAGTAAACCTAATGAAATAGATAAAAGATCTGTACTCTGAAAACTATAGAACACTTATAAAAGAAATTTTAAAAAGACACAAAGAAATGGAAAAAACATTCCATGCCCATGGATTGGAAGAACAAGTATTGTTAAAATGTGTACTATCCAAAGCAATCTTCACATTCAATGTGATCTCTGTTAAAAGAACACCAGCGTTGTTCACCAACTAGAACAAACAATTCTAAAATTTGTATGGAACCAGAGAAGACCCTGAATAACCAAATTAATGTTGAAAAAGAAACCAAAGCTGGAGGCATTATAACCCCAGACATTAAACTATATTAAAAAGCTCTAATCATCAAGACAGCATGGTACTGGAACAAAAACAGACATATATATCAAACAACAGAATAGAAAACTCAGAAATGGACCCATAAACATATTGCCAACTAATATTCAACAAAGTAGGAAAGAATATCCAATGGAAAAAAATACAGTCACTTCAGCAAATGCTGTTGGGAAAACTGGATAGCAGCATGCATAAGAATGAACTTGGATCACTTTATTACACCATAAATAAAAGTAAACTCAAAATTGATGAAAGATCTAAATGTAAGACAGGAAACCATCAAAATTCTAGAGGAAAAAACAGGCAGCAACTCTTTGACCTCGGCCGCAGCAACTTACTAGACATGTTTCCTGAGGCAAGGAAAACAAAAGCAAAAATGAGCTACTGGGATCTCATCAAGTCAAAGTAAAAAACAAGCAATGAAATGGAAGAAGGTATTTGCAAATGACACATCTGAAAAGGGGTTAGTATCCAAAATCTATAAAGAACTTCTAAAACTCAACACCCAAAACACAAATAATCCAGTGGAGAAATGGGCAAAAGACATCAACAGACATTTTTCCAAAGAAGACATCCAGATGGCTAACAGATATGTGAAAAGATGCTCAACATCACTCATCATCAGAGAAATACAAATCAAAATCTCACACCTGTCAGCATGGCTAAAACGAACAACACAGGAAACAACAGATGTTAGCGGGGATGTAGAGAAATGGGAACACTCTTGCACTATTGGTGGGAATGGAAACTGCTCGGTGCAGCTGCTCGGATGAACAGTATGGAGGTTCCTTAAAAACTTAAAAATAGAACTACCCTATGACCCAACAATTGCACTACTAGGAATTTATCCAAAAGATACAAAAATGCTAATTCAAAGGGGCATATGCACCCCAATATATACACATATAAATGTTGATAGCAGCACTATCAACAATAGCCAAGTTATGGAAAGAACCCAAATGTCCATTGACTAATGAATGGATAAAGATGTGGTATATATGCACAATGGAATATTACTCATTGATCAGAAAAAATGAAATCCTGCCATTTGCAACAATGTAGATGGAACTAGAATGCATTATGCTAAGGGAAATAAGTCAGTCAAAGAAAGACAAATATCATATGGTTTCACTCATATGTGGAATTTAAGAAAGAAAACAGATGAACATAGGGGAAGGGAAGGAAAAATAAGATAAAAACAGGGAGGAAGGCAAACCATGAGAGTCTTAAATACGAACAAGCTGAGGGTTGCTGGAAAGGTGTTGGATGGGGAGGTGGGCTAAATGAGTGATGGACATTAAGGGAGGCACTTGTTGGAATGAACAGTGGGTGTTAGATGTGAGTGATGAATCACTAAATTCTACTCCTGAAACCATTATTATAAAACTAGGGGGGTATTTTTTAAAGTTTTCTTTAACACAATATATTTACCAGAGCTGATTACTTCAAATGATTTATCACCTTAAAATACTGACAAATTTAGAAACATAATTGTGAATCTTGGATAAATGATTAGGAAACACTACCATTTTATGGTCATTAATCAATTTTTGAAATTAACCCATCACTAATATTTAAATAGGGCCATGTAAGTAATTTGATCCTGGATCACACTACTGACTTAATAAATCACACATTGATACCTGGTATAGGACCATAACTTATTCCTATAAAAAGTGTTAAAAATGAGATTAATAGATAAACGATGCAATAAATCCTTCTTTATGAAGTTGTCTTTTTGCCATTTAGTAATTTGATACAATAGCCAGATTTTTTCTTTCTTTATACACACTATTTTTAAGTTTCAAAGAGGGTAAGATTATTAAGTATCGTTTCAGTATTTAATAAACGTCTTCTTCAATATTTAGGATAAGAGTCTCCACATGCAAAAAAAAAAAAAAAAAAGGTTTATCCCTCATGCTAAAGTTCCAAGTTATCTTTCTTATAATTTTGAAGAAGAAAAATAGCTTGTGTATAGTTTAGGCAAACTTCACTTTTTAAAGTATATTTTATTGTGCTTTGTGCCATTCAAACAGAAAAAAAACTTAAGGTGGAGGAGAAGCAGAGTTGAAGCTTAAAATACATATATACATGCATACACACACACACATCCACGTGTATACCTTTGGAAGTGGTACACTGGTCAGTGGAGCTAGAATAATAAATTAGTAAATTGCAGAAGATAATAAGACAGATTTTCTCCCTATACTATTTATTATTAATTCTCTAAGTATACTGAATTCAGGGACAGAAAAGACCATAGCCTCATTTGATAAGTCATTGCTCATTCCAAATGTCAACTTTTAAACAACCCTAGGAGGTCATGGCACCCAGCCAAACTCCGGACACTCTTGTTTTATTTAGACTGTGCATTTGTACCATCTTAGCTACTCTTGTTATAACAATGAAAGCAACAATAACAATAGTCAACAAACATAGTATGTGTCTAAGATCTCATTTGATCCTCACAACATTCTTATGATAAAATGCCCTTTATTATACCCATTTTACAGATACAGTAATTTTTATTAAACAGTTTCAATAACCTTTCCAAAGTGCTCAGTAATTACAGAGTAGAGCAGTGGTTTGTACCTAAATCTGTTTCATTAGAGCCTATGTTCATGTTTTGACAAACACATTTCCTGTCCCCAGGATAGCCAGTGGCATATGTGATGAGCTGGCAAATGTGGTGGAAGGTGTATAGGGAATATCTAGGCCAGATTTACATTCTCAGGAATTTTAATGGAGACTAAAGAGAGAACAGAACTGTTAGTGAATATAAGCTGAATGATCATGAGATTGAAAGTTCAGAAGGATGGACCATGATGACTGTGACTCAACAGAGGAAACCAGGAGGCTGCTGAATCTGACAAATGAAACAAAAAGACTTACAGAGAGGATAAAAGTACAGAATGACAGACATAAAGTGGAAAAGTCATGTAAAGAGTAACCAAAAGTTCAGGAAGAGCTAGAATTCTTACTAAAGGATTTTATTTTCAAAGCTGAAGAAAGATCTATTGTTTCTAACAGACCTGCCAGGATGATACTTTTGAGAAATGTGAACCCAGGGCAAGCTTAGACAGTTCACCTTCTGTAAACTGATGGGTGAGACCATACCTAGTGCAACTTCGAAAGGGTTTCTTGGGAAAGTAAATTGAGCCCGTTTTCCTGGCATCTTTCAAACATCAGTGACTACAAGTATGTTACTACTGAAAAGGGGGAAGAAATACTGGTCAGACATAAATACTAGATGGCTACTATGATGATTTACTATTAAGTAAAATACTTGAGGAATATGCGACATTACATTGAATTAACCTGTCATGTAAAAATATATACCAGATTATATGTTACAGTCTCTTGAACTACAAAGAATTAGATTCTCAAATCAAAATTTTAAAAATCAGAGATCTTAGTGAGCATCACACTCTGATAACAATTTCACAGATGCCAGCAGTCAAGAAGCTTGAAGCATGAGTCATCCTGGAAATGGATGGTTTTTACATCAGTACATGCTCTTTGGCTCAGAATTTGTAAGTTCTCCAGGTGAGGCACTCCTACTGTTACCTCAGAAAGCAGGAAGTGTTTAGTCTTTTAATAACATAACCTAGGTGACATTTTCCAGGGAGCTACACCTTATGAATACATAAATTCTAGGTTTATTTACTATAAGCAGTGGATAGGCACACATTGCTGAAGAAAGAACATTCCTCACTTAAATACCCTTCTTTTAGTAAATATAATTAGTCTATTTACCCAGAGATTCAGTTATCATGTTAAAATGAAGATAAATAAGATCACCTGCTATCATGGACTAGATGTCTGTGCCACACCCCCCAGTTTATATATCAAAGCCCTAATCCTCAATGTGATACATTTAGAGATGGCAGCTTTGGGAGGTGCATAGATTTTGATGAGGTCATGAGGTTGGGGCTCCTATCATGGGATTAGTGTCCTAAGAAGAGGAAGGGAATTCAGAGTTCTTTCTCCCCACAGTTTTTTAAACTGTGATTTAACAGACTGAAATCTATTTATTGGGACAGAAGGAAATCAATATAAAAATGTGGCATATGCTAGAATAGAGTAGAAAATATTGCACACTTTAAGAATGACCAGTTTTGTGAAATGTTTGCTTCAGATGTGTGTGTATGTGGTGTGCATATAGGTTGCCATGTGATATGTGTTCTGTTCTATGGGTTGCAGTTTAAAATGTTTAAAGAACACTGGTTTACTACTGATTAATCAACATAAAATACATGTAAATCTCTTGGCTTTATGTGTGTTTACCATTGTTGGACACTACCCATTGGCATTTTTACTGATCTACCCCAGGATGTATTCTCAGGTCCAAACAAAATTCCAAAGAACATTTTCTTCTTGGTGCAGACCACAGAAACACAGCCTACATTCTTTGCGTTTATATAATTCCCATCACTTACTCAGACCCAAAGTTGTTCTTCACATGATTACCAATAAATCACAAACTGTCCATTCCCTTCTTTCTCTTAAGCTAGTCATAAGTGTTAGTAGTGCTAATTATGAAAAATAAACAAGATTATCAATCAAATTCATGGTAAAATACGTACAAGGCTTTCAAAACCAACATCCTTATTTCTAACTTCCTTTGTAACAATAGAGCTGCAATTTGGAATCTGCCTTGAGACTCAATATTACCCACCCTTCCCCACAACTAAAAATCTAGTGATGGAAACAGAATAGGGTATGTAGACACTATCCTGTCTCAAGAAGGCATTTAAGGTTTATAAGAACACTCAGCATGAGTGTTATCGAATTTCATGAATTTTCAGCTATGGCTACCACTGGGCATTTCCTCAAAGTGACGTTTATATCTGAAACAAACAAGGCCCTTGATGCTATTCTCATAACAGTTCATTATAAAATAAACACATTTGCACAAAAATTTAAAAAACTCTTCTAATTTTGTAACCTCAGATATGGGAAAAAATACAGTGCATGTGTTTTGTTGGAAGGCCAAAGATTTCAGCAAAAAACTCTAAGTAAATATTTGATTTTGATCTCAGCCTCATCCTTTGTAAATCAATCTGATACCTGTGGTTTAGATTCAATAGATTAGTAGCTACCTGGGTAACAGACTCATTGATATATTTAGATAGGTGGAAAAGCAGATGATTATTCCAATGTTCTAAATATTCTGTGACTGTGATTAATGTTGGAAACTAAGCATTTGACTTTTATTTTTAATCAACTTTTTAAAAGTTTATTTTACTTGTAATGAAATGTTTTAATTTAAGGGTGCTGTTGATGAAGTTAATTAAATGCACATACCCTTGAAAGTACTACCACAATCAAGATGTAGTATATTTTTATCACCCCTAAAATTCTCTTATGTCTTTTACAATTAATCACCCTCACCTCTGACTCAAGGTCACCACTGATCTGCTTTCTATTCCTATAGATTAGATTAGCTCCTCTATAATTTCCTACCATTGAAATCATAGAGTAGGACCGTTTTGTGTCTGATTTCTTTCATTCAGTACGTTTTTGAGATTTGTCTTATATTGTTGAAGGCGACCCGTAGTCTGTTCCTCCTTTTCACTGCTGACTGTATTCAGTCCTGTGTATAAACCATTATTTGTTTACTGTATCCATTTATCTGTTGAGAGAGCTTCATTGTTTCCAATTTGGGGTTTTATGACTATTTACTTAGATATTTTTATGTGGACACATTTTTCTTTCTCTCAGGTAAATACTTAGCAGCTCTTTCTTAAATTTATAATACATTTACACAATATTTTCCAAAGTGCTTCTACTGTTTTACATTTTTTACCAGCAAATACTAAGCACTCAGGGTGTTCCATATGCTCACCAATCATTTATGTTGCTAGTTGTTTAATTTTCGTCATTCTAGTTTGTGCATAGTGCTATCTCATTTGGGATCTAATCTGCATTTTATTGAATACTAGTGATGTTAAGCATTTATTCATGTCCCATTGGTCAGCTATATATCTTCTCTTGTTAAGTATTTATTCATATTACTGTCCTATTTTAAAATTGAATTACTTACCTTATTATTGAAAGTTCTTTATATATCTTATATACAAATTCTTTGTCATATTGCAAATATTTTCCCTCAGTCTGTGACTTGATTTTTATTTTTAAAATGCCTTTGAGATTGGAAGTTTTTAATTCTGATGAGGCCCAGTTTATCACTTTTTCTTTTATGATTTGTGGCTTTGGTGACTCACCAATAAGAGTTTTGCCTAGCCCAGAGTTGCCAAGATTTCTTCCTATGCTGTCCTCTGGCAGTTTTATACTCTGCATCAAGCAAGGATATCAATACCATTTTTCTAACATTTGCTGACTTCATGTCTTTGTGTCACATTTTGGTAATTATTGCAATATTCAATTTTTTCATTATTATTATGTTTGTTATGATGATTTGTGATCAGTGGTTATGACTCACTGAACGTTCAGGTCATGGTTAAAATTTTTTGCAATAAAGTATTTTTAATTAAGATATATATACTTTTTAAATAGACATAATGCTATTGCACACTTAATAGACTATAGTATAGTGTAATCATAACTTGTATGTGCACTGGGAAACCAAAAGGTTCATTTGATTCATTTTATTGCAGTATTTATTTTATTGCAGTGATATGGAACCAAACCTGCAATATCTCTGGGGTATGTCTCTATATGCTTTTAATACCTTTTTAAAAATTTTTTATTTTACTAGCTAGAGATTCTAGTACAATGTTGAATAGAAGTGGTGAGAGTAAAAGCTCTTGACTTGTGCTGACCTGCAGAGATTTGAACACTCCTGTTAACCTATTTGAGATCATTGATATTTATAGAATAATACATCTAATAACTGAAGAATTTGTATTTTTACTTGCACTTAAAAATATATGGGCCAAAACACAAATCTCAATATGTTTCAGATTATTCAAAAATTTCAAAAATTTTAGCAAAATAAAAATAAGTCTGAAGAGTCTACTAAGAAATTGAAAACACAAGCCTCAGGTTGGGAGAAAATATTTGTGATTCACGTATCTAAAGAGGGACTAATCTCGGAATACAGAAAGAATCCCTACAAATCAATAAGTAACCTCAAACATCTCAACTAAAATAGGAGGAAACTAGCACAGAAAACACACTTCACAAAGATTTCCGAATGCTAACTATATGACGAGCTGTTGGCATCATTATCAGGTAAATGGCTAAAATGGAGAAGAATGACAATATTAAATATTGATGAGAAGAATGTGGAACGACTAGGACTCCTGCATTCTTTGTGGGAATTTAAATTGATACAACTTTTGAATAATTTCTAATATAATTAAGTACACACCTACACTATGACCCAACAATTCCACTTCTAAGTGTTTACTCAAGAGAAAGACATGCATTAGAGATTTGTGAGCTAGAATGTTGCTAGCCTCAAAATAGGTACAACCCAAACATTCATCAATAAACAAACCAGAGTATGTTTCTACAGTGGAATACCATTCAGCAGTAATAGGAAATGAGCTACTGATATAATCATGTTATCCCTTTCATTTTATGTTGAGTTAAAGAAGCCCAGACAACAGAAAATACATGCTTGATGGCTGCATCTACTTAATGTTCAAGAGCATACAAAATTAATACAAAAATAATGATAGAAATTGGGATTGGAATATTGGTTGCCCAGTTTGGGAAATTGAGTGGAAAGGGGCCCAGGAAACTCTGTGAGGTGAGAGGCAAGTTTTTTATCTTGAGCTGACTGATGGTTGCACAGGACATTTATCTGTCAATATTCACTGATATGAATCCTTAAGGTTTGTATCCTTTACTTTAATAAAGCCAGTCTCTTCAATGACTTGTGTGACCTTACACAATCTAGCCTCACCTTATCCTTGTATGTTTCATCTCCTAACATTTACCTGCACATTTATTACATCTCATACATACTTTCATGCTTTTCATTGAATGGTTAGGTGTGTTCCAACCTCAGAGCTTTTTCCTTTACTATTTATTCCCTTCTCCCCCTTCCCCTCCCTCCTTTTTTTAAGATATCCACTTGGATGGCTTTCATGTCTCTTGCTGGTCTTTACACAAATACTACCTTCTCAGTGACGATGCCCATGACAACACCAAACTGCAACTTCTCCTTTCCTTTATTCTCCTTTTCTGCTTTATTTTCCTCCACAATACTTACCAAATTCTGACATTTCATAATTTTTCTTTATTTTTATGTCTCCTGTTAAGCTTCATGAGACCCTGAAATTTTTTTGCTTTTCTGTTTATTGCAGTTTCTTCAGTGCCTAGAATAGTGCCTGGCATATATTAGGATTTTATTATTACTTCTGAATAAAACAATTTACGCTGCAAGCTTTTTTTTTTTTTTTTTTAATGCCTGGATAAACTTTTATACCTTAAAATGAGGCAGTCAGACACCACTAGTGTTCCTCATGGCTGTAAACACAGTTGTGGGCCCCAAAGGTTTGGTCTTGTGGATGAGGAGGGCACTAGCCATGGTACTGGCAGCCATAGGGGTCATGACCATCAGCATCTGCTGGCTAATGCTTGCCTTCTCAGAGAGTTTTCTATGTCTTGTGTTCTTTGGAGAAGAAAACAATTTCTTTTGATGGGGGATACATGCCTTATGACTCTATTGTATGTAATCAAGAGTTGACGAGGATTATAGGGGATAAGTTTTCCATCTACTTACTTCAAGCTTCCCTACCTTTTTCATCTTCCTCTGAAATACTTGAAGTCTCTAGTTCCTGGGCCTCAGGGTGCTGCTGTAGAGTACATCGTTTATTCCTTGACTAACCTTCCTTTTTATATATTCTTATAGTGTTTCCTCAAGTTTCTTTTCCTTTTATATTTCTTTTCTTTTCTTTCTTTATTTTTTCTTGAGAGAGAGAGAGAGAGTAAGAGAGAGAGAGAGAGAGAGAGAGAGAGAGAGAGAACACATGCCAGGGGAGGAAGAGAAGAGGGAGTGGAAGACAGAATCTTAAGCAGCCTGCAGGTTCAGCATGGAGCCCTATGTGAAGGCTTGATCTCACAACCACGAAATTGTGACCTGAGCCAAAATCAAGAGTTGGATGCTTAACCAAATGAACCACTTAGGTGCCCCCCAAGTTTCTTTAGATATTCTTCTTTGAAATATATTTTCTAAAATTTCTTTGAAATAGTACCATCTTCTTTTTATTTTTTGTTATTATTTTTTTCCTTTATCATGATTTAACTGGAGTTTTACTAGGTGTGCTCAATCCATCATTTTGTATGAGAAGTCTTTGTTATTTTTTTAGTCATTCAGAAAACAGTCCTAGGCTAATCCTTCACATCTAGGCAATCTAGCCAATACCTGACATCACATCCCCTTTCTTTCTGTTTTAAGAAGAATGATTTTGCATATGCTCAAACTAAAGAGTGTACAAAGGAAGTTGTTATTTTGAGTGACTGCCCAATGTTTTGCAAGAGTCAGACATATTCATTTTAGACCCATCTAATCAGAGTACTAAACTCCTCATCTTCTCAAACATGTAGAGTTTGAGTATAAACTCAATTCTTTTGATAGCAAACAAATCTCCAATTTCCTACCTGGTTAGGTTGTAGAGAATCAGCTATCTGGACTTGGGATAAATGTATAGCTATGGATGATAAGGACTTATTGGTTATATAAGGAAATCTGATGAGAAATCCTTTCTACATTTGTAAATGAATATCCTTATTTTCACCATATCCTGTTTTGATAAGCCAAATAAAATATTGTTTGGTTTAGTCACAAGAAACTTGTTTTTGTTTTGAGCAAATACACAAAAGAACTGTAAATCAGCTCATGAAATCTGAGAGGGGAGACTGTGTCTTATAACACAAATCTTCCAAGTGGGCCATGGCCTCACATAGAAGTTTTTAAGCAAAGTATCAGACTATTTTGACAGGAAATTCTTAGGAATGGAGAGATTTCTACCTTGTCACATGCTAGCATCTGAGGCATGTCTGCAAGTACAGAGGGGACATTAAAAACATTTATTTACAGTAAGTTATACAATCTGTTTATATATCTGTTTTAGCTAATGTGTCATTCATTTTGCTATCTTTGACCTCAAAATAAGTAAACTTCATTTCAAATCCTTACTTCATTCCTTATTAGCCCATGATCACAGACAGTTTCCATAAATATGTAAAGGATTGATTATCTGATGTGTAAGATCATGGGACATTATTTCAAGGGTAAGTGAATCATCTTTAAGTGACCTAAGTCATTCAAAACACTTATCTGTCACAAAATAAGTGTTTTACAAATTTTAACAATAATATAATCTTAATAATTCATCTCATTGTATGAATGTAATTATACTCCTTTTGTAGTAGTTACTCTACTCTTAAGGAGAAGAGAAGTTATTTATCTATCCCTCACATTTTCTTCTGGGTCAGTAGCTAATGAAAATTCATATTTTATCTCTTCAAAGGAACACACCAGTTTCAAATAGGTTATGATTCTGGAAATGTATCTATTTTTTCTATACATTGTGATTTATTTTCCTTTACTTTTCAAGGATCTTTAGGAAGCAAAAAATCGTGTTCATATTTCTAGTATGAGTGAATCGACAGGAACAAAGCATTTAGCAAAATAGCATAAAAGGCAAGTTAGCAACAACTCAGCAGGAGAAAGATGTTAATCCTGCAATAAAGCATCCTGCAATATTTTCTGAGTGATTGACAAAGTACTCCCTTTCTGCTTGCCCTGAGAAATCTTGGCACATGTGTAAAAATCAGCTATACAATGGCAAATGAGTACAGAATTGCCAGTTGTGTTTGTACTCTGGGCTGTTTCCATTCATACACCTGCAGTAGCCATCTCATAAGAGTGTCTCTTCAGAGCATTAGGGAGCAAACATGGATAGACCATCATCAAGCCATACACCAAACTGTAGAAGTAAAATAATCTTCTTTTTCATAGAATAAAGAAGTGGATTGATTTCAAGAAGTCGCAGTATCATATTCACAAGTACTGAATCCCTGCTTTTACAGAAAATAAGTCTCTAAAGACCTAGTCCCTAAGTACTGAATTAAACATGTAAACACTCAGAATTAAAACAAAGCAAAAAACCCAAGAAGCAAAAAAGCATAACCTTTAACTGTGTAAAATAGTGCTAACAGCCTTTTTAATTTTACTAAAGGAGACAGGCATTTTATAACTTAAAAAAGTCATCACAGAGCACAAAAAAACTAAAGTTACTAAAAAATGCAGCATTCTTTTTTTTAATTTAATAGACTTTCTTTTTTTTTTTTTTTAAATATTTTTATTTATTTCTAGGAGAGAGATAGAGAAACAGCGTGAGCAGGGGAGGGTCAGAGAGAGAGGGAGACACAGACTCCGAAATAAGCTCCAGGCTTTGAGCTGGCAGTAAGCACAGAGGCCGACACGGGGCTCCAACCCACGAACCGCGAGATCATGACCTAAGCGAAAGTCGAACGCTTAACCGACTAAACCACGCAGGCGCCCCAAATAGACTTTATTTTCAAGCAGTTTTATGTTTACATAACTAGGCAGAAATTACTGAGTTCCCCTATAGTTCCTCACTTCTCCCCACATCTAGTACCCCCTATTCTTAACATCTCGGGTTAGTAGAATACGTTTGTTACAATTAACAAGGGAATACTGATATGTTATTATTAATACAAATCTGTAGTTTGCATAGGGTTCACTGTTTATGTTATACATTTTATGTACATTCTATAGATTTTTGGAAGATGTATAATGATCAGACTGGCTTCTGTAAAGAATTATTCATTTTTATTGCTTAAGAGTTCATTTCTTTTTATTTCTGAGTAATATTTCATCATATGCAAGTACCGCAGTTTGTTTATCCATTCACCTCCTAAAGGACATGTTAATTGCTTCCAGTTTTGGTAATTACAAATGAAGTTTCTATAAACATTCATCTATAGATATTTATGTAGAAATCAACTTTCAATTCATTTGAGTAAATATCAAGGAGCACAACTTCTGGATCATATGGTGTGGGTATTTTTAGTTTTACAACAAACTGCCAAACTGGCTTCCAAAGTGGCTGTACCAGTTTGCATTCCCACCAACAATGAATGAAACTTCCTATTGCTCTACATCTTCATTAGCATTTGATATTGTCTGTATTTTGGATTTTGTCCATTCTAATAGGTATGTAATGAAAATTCATTGTTGTTTTAATTTGTTATTCCTAATAATATGATATTGATCATTTTTATATTGTTATTTCTGATTTGTATATTCCCTTTAATGAGGTGTCTGTTCAGACCTCTCACACTCTTTGAAATGGAGTTTTTTGCTTTCTTACTGTTGAGCTTTAAGAGTACTTTGTATATATTGGATACTAGTTTTACTTTTTTAAATCATATGTGGGTTTTGCAAATATTTTCCCCTAGTCTGTGGCTTGTCTTTTCATCCTCTTAATATCTTTCACGAAGAATAAATTTTAAATTTTACAATATCTAACCTCTTAAGTCTTTCTTTCATGGATTATACTTGTGGTCTTGTATCTAAAGAGTAATTGCCAAACTCAAGGTTCCCTAGATTGTCACCTCTGTTATCTTCTGGCTTTATACTTTCCTGTTTTATATTTAGGTGTATGACCCATTTGAGTTAATTCTTGTGAAGCGTGTAAGATCTATGTCTAGATGATGACAATCACAATGATGATGACTTTGTCTATTGGTTGGTTGACTGTATTTGTGTGGGCCTATTTCTGGTCTCTTTATTCTGTTCTATTGGTCTGTTTGTCTATTCTTTAACCAATACTACACTGTCTTGATTACTGTAGCTTTATTGTAAGTATTTGACTTTGTTCTTCTCCGGTATTGTGCTGATTATTCTGGGTCTTTTCTAGAGATCAAGTTGGGAGGAACTGACATCTTGGAAATATTGAGTCTTCCAATCCATGTATATGGGATATCTCTCCATTTATTTAGTTCTTTGATTTCTTTGATCAGAGTTTTGTAGTTTTACAGAGATCTGTAGATCTTGTACATATTTTGTATGCCAGCTTACATACCTACAAGCAGTGTACAAAAGTTTCCTTTATTCCAAATCCTTGCCAATATATATTTCTTGTCTTTTTGATGATAGCCATTAATTTTTAATGTTTCTTTGTTTGAGAGAGAGAGAGCAAGCATGAGTTGGGGAGGGGCAAAGAAAGAGAGGAAGACACAGAATCTGAAGCAGGCTTCAGGCTCTGAGTTGTTAGCACAGAGCCTGTTGCAGGGCCTGAACACACCAACTGTGAGATCATGACCTGAGCCGAAATCAGAAGGTTAACCAACTGAGCCACCAAGGCACCCCTCATCCTAGTTTTCATTTGCATTTTGCTTATGATATTTTTCCTTGATTTTGGTTTATATTCTGTCATTTCTTTATGTCTGTTGAATGTGATTGGATCTGGGAATCATAAAAATGCGGAATTTCTGGATTGTGTTAAGATCTGCTAACGAATGATTTTTCTTTTGTCAAGGTTGACTGTACTCAAACTCCAAACTCTGACTCCCCCTTATCAGCACCTAAATCATCCTGATACTTCTTTAATATTCTAACTCCTGCTTTTTACCATGCTCCCCAGGGTCTCCCTCAAAAAACAGTTAAGGTGCTAGTTAGTGAATTTTAGGTACTGGTTAATTAAGGTACTGGTTAATCTATCATAACCAGAGGCAAAAATGTCAGGAATTACTTTTTTATCAAACCTATCTCCTTATGTTTTTGCCACAAGTCTAAATTACTTTTCTTAGCTCCACTTGCATTTTGGTATGGCCATCTGATTGATTTATAGCTAATGGTGATGAGTAGAAGTGACGTGTGCTATTTCCATCATGCCCTGTAACAATCTCCCTCTTCTAATCTTCCCATTATTTTCTCAGTTTATGGCCAAGTACATAGAACTCTGAGAGCCCAGAGCCGAATACAGCTAGAGGGGTGGAAGTATCTGGAGGAAAATCCAAGTAGAATGTTTTCATCAATCAGGAATACCCAGATTGGATTATTATGTGGATAAGAATTAAAATCTTATTGAGTTAAGCCATAAAATTATGGGATTAATTTCTTTTAGCCTGTGGCATTACTTTGAAACTAGAATTAATACACATATTAATTTTGGATAAAATATATCAAAGTAAGTGAGAAAGCCAAAAAAGAGGAAAAAAAGGGAATACACGGTTCTTTTTAAGGCAGAAAATAAAGGATAGCAGAGTAGTAAAATAAGAGTTTAATGCATTCATGCTTCTTGTTTTCTTCAAAATATTAGTAACAATTAGAAATAGTTTTGTCTATTTTTCTCTACCCAACCATGCAGAAACCTTCAGGTATTTATAAAATTATTGTTCCAGAGAGAGTACTAGAAAATATTTTGTTAAGTAAATCAATAAATGATGAGTTTTACTAAATCATACTTATTTTATCTCTTTAATATTTCTTTAACTTAAATGGTTCTCTTTATATACACTATCATATTTTTTCCCTTTTAATCTCTCAGTACTTCTAACCTGGTATTCTGACTAGAGTTTCTACCTCCAGGTGTTTTTCCTACTCTTTAGCACCCACATGCTTCTAGAGTGATAGTCCTAAAACTCAATACTCATATAGCCACTCCCCTACTTACCCTTCAATGAGTCATCATTGTCTATACTTCAAGTCCACGTTTCATATTGGCATAAAAGGCTCTGTTTCTTTACCACACATTCTTACTTCTCTCTGGAAGCTCATATCCTCACATTATTTGCTCTAAGCATAGTAAGCTATTTTCCGATAGTCCCTTAAGATTCCCTTAGGACTGAATGTACTTCCCATGTTTTCTTACTTAGCTTTTAAGTATCTCTTCATACTTCACCTATAGTTGGAGGCACCCCTCATGAATGTGGCTCACAGAGCCTGGAAATGCAAGTTACACCTATAAATAAGGAAGGAGAATCAAAAAGCATAATTTGCCCAAATCATAAAGTTCATAAAGGGAAGGTTCATGATTAACACAGATCTTCTGACCACAAGTCTTGTCATTCTGGTATAGAAAAAAACAGGTTATTATGTAAAACCTTTGGTTCTTTATAGTTGATCTGGTAACTATTTCCTTACAAATATTTTGTACAAATGATTTTTGCAAATATTTTGAAATTAATCTAAGTCTCAGGTTTCTGTAAAATGGAATCCCATAATACCTATATTATAGTTGTCATAAAGGTTAGGTGAAAAGTTATTAATGAAAAATTTTGTTCTAACTCCAAGAGACTAGAAATGTAAGAGAGCAGAAATCCCTTTTCATACATATCAAAAGATTTCAAAATTGTTACTTGGTTTTTTAAGAAAGAAGAATTTAAATATTATTTACTGAGCCCATGCTATATGCCGTAAAGTTGGTTGGTTAAATTTAATGATCACAACAACACTTTGAGGAAACTATCATCATTTCCACTGTTGCATAAGATGTGATGCAGTGCCCAGAATCTCCCCATCTGCTTGACATGCTGTCCAGAACTAAGCCCTACAGCTGCCAGACTCCTTAGGGCAATGCCTCAGCTGGAGAGTTGTCTTGTCCAAGGTCACAAGGCCTTCACTGCTCATATCAAATGACATCAGTTGGGGATTATCAACAGCCCTATCTCTCAACCCATTTCCATATAACTATAGAGCATCACCCTATGTTTAGAAGCTACCATAGGGTCAGCTGTGGTGTCTGTTGGTATTATGTCACAGCTGAATTCCTCTTTCTGCCTAGTCCTGCTTCCTTTCCTTCTCTTTCACACATACTAATGCCAAGAACACTCCCTAATAAGCCACCTTCATGCTTATAACTGTCTTGGAGCCTGCTCTGCAACAGCATGACTCAGATGAGACAAAACATACTGGAAGCTACAGAATTTTTCACATAGCCTCAAAAACCAAGTATCCTGGTGCTGTCCTTTTCCTTTGCCCTTTCTGTAATAGTTCCATGGAAGTTCCTGGTCACTACCATACAGTAACCAACAAAATCTGTGTATATCAAGTGATTCACCACTCAAGGAATTTAAACGTGTGCGTATGCTCTGTAAGTTTTGACACATGATCACTGGTGTGCATCATTAGTCACGGTTTTCAGCCTGGATGCTGTCCTGTACCCAAATTTAGGTCACAGTCCATCACTGAGCAGTATTTCTTTTTCTCTGCTCTCTTGGGATAGGACAGAGTTCATGGTGGCAGGGCTGGAACACTTGTCAACTATATTTAAAGGGATCCTCATATAGCACCTGTTTTATTCTTAGACATGATCTCTCCTTTCTCCATTTTTTTCTCTTTCTTTGGCCTTCCCTGTTTCCACCCTTATGCCCATCTGGACAGAGAAGTTTGACTGACTTTTTAGTGGATCTATATATAAGTCCTTTTGTGATAAAATCCCTTTGGTCATTTGCTCATATTCCCACCCCCATTGTCTCATATTTAGTAATATATCTTCAATGCAAGGCCAATAAATATAATTTGAGGTGTGTATGAACAATTTCTGTAGTAATAGAACATTACTCAAAAAGGGTATTCAAAGCATCCGACTAAGTGGCATTGCAGATAAGAGTGTTCATTAGGGGCACAAAGCCATTTTGTCTTGCTAGCATAATGTAGTAAGTGATAGAAAAATTTTCCAGCCAGAGGTCTACTTTATTCCCCATAAAAACATTCCTAAATTGTCCTTCATCCAGAACTAATGTATATAATAAAAAATGCAGTGGCATTGAAGTTGGCAACTGTGTCTTAATGAATATGTGCTGGGGAAAAAATATGCTTAACTGACGGCCCTGGAAACACAAGCACCGTTGCTCCAGGAACAGATACAGCATAAAATGTTCCTGTACAAGCTGCTCAGATTGCGTCCCCCTGGACAGGCTCGTTTTTGACATCGGAAAAGGCAATTAAATCTGTTTAGCTTGGGCATTGCTGAGAACAAGGCATGTGCTGAGTCCCCATAAAGACAGGTATTAGGTTTGTTTTGTTTTGTTTTGTTTTTAAAAGCTTTTTTTATTCTTTCTCGGAAATGGGATCTCTGAACTGAGATATTGGTTTTCCTAAAGGGGCCACTCAACCAGAGAGTGTTGCTCAGTCTGAAAAAATTCAGAGTACTCTTATTGATGGAATACATAAGAATACAGGGCAAGTGGTCTCACCCATTTAAATTGGCATAATAGTCTTAGACTCAAAAATCATAACCACTGCATTCCTCCCCAAAGATTTTTGTGACAAGTCATCTGGTTTCTAATCCAGACAGGCAGATGGCTGCTAGAGTCCAAGACAAGTTTTCATTTCTCTAGGAGATGAAAATAAAGCCGAGGGAGTAGGTGCTAAATGGAAGAATTATTCAGCACACTGACCAGGGAGAGGATCTGGGAAGTTATTATGAAAGAATCATTGAAACTATCAGTGCACAGCAGTAGAAAAGGAAAGTAAACAAGATAATAGGTGATGTTAGTAACAACAGAAAAGAATGATCAGATATCATTCCTTTATACTACAGCTTTTCCTGCTTTCCATGGTAATGTCGTATATCTGTGGTTTCTGTGTTACAGAAAAAAAATTACTATGGGGCAGACAGGTAATACAATGGCTACCCCCAAAATTATTATACCTTACATAGTTTTGAGAGGAAAGAAATAGGTTTTCCTTACACATGGAGATCAATTAGAAAAAAAGAATAATAATACTAGCTAAGATTATTTTTTGTACCCATGTGTTAGAAAATACCCTGATACATGGAATGAAATTCACTGGAACGTTAAAAGATCTTGCTATCTAAAAAACAAAAATCAACATTATATGCTCATTTTGGAGACAAGAAAAGAGCTGGAAGAGATTAAGTAGTTGGATAAATTCACAGAGCTAGTAATTTTCATCAGCATATTTTGAGACTTTTTAAGGTAAACAGTGACTTGTAAAGGTTATACATCATATGCATTTCAGAGATGAGGAAAATTGAATAGATACTAAGCCATTCTTTTTGTTGTAATAAGAATTTATGCTCTTTTATTCTTGGGAAATGACTGAGACATTAGAAACAGACAAGACAACTACCATATGATCTCATTTATATGTACAATCTAAAAAAAAAGTTTTCAAAGACTCTTGTGTCATGTCAAAAGAATTCAGGAGTCAGTTTGAAGAGTACCTACTGGAAAATAGAAGGAAAATCTCAAGTATTAAAAGACATTAATGATACAATAATAAATTAAAACACACCAGACATGTTTAGATCTATACTTATATACAAATAACAATATTAAAAACCTAATATAATCACTATTGAAATATTCTAGTCAAGTTAGTTACTATTTTGAAACCTAGTCAATAAACTAGAAAAATTATTTATCTTGCCTTTTCTATATAATCTCCACCCCTGAGCAGTTGAATGTTCAATACGAAATGAGGGAAGTTTCTATTTATAGAACTTTTCCAGCTAATATATTGATGGAGGAATAATAGAAAGAACATCATCATTTTGTAAATCTTCATGAACTAAATGATCTAGGCATTGAGCATCAATAACCCCTAACATTCCACAAAGAGAAACACTCAAGCATCCTCTACCTTGTGCAGGGACCCAAAACTCTGAAAATCATTTTATCATAAAATTTTGAACATGAATTTGATTACACCTTTAAATTCAACTACCAGGAAATACCAACAACATAATCACCTACACTTTGGTGATATAGTTAACAAATCCAGTCTTTGGGAAATTCTACAGGAAAACAAATAATCTATTTCTTCAATATATAACTGACAAAACCAAAACAATGATGAAAATTTAAGGATTTAAAACATCTTAAAAGTATAATTTACAATATAGAGAATATGGTCAAGAATATTATAATAACTTTGTACAGTGACAGAGGGTAACTAAAACTATTGTGGGGATAATTTTGCAATGTATAAATATTGAATCACTATGATGTATACCTGAAACTAATAAGATATTGTATGTCAATTATAATTCAGTAAAAAGTCTTGAAATCAATTATAATATGTTTAGCTTATTTGTACTATAATTCAAACTAACTAAATCCACATGCTCATTCCCACACCCACACATATATATGTGTCAGCATGTATAATATAAATGTATATATTCTGTGTATGTGTGTGTGTGTGTGTGTGTGTGTGTGTGTGTAGTGTAGAGATATATTGCCTTTCATCTACCTATCTATGTGTCATCATCTCTCTATCTGGACGGTAAGAAAAAGAGAAAGCACACAGAACATGAAGAATACACAAAGAGAAACATAGCATTTATGACATAATTGGATTTGAAAAAAGGACTGAGTATATAATGATAAAGAGAAATTATTGGGATGCCAGGGTGCTTCAGTTGGTTAAGCACCCGAATCTTGGTTTCATGGTCTCACTGTTCATGAGTTTGAGCCTCACATCAGGTTCTGCACTGCCAGTGCCTGGAATCCTCTTTCCTGTTCTCTCTGCCCCTCCTCTGCTGATGATCTCTCTTTCTCTCAAAATAAATAAATAAACTTTAAAGAAACAAAAGAAGAATTATTACTCCAGATTTTTAGGTGTGGGTAATGGTGTTTTAATTATCTCTAAAAGTCATTATCAGATAGATGATGATGATGATAGATAGATGATAGATAGATAGATAGATAGATGATAGATAGATGATTGATAGATAGATAGATAGATAGATAGATAGATAGATAGATAGATAGATTGAATAATACATGTGCGAGACAGGGGAGTGGAAGGGTTTTGGAGTAGTTTTATCTGTGGTTGATTTTGTTCCCCAGTGGACATATGGCAAGGTCTGGAGATATTTCTAATTGTCATGACTAGGGGCAAAGACTACTGGCATCAAGAGGTAGATGCCATGGTTCCTACTAAACATGCTAAACTACCCAAGAGAATCCTCCCTTTCAATCCACACTTACAGTTTTAGTAAATCTAAAATGTCAATACCACTAAGGCTGAGAAACCACAGGTTATAGATAAAAACATTAGTTTGCTTTTGTATATACTTCAACTTTAACATAACAAAGGCAAAAGTAAAACTAAAAAGCATGTTAATTAGGTCAGATAATGATGATTGAGAAGATATGACCAAAGGATTATCTTCTCAGGAGAACTCAGTCACAGAGAAGTGCCAGTTATGGAATCAATCTGAGATGATACAATAATCAAACTGTAAAAAAAGTCTTTATTTCTTAGAGAAGACTCAAGACTTATTAGGTCAGAGAAATTTGACTAAAATAGGAGAAGGAGGGACACCTATAAGTGAAAGTAAACCTAATAACTGAAAATCTGGAAATTAAAATGAAATGTTTGAGGAAGTGATGATTCACTTAATAAAGTAAGTCTTCAAAGGGGATTCACTGTACAGTTTCTTTAAATAATTTCTACTGCATTGATTTGAATTGATTTACACATATTTGACAAAAATGAAAATTTTCTGAAACTTCCATGGAGTGTTAATAAAGTGTGACAAAAACAACTAGGTTTAAAATGTGCTCAGTTATGTGCTTCAAATGTTCAGTAAGAAAATACTTGGACACCTGTAAGAAAATTCTCTAGTTAGCAGCTGATTTATGGTTGAGCTTATTGTCATGTGGTACTTTTAAAATACAAAATGCTGGGGCATCTGGGTGGCTTAGTCGGTTAAGCATCCGACTTTTGCTCAGGTCATGATCTCGCGGTTCGTGGGTTCGAGCCTCGCGTCGGGCTCTGTGCTGACTGCCAGCTCAGAACCTGGACCCTCTTTCAGTCTGTGACTCCCTCTCTCTCTCACCCTCCCCTGCTCACGCTGTCTCTCTCTCTCTCCCCTAGAAATAAATTTTTAAAATAAAATGCAAAATGTATTCAATTAAATTTCTCTATCAATTAAAGGCCCTAGAAGAGAGAGGTAACCTAGAAAATTTAGTAAGGCAAGAGCAGTAAGAGAAAGATTCAACTTTTACTTATTTGCCAACATCTTAGGAAAGAAGTAGGTGGCATGAGCCATGTTTCTTTATTCTGTTCTGATAAAGAATGGTATGGATGACAAAAAGAGAGATTCCTACCTTTTTTGTAAAAGGAAATTTGGCATAGTATTGTTTCATAAGAGGTGTAACACGTAAAGGAAGATTGGCATGCTAGCAATGACTATTAGAATTTCTTTCGTGACACTTTGCTCTGATAAGACATAACTCAAGCAGAAGTGAAAATGAACAAGTCCTTCGAATAGTATCCCAGGATACCATTCTATCAGTGAACTCAGCAAATGAAAATTATTTATCCAACTAACAAATATTTACCAAGCATTTCTATGTATCAGGAACAGTTTATCTTTTCACAACTTACAGTGAAAGGGAGAGAAAATAAACCATTAAAAATAGTAACTGTTAAGTAATCATAATTTTTCTTGAGTATATTGAGCCATTAGGACTAATAAACTGGAGAAGGAAATAGAAAGTGACTGAGGATAATGATAGGATGTTGCGGGAACACCTATCTGAGAAATTGATATTTCAGTTATGAGAGGAAATAATCATGTAAGGAAAGAACTTTCCGGTGGATGACTAGAGTGAAGCCCTGAAGTATAGGTGTTTCTTAGGCAGGCACTAACAGAGTAAAGAGGCCCATGTGTCCTCAGCATCATGAGAGGGATGTGGAAAGAAATGAGCTGAGGAGTAGCTAGGGGCTTTGGATTTGTTCTAAGTATTATGGGAGGTATTGAAGTGTTGAGATCAGGAGGGCAAAAAAATCTGATTTGGGTTTAAAAGGATCACTGACTGCTGAATAGAGGATGTACTTTATTGCAGTAAGATTATGAGCTCAATACTATAGTCCAAGGAATACAGGATGGTGCCCTGGATCAGTATAGTGGCAATGGTAGTGTCAAGAAATGGTGATTCAGGATATTGTTTAAAGCTTAATTCATGAGTATTTCCTTATAGATTGAATAATATGTTTAGAAGAAAATGAAGAATTAAAGAGGGTTATTTCTTTAGCCTGACTACCTGAAGGAACAGTGGAGTTTATTGATGAAAACCAAGGAAGAAAAGCTTTAGATGGGGAGAAAAAATTGGTTATGGGGCAGATAATGTGTGAGACATCATTTAGATATGAAGTGGAAATGTGGGAAGGCGATTGAATAGATAGGCATGCAGTTCAAAATAAAGGTCTAGTCTAGGGATATAAATTTAGAAGTTGTCAGACTGTGAATAGTACTTTCTTTTTAAAGTAGGCTCCATACCCAGCACATAGCCCAACACAGGGTCTGAACTCATGACCCTGAGATGAAGACTCAAGCTGAGGTCAAGAGTCCGATGCATAACTGACTGAGCCACTCAGGCGCTCCTCCCACTTCCCATTTTTTTAAATGAGATTGAACGAGTTAACCTCAGTATATAAGTGAAGAGAAAGACAAAAGACAAAGCTGACAAAAAGAAACACTCTATTAGAAAGCTGTCAAAGAGCAGGAACTGTCAATGATACAGAACATAAGTGCTCTTGAAGTAAAAATAAAACCAGGAATGCGTTGTGTCCTAGGAGTCAAGTGAAAAAAATATTTTAAAAAGAAAAAACCATCAGCTCCGTTACCTACACTTGATATTTCCAGGTAAGATGAGGTGAGACCATCAGTGAAGACACAGGTCATGGTTGTAATAGTAGTTTTAATGGGGTTTTGGAATTACATCTATTTGGATTGAATTGAATTGGTTTCAAGACACAGTACAGTGGAAAGAGAGAGAAAGAAAGGAGTTCTTTTTCTAAAAAAATTTTTTATAGCACACTGTATATGTTGAAAAACTAGAACAATTAAACTGATGCATGAAATACAAAACTATCAAGAATGAAACATTTCAATGAGCTTATAAAAAAAAGAATTTTTAAAAATAACGAAGTCACGGGGCACCTGGGTGGCTGAGTCGGTTAAGTGTCCGACTTCAGCTCAGGTCATGATCTCGCGGTTTGTGGGTTCGAGGCCAGTGTCGGGCTCTGTGCTGACAGCCAGCTCAGAGCCTGGAGGCTGTTTCAGATTCTGTATCTCCCTCTCTCTCTGACTCTCCCCTGCTCACGCTGTCTCTCTCAGAAATAAATAAAACATTAAAAAAATTAAAAAATAATGAAGTCAGGAAAGTTAGGAAATAGGAGAATCTCAAAATTGTTTTTTATTTCCTCAATGATGCTATTGTTCATGAAGATAGTGTTTCATGGACACAGCTGTTAGTACAATTGTTACGGGGCTCAGTGTCGAGTTTTTCGGTAACTTTGAAAGAATTCTGTAGGGAAATGAGCAAAGATTACTTTAGTGGTACCATTCCATTTAGAGTATTGGCCATTGAGCACCTATCACAGAGATGTGCTATCATTTGTTATTTTTCTCTTGCAAGAATAAGGTAAGTTAAAATATACCTCATCTCTAGAACTTATTCTTGAAAATAGTACTGGTTTTGTTGACTAATCCTTATTCCAGCTCAAAACAGGCCAAGTTTATGCATAGATATTAGAATGAGTGATTCTAGAAGGGTAGCTGATCCTGGGAAAGAGAATTTCAAGGAAGGGTATATAAGGTTGTGATTACAAATGGCTTTAAGATCTGGTATCTTCCTTCAGCATTTTAAAGGATTGGACTTGTACCTCCTCCTTCAAGGAAGAAGTAAACCATTTAACCAGTGCCTTTATTTTACTACAGAGCCAAATATCATGAGAGTATGTGTTTGTATCGGAATGGCATAATGTCTGATGTTCCCCAGATTGAGTTTGTTCCAGAGTTAATGATAAATAGCTCATCTCTGAGCCTTGGACCGCTTGCTTAAAAGAAAACCATGTAACCTCATCTGCCAACACTGCCACTCATCTTTGCCACTGCCAGGATGAAGGTCAGTTTCTGTGTTGGCTACCGTTGGCTCCACCACAATGAAAACGTCAGTAGTGAAAGAGCCCAGGCCAAACGTATACAGATCTAAGGCGTCTCTGGCTCTCCCATCACTCTGGACTTAAAGGATCATATTGTAGGACATGGGACCTGGTTCCCTAGAAGCTTTCTAAAGTGTCTAATTGACACAACCTGGAAGTTTATGGAAGAGTTAATATGTCTGCGATTAATTGTGGGTCACTGAGAAGAAAAGGGACAAAATCAAGAAGTCTGAAGATAGTTTCTTCTCCTTTCTTTCCCTAGGCAACTGTTGCAAAGCCCCAAGGCTATGAACATTTCCTACCCATTCTAAGTGATTGCATCATGCTATGCTTTCTAGCAGAACTTTAGATAATTTGGAAATGCATATCTTTTATTTGGTTTATCTTCTCCCTTCTTTCACCCTTGTTACCCTGGGATTGCACCTACCAATAGGCTCTCAGCATGTAATTTTTTAAAAAAAATTAATATTTATTCATTTTTGGAGAGAGAGACAGAGCATGAGTGGGGGAAAGGCAGAGAGTGAGGGAGACACAAAATCTAAAGCAGGCTTCAGCCTCTGAGCTGTCAGCACAGAGTCTGAGGAGGGACTTGAACTCACAAAGCATAAGATCATGACATGGCCGAAGTCAGATGCTTAACCAACTGAGCCACCCAGGTGCCCCTCAGGATGGAATCTTTATCTCCAATTCTGTTTTATAAGAAATATGTGTTAATACAGAGGGCTTGGTAGAGAGGTAGAAAGAGGTTTGGCCACACTTGAACAAATGCAATGATATTTTATTAGGGTTAATTCTTCTCATTGTCAAAGATGGAGAAAAATAGAGTATGGGCATTTCATATTGATTTTTATTTAAAAAAGATTTATTGACCCCTTAATGAGACAGGAGGTTAAACATGCAAAAATATATCTAATATTAATCCTTCCCTCATGGAACTTTCACTCTAGTGATCAGATGTTGATGTTAGGGTCTACTGAGAGAATAATTCATTTCATTGGTGAAATCACATAGTCCTATCAATATAGGACTACATAATAGGGTGAGGAGTTATGACTGCAATTACATAAAAATTCTAGATGATTATAAAAGGCAGTGAAACCACACATCTTCCTCAACTCTAAAAATGGCTCTATCCCTAGCACAGAGGCAGAGCCATTGAATTCAGCAAAAGGTCCTAGATCTGGGTAGTGACAGGTTAGCCAGAGCTCATTATGATTGTTTCCTATGAATTTAAAGGTTAATGTTAAGTTGGTCAGTCAATTGGAAACTAGACTGTGTTGGTGAACTTCTGTTTGGCCTTCCAGATCTATTCTCCAGCCTTCTCCAACCTGCTCTCTGCACAGGAAGCAGATCTATAAGAATTAGCTCAATGACCTTCCTTGCTTATACTCTGGATTCTAGTCATACTTGGCATTGCAGGAACACTGGCTGGAGACCAGAAGAAGAGAGAGAAGTAAATAAACCCACTTTCTGTGGATAGACCATGAGTAGGTTGAATCTGTTGGTCGGCATGTGGATCTCTCCTCACATTTCTCTCTGTCTGCAGGTTCTGATCATCTTTCTCTCTTGGTGCCCTGCTGTTATATCACCAGAGTGCTACACTAGCCATACTCTGTGATTATGAACACACTTTTGTAAACATTACCTTTATTAAGATCTTCTCAAATTGCTCAATTTGGCCATGCCATCAATCTCCTTCTGTGACTCTGACACCCAGAATTATAAGAAAAAAGATACTGATCTCTTCTTTATAATCCACATTTTCTCCCTCCATTACTTTTGGATAGGACACTATGGAAATACACAGGAAAGACATCTACTTTTGACTTGGAGATTAAGGAAGATATCCCAAAGAGAGAAAGTTTTTAATGTTTGTTTGTCTGTTTGCTTGTTTGTTTACTTTGAGAGTGACAGAGTGCAAACAGGGGAGGGGTAGAGGGAGAGAGAGAATCTCAAACAGGCTCCAAATGGAGGCTGATGGGGCAGATCTCACCACTTCAAGAGCCAATATCAAGAGTAGGATGACTAATCAACTGAGCCATCCAGGTGTCCCCAAAGAGATAATGTCTAAACTGAAGTTCAAGGATGAAAAGTAATTAAACCATAGAGCTACAAAAAGTACTCTGGATATGAGGAGGAGTTTAGCAAACAATTGGAACTAACTAGAGCATAGTGTATGGGTTTGGGGGTGAAGTGAGGTATGACTAGAGTTAGATAAATCTGAAGAATTACCCAGAAGTTTATCATGAAGCATTGTATTTTTCATAGTAGGGACTTTAATTATGAGGTAATGGGAAGCCACAGAACGCTTTCAATCAGGGGAGAATGACCTTGCTGTGCTGCTTATGTGACACCAGATCCAGTTCCTAGGAATGCACAGTGAAGGATCACAGAATATGAACATTTATTCATTTGTTCTTTCATCAGGTGATCTTCATTTTCCACCTTTAATTTTCAAGTACTTATGTATAACAATCAGAAAATGTGATATGCAGAGTCTATATTCTTCAATTTAGCCAATTTTGGAAATTGATTTTAAAAAATGCAATAGCATCTTATCTGTTAACCAAAAAGTCAAGTAAGAAATAAAGGTTTTTTTTATCAAAACAAAACCAAAAAGGTGTTATGTACAAAATCTGCATTAGTTTTTAAGATAAAAGATAACACTTGAAAGAAATATTTTCCATAGTAGAGGACTAATAACTTTTATCTCAAATTCGCAGTTGAGCACAAAGTCTCTGGAGCCAGGCTCTCTGGATTTGAACCCAACTCTATCATTTACTATCTGTGTGTTTCTGGACCAGTTATGTTTATCCACTCTTCATCTTACATAAGAGAAGATAATGATACTACTTATATCAGAAAAGGTGAGCATTAGGTAAGGTAATACCTATAAAATACTTGGGACAGTGCCTGAGACATTGTAGGCACTCAATAAATATTACTGAAAACTTGAGCCGAACTCTGCCCCTTGACTTCTGGGTCACTTTTCCTTTGTCTTCTGCCTTCATGGATGCTCACTTAGTGAAGCTGAACATTGGAAGAACTTGTGAAGATATGAAGAACTTACCCTTAGGCACATCTATCCTCTGAAGTCATTATTGTTTTTCTCTTAGAGGATGAAGTGGATTCAGCAGCACCTCTAGTTTTGAATGATTTAAAAGCTGGTAGGGCTTAAAAGGACCTTACAACTTAGGTCAGCTCTAGAATTAGGACTTTCAGGTTTCCTGCTAGATTGTCATCCCAGTTCCTAGACGAGTTCCTAAGACAGAATTCTGTACAGAAATAGTAATGGGTATTTTTATGAAGTATGCCATATGTTGTATTTCTTGGAAACCTGAGTGTGTCATAAGTGTTAAAAGAAGGCAAAGAATCCCAATGCAAACTACTAGTTCCCTATGAGGAAATGCATTGTTCCCAAGGGGCTGCTGATGCCCTTCTCTTTACATCCTCACCTTTCTTATTAGAGAACCTGAGATTTCTAAGGACCTGGGACCTTTTCCTGAAACTTCTAACATTTGCTTTAGGAAAGAGCATGTTCTCTCAGCATGTCACCTTCAGAACACCTACATACACAGCAATAGAGAGAAAAGCTTGTTATTTTAGCTTCTGGGCAGAGAGCTTCCTTCGAGTTCTCCCACCTGAAGGGGAAAATGCCAATAAATTTACACCATCATTAAAATAGCATATGATTATTGTGATGATGTCGTTATTCAGTGCAGATGAAAAATAAAAGAAAATCAATAATCTTGAGAACAGTAATATCTTTAGTTGTACTGATAGGTGAGCTGTGTGTCATTGAATATCAATAGATATAGCTGAGAAGATAAAAATAGATTTATTTTTTACATTAGCAGAGCAGTGAGTAAAGACACTAATGAGAAAGAGCTTCCTGCTCCAACCAGCCACAGCACGATGCCATATAAGGTCCAGGGCCAGACAAGCTGTCTCTGCAAATCATCGACACTATTAGATTTACCAGTGGGGTCTTTCTTTAGATCAAACTTTTAACAATATGAAAGCATTTACATTCCATCCTCACTAAGTCACCATCTCCACAGTCTTCTAACAATGTGAGCTGTCTTTTCTGGTTTTCTTTCATTTAACTTAGGATATGGTATGTCAACACTGCCAAAAGAGATACTTTCCAGTTCTTACAATTCTCTTGAACAAAGAGGAGTTCCCTGGGTAAAGAAAAGCAGTTTCCTACAGTCTACCAGTAAGATGTCATGCCTCAGTTTCCCCAGATGTCAGTTTTCCAGGCACCTTTCATTCTCATCCTCTCTCCCTTAGACCTCTTTCTTTCCCCTCCTCTCTCTCTTTCCTCCTCTCCTCCTCCTCCTCCTTCTTCCTCTTCTTCACTACTCTCCCCCAAAAGAGAGACCTAGGCCTGATATTTTTTGTGGTCCTATAAGCAGTGGGGAGCACAGGTTGTAGATTACATGCATGTGAACAGATGGGCAGGTGGACAGAGCATATTAATCCATGATTTATTATGAGAGGAAAAAGATAAAATTGTGGGGTTGGAGCAATGGATATTGGTTTTGTTTACCAAAATAAATACGTATTAAAACAGCACATTAAAATTTTAAACATTACAAAGGCTTTCTGAACTCTTTATATAGTATTCTTTATAGTTTCCTATAATTTAGACAATATACATGTCCATACATTCAACTAAGTGTAGCTGCCTACCTTGGAAAAAAGAGAAGTGCATAGTTTTTTGGTGGGGTGGTAGATGGTGAAAAACAGTGATGACCTGATGTCCCATTTATATATGAAAGCCTGAGAAAAATATACAGCATATAAACCCTTCCCCATTCCACCCCAGAAACTAGAAAGGTTGAACAATTTAAAGATTTTAGACAAATACACTTAGATTAGAAGAATGTTTTGAGGGTCAAGATGTCTGCATCTATGGCTATTATTTTAGATTCAGTAACTTAAAAGGAAGGTCTTCGGCAGAAATCTCTGAAAGTGATTCATAGAAGGAAGGCTCTCAAGAGAAATCTGAGTGATAGGGTAGAGGAAGAAACTATACAAAGATGTGGTTTCAAGAGAAACGTGACCAAGGCCTTATCCCAACGGGAGCTCTGGCACATGAATTCCACCACAGAGACAGAGGTGCTGGGCTGTTATCAGCTCCATCAGTCAATCATTGGCTACTGGTGGCCCAGCAAGGGAGTGGGGCTTAATCTTCTAGGCATCTCCCTAAATAGTTCCTTTTACCCAAGGACAAGCCTTCAAAGAAAAGTGCAGATGTGAACCATTAGCAACCAACACTGCAACAGCTGACACATGGATAAATCAGGTACGTGATTGGGTATGTATCAACTGAATTGCTATAAGAACATTTTCCAGCTCGGTTCAACTGAATAATTATTGGGCATTTAATGAGTCCAAAATATAGGTGTAGGTGATGTAGAGGTAATAAATAAATATATGATTCCAAGCTATAAGGAGCTCTTAGTCTGCTAAATGAGAAAAATATGTACTTAAGTATTGAACTATGATCTGATTTTCAAACTATGGTCATAGTCTGGTCTATGTTTGTTCTAAGAGATATCAAAGACTGACTCACAAAGAATTCAGATTCACTTATCTTCTCTACCCCTGCTTGAAAGGGTAGTTCATCAAATCTCATGGCTTTAAAATGCATCTGATGACTCCCAAATCTGTATCTCCACTTTGAACGTCTCCCTTCAACTTTAGAGTCATACTTCCAACTGTCTGTTACATATCTCTTTCTTGAATATTTACTAGGAACCTACAACGTAACAAGTCCAAAGTGGAACCCAATTTTTGTCCACCACCTCACAGCTTTCTCTGCAGATTTCCCCATCTCAGTAAATGACAACTCCAAATTTCTAGATACATAGGTGAAGAATTTTAGATTCATTCATACTCTCCTCTTGTAGTGCTCACATAAGCAAACCATGTCCATTCAACCTCTGATATATTTAGAATTAGAGTATTTCTTTCACCTACACTACTATCACCCTAGTCATCATCAACAATCAGCTCTTTCCTGGATAATGGCCAGAGTACTAAATGGTCTCTGTTTACTTTCTTGAACCCACTCCTCTATACCCTCCCACCTCCTGCCACATATATAGTCTCTTCTCACCAAAGCAGGCAAAATACGTGGTTCAAAACATAAGTTATATCATATCACTACTGTGCCTTCATCATTGCACTTGAAGAAACAAAACCAAAGTCTTAAAATTGGCTACATGACACATATGACTTGATGTATCCAGACTATCTATCAGAATGGGCCATAGCAGGGTTTGGGTAAAATCAACTTCAGAATTTTTTTTGTGTGTGTGTGTGGGTAAGTTGGTTCCTAAGTCATTCTGCAAGTTGGAGCTCAGAAAATGAACCAATGCTAGAGTTGGTAAGCTGGTAATTTTGGACATACCACCCTGGATTTATAGTGAGGGGAGTGGCCATAATTACCTTTGTAGAAAATTAAGTCAGAAGACAAGAGGTTTGGCACATAACTTTGGGAACTTCAACTTTGGATGGTCATCTGAAGCCATTGGAAGGACTGGGTTAGGAGATAAGAAGTAAATGCTAGGCCCCAAGGAAAGTAATCAAGAGTGTAGGTCATGAAAGCTGGGGTGATATAGAAGATTGAGACTTATTCTCTATCCTTAGAGAGCTCCATTAAGTTCCAGTATCTGCAAACTAACTCAGTGACTGAATTTCATATTTTTGTACTGGATGTATTCTTCAATCACTGAAGTTTTTAAATATAGTTATAAAAGATAGAGTATTGCTGCTCTATATTTTCTATAATTACAAGGTCAAATATTTGTAATAATAGTGATTATATACTTATTGAGTGCCTTCTCACACTAGACATCTATGTCAGCAGTTTCTATTTCCATGTTTCTCTGTGACCATTATTGTATTAAATGCTTTGAACATGCCTAGTTATTTGGTTTTGATTTCTATTTCCAAATACTTTTGATTATCTCAGACGTCTTACATTTTCTATTCTAGGAGAAAAAAATGGTCATCATATTTGGCCTATACTACTTCTGATTTCTTGACCATTGAATTACGGAGTTTTATAGTTTGTACTATATAGAAATCCTAGGAAATTTTCTATATACTTTGGGGTATAAATGAATGAGTACTGGTATTTAAGTAAGATCATTCAAAGAGTTTAAATTATATATATTATATAGTTATACAATGAGGTTAAAATAGATAATATATTCCAATGTATTTGGCTAAGAATGAAAATTATATATGTACAAATTATCCATTCATCAAAAAGATATTGTAATGCATATTCTGTAGAGCACCCTCTGATGAGTAAAGAAGTATCTAGGAATAAACATGACTAAGTATCTTTCCTCAAGATGTTTTCAGTCTAGTATTGGAAGACTGGAGTAATTTTAGCATAAATTGGAACACGCTAAGATGCAAAACTTAAAAACAGAGGAACCTGCATGTTCATTGTGACTTCTTCAGCGCTCAGAAATGGTACTTGCCATATAGAATTCACTCAGTTAATGCTTATTGAATAAATAAATGAATATCAAAAATGGGAGGGGAATTAGAAAAACTCAATAGATGAAAACAGGTTGCAAATATAAAACCATGTTCAAATATAAATACGGGATGAATTTTTCAAAATACGGAAAACCTACTTCTGAGTAAGAAGAAACCATTAAGTGCCCTGGAGAAGTGGCCTGTGACTGGACCTTACAGATGGGGTAGATTGTAACAAATAGAGATTAAGACTTATTTTTAGAATGGATGCATGAGGAGAGCAAAGGTCAAAAGGGGTTGACAAACACAAATATGCTAATGTTTTTCAGGCATTAAGAGTATCTAATTGGATAGCTTTAGAAAACAAAGTTATTTTAGTATAACTTTTGGCCCGAACACGTCATCAATGAGTAGGCTAAATTCACAGTCTAAAGGAAAACTGTTTTTTGAACAGTTGAATATACGGAGAAATAGGAAACTATGCATTTGAAAAAATAGTCATGCTGTGATAAGATAATTTGATTAAAAGTTAAGACATTTTAAATTAGTCATATTGGATAATTAGAAAAATAGCATTCACTAAATGTTGACTAAATAGGAACTCTCACTCCACTGGAAAACCTATTAAGAAAAAGGCTATAAACTATGGAGAAATGTTTGCTATTTGTCACTGTTTAAATAACTACTGCATTGACTGAAATGTTTAAAGAACTAAATATTTTTCCACACTTGGAGCCACCTGGTGAGTTACTAACGGTTAGACAAAGGCAACCTTAAGGAAACATATTTATCACGACACCCCATGCAGTTCCAGCCACAGAGAGTTCAACTCCAACATGGATATTTCCCTTGGGCTGTAAAATTCTGTTTCAGAAAACACTCCCTAGGGGAATCCAACTTCTTTTTAATTGACTTGAGTGTTAGATTTATTCAATTATTCTGATGTTCAATAAACTTTTATTAAACCTATGTGTGCCCAACTAACACAAGCCCAGGCACTGTGAGGATAAACAGTGGAGTTTTCACACAGTTACAATAGATGCCTAAAATAGAAACATTATATCTACCCTTGATGGCAGATAAACTCAGAGAGACACTTTTCTCATTATTTCTACAGATGATATAAAACTTTTCTTCATTATGTCCATTTTGATTCCAGTACCAGAAACATGCGTAAGTGACAATTAAACACTAAATCATGACTGGTATCACAATCCATTTACTTTAAAGATGAAGGAGGTGAAAGATATAATCATACCACATTCAGATCTAGCAATAATCTACTTTCCCAGGTTTTGCCAAGAAAACTTCTTATATCATATTTATTAATTTAATGTATAAGCTCATTGTAGGGCAAGTTAAAAAAATACAGATGGATATAAATCATAAGATAAATTATCTTCGGTCCAACTTCACAAAAATAACACTGCTTATATTTTGTTGAGTTTCTTCCTAATAAATTTAGCATTTAAACTTTCTGAAATATAGAAATAATATAAGAAACTACCTTTGTTTCCAACACTTTTTTTCATGAAAGAAGTGCTTTCCCCCGTGAACTCCAGTTCATCTTGTCCACCCAGAAAAGAGGCAGAGGTGGAGTAAAACAAAAGCATTTATATGGGTTCTTAGAATTGCAGTTTAGGAAGGACAGATTTAGGTGGCAGCCCAAATTGTGTCCCACTAGGGAACAAAAGCCAGGGGGTTCTAAAGACAAAGGGAAATGCTTTCATGCCTCGTTTACAAAGAATTTTAATCAGTGTTGGTGGCAGAAAACTAATTTTGACAAAATATAACAAGTTGCTGAGCCTCTCAGTAAGCATAAGTCTATTACTGTAGGAAGCTGCAGATGTTCCTGTAGAGGGCTTGGAATATTTTTGGTTGGCCCACTTCAAAAGTTAATGGTTTCTAGATGTCTGGGTGGCTCAGTAGGTTGAGTATCCAACTCTTGATTTCAGTTCAGGTCATGATCTCAGGGTAGGGGGATGAAGCCCTGTACTGTGCTCCTCACTGAGTGTGGAGCCTGCTTAGGGTTCTTTCTCTCTCCCTCTGCCCCTCTCCCCTACTAGTGTGTGCTCTCTCTATCTATCTCTCCCTCTCTTTCTAAAGGAAAAAAAATTATGATTTCACCTACTGGGTACGTGCCTAAGGCCCTTCTCCTTGCTGGCCTTCCAGCTCCATTTGAAAAGTGCTTAACATAAGTGACCCCATTTCATTTCACCTTTCACAATCCTAGGAAATTATCCCTCTTTAGAGATGATTATAGCATTTCTGCCATTTCCCCAGATTTCCCTGTCTCTGTCTGGCTCTCCCTCATTTTGTCTTCATCTCCTTATCTAACTATCTGCAAGTGTGCATTTTGTTTTTTAATAATTGGGGATTATGCTGTACATAATAATCTGTACCAATCTTTTCTTTTAATATATAGGCAATACATTATTTCAATATATAGAGACATAACTTATTCTTTGCAGTGGCTACATGATGTTCTATGACATGGATGCCTCACAATTTACTCAACAATTCCCGCACTGTTAAACATCTAATTTGTAATGTTTGTTATTACAAACAACACATATAAAACTACATGGACATTTCTAAATTAGTGAGACTGCTAAAACATAGATGCTCCCCTTTGAAAATTTTCATTAAGAATTTGAATTATCTTACAAACATTTTATTTTTTCTATTGTTTATTCTATTTCATTTATTTTTCTATTATTTATTCTATTCATTATATTTAAAATAAATATTCTCTCTATTTATTTTACACTTATTTATTGAGATTTAGTAATGTGTCAGATCTTAATGCTGCAGATATAGTTATACTGCTGAGTAAGGTACAATGTAAGCCTACAGACTAGAGTGCATTGGGGTCTATATGTATCAGTTTTATACATTGTGACAAACACTTCATGGAAGGAGAAGAAAATCACCAAAAGCTGGTCCAGAGGACAAAAAGAACTTCAGATGGAGATATAATTTGAAACAAAGTTAGCCAAGGGAAGTTGGGTTAAAAAAAATAATCTAATAAGATTAAAAAGCAAGTGAACATTCAGGATTTCACTTTGATTATTTCAGGGCATGTATTCATTCATTCATTCATTCATTCATTCATTCATTTATTGTGTACCTTAAGGAAACACTAGGCCAGCCTGCTCGTACACTTTGCTGATAAAAGGGAAATAGGGGATTCAAGCTTAATTTTGGTTGATATTTATTTATTTATTTTAAATGTTTAGTTTTGAGAGAGAGGGTGTGAGCAGAGGAGGGGCAGAGAGAGAGGGGAACAGAGGATCCAAAGTGGGCTCTGCAATGACAACTGCAAGCCCCACCCAATGTGGGCTTGAACTCACCAACCAAACTGTGAGATCATGACCTGAGCTAAAGTCTGATGGTCAACTGACTGAGCCACGCCAGGCTCCCTGATTTGGGTTGAGTTTTATAAAAATGGTCTTGCCTCTCTTGCACCTGATTCTTCTGGACAAAAATTCTTAGTGTCAGTAGGGAACTATTGGAAAATAATGAAGTTATAGCTACTGGAAAGGAGCACACTGATTTTTGTGGTGCGAGAGTTACCTCAATATCTGAGGAGAAAAGGTCTTAGCTCCTCAGAAGCATATGGAGAGAGGATCATTAGTGCTTATCTGATTTTCAAAAATGCCTTCACCCTCAGCCTTTGTAATGATGTAAAATGTCCTATTAGCTCTTTCAAACTTTTGCAAGCACCTTAAATTCAACCAATATCTGGACTGACAATCCTATACCAGATGACTTGACGTGACCACTATTTGATTACCATTCCCCTTAAACTTACTGGGAAGTATACGCTTGATGACTGTGGGAGTTTCTAGAGGAGAAAGTAGCTAATCATTTATATATAACTTACTGTTATTTCTTTCCACTGTGCGGGTTCTACAATTAGGAAAAGCGTGATGAAATCTGCCCCTGAATTTAGCTGACATGATCATTTTACATCACCCCAGCTGACATTCAAGTCAGCATCAGCTCACTGGCTAGGGTTATTATGAATGATAGACATGACTTAGATGTCTTTCTTACTGGTCAATGTAGATTCTGCAACTGCTAACACACTATATTGTATCTTCATTGATGCTTTGGGCCAAGTGAAGAGATTAATATACAAACCTTAGAAAGGTTGATACACTAACTTACGGGAAACCCCACTTTTTGTTCTAAGTTAGACTCTGACGTTTTATGGGATTTGTTATGCTGAAGGTGCCTGAGAACTTGGGAGACATATTTGAGGTTAGTAATAATACAGGCTGGCCTCATCCTGATGCTAGGGGCACTGTTTACAGCATTAATTACATGGTCTATGAGACAAAATGAACAGGTCTGATTCCAGCCTCCATTGGTCAGATTACTCCAACTGGCTGATGAAATAATGCACTCAGAGAATTCACTAGACACAAAGACAGTGGCCATTCCCCGCTAACCCACACTGTTACACCATTGGGCATGATCCAGGGCTTCTAGGCATATGAAAACACTCCCATCAGACATGACATTCCAAGGGCTTAGAGACTGCCCCCAAAAAGCCAAGGTTAAATTCTTTACCATACAGTATTCTACCTCATTCTGTCTGTGATTCTTCTCTCCCATACATGATGAATCAGAAAAATTAGTCACCTATGATTGTGAAAATTAGTCATCTAGCCAATGTGTGACACCTCTGGTGATGGGAAACTAATTACTTCTACTGTAGATCCATTTCATTTTCAGGAAAATATATTATTACTTACATTGAAACTTCATGTAACATATGATACTCCTTATCTTTGCATGTAATGATTGCTAAGTTATGCTGAAAGAATAAGAATACATATTGTATTTTTGCTGTACCATAGACCAGGGTCAAATTTTACATATGACTGCAACTAAGCTTGGACAACAGGGGCATGAGTTAAAAAGCGATACCCTCTGAAATAAGCAAATGAGGAATAGAAGAGCTTCTCTCACTGAGAAGGAGAGAAATCTTAGTGGAAGTAGGGATTTTTTTTTCTTTCTTGGCAGATGTTATCACAGCTTATGTGAACAACATGCTATAAACTATGTTCCATTGGTAGCCAGAGAAGTGATAAATCAGGAGCAAGTCAAATAAAATAAGATAGTGCAATCTCGTGTTGCTTTTAAGGCAGAGAAGGATAAACGATGGATAGCTGACCTTTCAAATATAAGGTAAAGATAACTTATTTCTTCTTACTGGTACCTTGATTTATGATTAAAGTTAACTGAAAAAATAAATTCTCCATGAACCCAGTTCAAAGAAAATACAATTAAGTGAGGTTATAAAAAATCTTTAGTTTAACTAATACATTCACTTCTATCCACAGGCCAGGTGAAAAGCTATAAGGCATTTTGAGCATTGAGATGGTAAAGTTATAATCAGGCAGTCAGTAACTTCCACACTTCACTTCTTTTTCACACTTCAGCTCTGTTAGTAGATTCAATTTTGAAGCTAAGCAGTATATTTACAAAATATGGGCAGATTCCAACATTACGCTGATTATTTGTTTTTGAGTTTCCTCATTTCTGTTATCTTTCACAAGCTAATTTTTTTCCAGATTTTTAACGTCCTGGAATCCCAATCTCTTGGAATCACCATATTTTATTTCTTTGTCCTTTGAGTGATAGGATAAATTTGGAACACTTTCTTTTTTCTTTTTTTTTTTTTTTAATGTTTTATTTATTTCTAGGAGAGAGAGACAGAGACAGCATGAGCAGGGGAGGGTCAGAGAGAGAGGGAGTCACAGATTGAAACAGGCTCCAGGCTCTGAGCCGGCAGTCAGCACAGAGCCCGACGCGGGGCTCGAACCCACGAACCGCGAGATCATGACCTAAGCGAAAGTCGGACACTTAACCGACTAAGCCACCCAGGCGCCCCAAATTTGGAACACTTTCTAAATCAAAGTTACACACATAAGGATCCTACATGTGAATCATCTCCATATGCAGCTAAAGAATTATAAACCCACCTGTCCCATATAAGACACATACGAATTAGATGGATAATAACCAAGGCAAATTTAATGTAAATTAGACATATATGATTATATTTATATGTTCTCATAAACTATAATCTAAATCATTAATCAAATGAATAAAATATGATTTTACTTTACTTTTTTAGTAGCCTCTTACATAGCTTTAGGAGTTATATATGATTAAATAATTGGATCAGATTTTGTATTACAAAATGGTGATACTAGTTTGTTCTGCTTTGGATCTCGAAATAAAGAAGACATTTAAAATAATGATTTTATTTGTGATTTTGGGGCACCTGGGTGGCTCAGTCAGTTGAGCATCTGACTTTGGCTCAGGTCATTATCTCAGTGTGTGGGTTCGAGCCCCGTGTAGGGCTCTATGCTGACAGCTCAGAGCCTGGAGCCTGCTTTGGATTCTCTTGTGTCTTCCTCTCTCTCTGCCCTTCCCACTCAGACTCTTTCTCACTCTCTCTCTCTAAAAAAAAAATAAACATTAAAAATAAAATAACTTTGTGATTTTGATCCACAGGTGTTGACTAAACACAGTTTATGGTTATTACTGGGAAAATAAATTGCATTTAAGAATATTCATTTTTGTATAAAAACCAAAGATACAGTTTTCCCCTCAAATTTCTATTGTAGTAAAATATGTATAACAAAATTTACACCTTACGATTGTTAACTATACAGTTCACTTGTATTAAGCGCATTTATTGTTGTACAACCCTCACCACCAATCATCTCCAACCCTTTCCATCTTGGAAAACTGAAGCTCTGTATTCAGTAAACTTTAACTCCTCTCTCCCCTCTCTTCAGGCCCTGGCAACCACTGTTCTCCTTTCTGTCTCTACAATTTTGACTATACTAGGTACTTCATGTAGTATTTATCTTCCTATGGCTGACTTATTTCCCACAGCATTATATCCCTCAAGGTTCATCCATGCTGTACCATTTGTCAGAAAATCCTTTAGTTTTAAGGCTGAATAATATTCCATTGCATGTAAATGCTAAATTTTTACTTTTCCATTCATCTATGGGTGGACTTTTGTATTGCTTCCATACTTATGTATTGTGAATAATGCTGCTGCAACGTGATTATAGTACAATATCTCTTCTTCAAGACTCTACTTTCAGTTATTTTGGATATATACTCAGAAGTGGGATTCCTAGATCACACAGTAAATCCTTATTAAATTTTTTGTGAAACACCATACTGTTTTACAATGGCTGTACCATTTACATTCCCACAAACAGTATATAAGGGTTTAATTTCTTCATACTCTCGCCTACAGTTTGTTATTTTTAGTTTTCTTAATGGTAGCTGTCCTTACAGGTGTGAGCTAATTCAGGTACACAGTTTTGAAAAATATCTGTAGGTATCATTATGAGAAAACAATGACTTCCTGCCTCAATTCCCCCAATTTTCACACTCCAGAATAAATCTCTGACAGTAATTTTTATCAAAACATTTTTTGGAATGTTTGAAATATTCATTTTAGTTAGGTATTTATTATTTGTTACTTCCTACAATGAAATAGGAAGATTTAGTTTTCTTTTTTCTTATTACAGATACACACACTGATACAAGCACATACACACTATATTTGGTGTTGCTTTCCTGTTGAGACCCTGTGGTTCATATACATCAGAAACTCTGGAAGTTTTATGTTTTTCTTTCATCATTATTGCTAGGGCTCCCTGCCTTCATCCAGCAGTCTGAATTGCTTAACATATGTATTCAGTCTTGAATCTCTCTTCTATTTATTATCTGGATGATACTCTTTGCCTGCAGCAGATGTCCTCTTAACTATCCAAAGTCTTTATTTTTTGGTAACTCCTTTATTTTGGTTGAACAAATATTTTAGTAGGTTCTTGAAAAAGGGGGCATGGGAAGTAACTTTTTTGAAGTCTGAAAATATTTTTATTGCCATCTCACATTCAGTGGATACCTTGGCTGAGTAAATAATTCTAAAATGAGAATTAAGTCCCTTTAGAATTTTGAAGAAATTGTTCCTTTGCCCTTTGACTTCCAATGTTGAATTTCATATCATAGCAATAGAATCTTGGTATGACTCTTTTTTCCCCCTCTTCTTCCTTATTGTGCTTTTCAATTCTGGAAACAATTTTTTTCATCTCTGGGAAATATTCTTATATTATTTATTCTTTAAGAATTCCCTTTTCTAGGTTTTCCCACTTCTTTCTGTATGAAAATTCTATTCTTTATTAATAATTAATTAATCTCTCACATTTAAAATATTTTTATTACATTTCATAACTAGTTACTTGTTTCAAATTTGGGGAAATACCCTCAATTTTGTTTTCAGTCCCTCAATTGAATATTTTCTTTTGCTACCATATCAGGTTAGTGTCTTAAGATTTCCTTTTGTTTTCTGAATATTCCTTTTTTAATGCATCTTATTTACTACCAGGTACTTACTGCTGCCCTGCAAACGCACTAGTTGTATCCTAATCCATTTACTTTTTCTCCTAGATGATGACTTCAGCTATGAATTTCAAGAGTCTCTCTCCCATACTTATGGTCACTGAAGACAGTTTCCCATTTCACTGAGGAAAATAGAAAAAAATAAGAAAAGGATTTTTATAGGCTCTTACTTAGCACCACCATATTTACTCAGGTACCACAATCTGGACCCATCTATTTTACCTCCTACCTGTTATTATAGATGAGTCACTCATGCTTCTTTCAAAAACTCCAGATCCTCTCTTACTCAAAGACATCACTCCAGAAATTCTCACATCTTTTGCCTTTAGCACCTTTTCCTTCTCTAGAGCGTCATTCTTAACATATCATCACAGGATAATTTATCCCATCTTAAATCTCCTCCTTTCTCCTCCAGGCAGCTATTCACTTCCACTGCCTTTATAGGAAACATCTTGGAAAATTTGTCCTTATATGCACAGCTCCATTTTGTCTTATATCCTTGCAAATCAGGCCTTTCTTGAGAGTAAGCCACTTTGTGCTCTTGTTGCAATTGCTCTTGTCAATCAATTGCCTACATTTTGCTGGTCCCAATGGTCAATTTCTAGCTTTCATCTTAATTGACCAGTCATCAGTATTTGACAGAATGTTTATTCCCTCCTCTTTGATTAGCCTGCTTTAGTTGGCCTCTGGAATTTCACATTCTGTAATATATTCTCTTAGGTCAGTATATTCTCTTAAGTCACTGGCAGATTCTTTTCAATCTCCTTTAATTATTTTGCCTCTTTTGTTCTCTTTTCTATTTGTACTCATTTCATGTGTGATCTCATTCAGTTTTGTGGCTTTAAATATCCTCTATACTTATGGTTTTCTGGCCATATATTTCTAAGCTGGACCTTTCATTTGAACACCAAACATTTTGCATATGGCTTCCTTCTTTACATCTCCATTAGAATATCTATTAGATATCTCAAACTAAATGAGAGCAATATTTAAATTCCTGCTCTATCTCCAACTCTAAACATGTTCTATGTTCTACTCATAGTCTTTTCCATTCTAGTTAGCGAAAACACTGTTCTTTCAGATGATCAGACCAAAAACCTTGAAGTCAGTTTTTACTCTTTCTCTCACAACTCACACTATGATAAAATGCATTTTACTTTATCTTCAAAGGATACAAGGATAACTAACTTCTTTCACATCAAATGCTATCACTCTGAGCCCAGCCATTATCTTTTCGTCCCTATATTATTGTAATAGTGTCTTTGCTTCCAACCAATTCTTCTAAGGTCTATTTTTAATATATCATTCAAAATAATCTTTTGGGGGTGCCTGAGTGGCCCAGTCGGTTAAGCATCAGACTTCGGCTCAGGTCATGATCTCATGGTTCATGGGTTCCAGCCCTGCATCGGGCTGTGTGCTGACAGCCAGCTCAGAGCTTGGAACTTGTTTCAGGTTCTGTATCTCTGCCTCTCTCTGACCCTCCCCTGTTTAAGTTGTCTCTCTCTCTCTCTCTTACTCTTTCTTTCCCTCTCTCTCTCTCTCTCTCTCAGAAATAAATGAAACATTAAATAAAGAAAATAATCTTTTGAAAACTTAGTCATGCCAAGTCACTTCTGTGCTAACAGTCTTCTAATGATGCCTCTCCTTCTTCAGAACAAAGAGCCAAGTCCTTACAATGGCTTACAACACCGTACATAATTTGGCTTCCTGATACTTGTCTATCCTCTTCTACTATATTTCTTTTTTGCTTGTCACACTCTATGCAAACAAGACTCCTTGATCTTATTTGAACACACCATGTAAGCTCTTATCTAATGATGTTTGCATTTTTTTATTCACTCTGTCTAAAGCACTCATCCCCAGATGTCTCTATGTCTTATTCCCTCATGTCCTTCAAGTCTTTGCTCAAATGTCACTTTCAGTAAAGTTTTCTCTAGTTGCCCTATTTAAAATGTTAAGATTGTCTCTGCTTCTTGCTTTATGTACTCTATGGTAATTAGATTCCTTTGATATATGATATAATTTATTAATTATCTTGTGTTTGGTTGCCTTCTCTACTAGAATACAAACCCAATGAGGGAAGACTGTTGCTGTTTTATTTGCTGGCTTAGAACAGTTCTTGTCATTATTTTTCAGTTAACATTTGTTAAAATGATTGAATGTAGTACCTTCTCTTATAACTGTAAATATTAATTACAGATTTTGGAAATTTTCTTCTTATTGCCTCTTTTGGGTTTTTTATATTTTATTTTACTGTTTATTTATTTGTTCATTCATTCATTTTTAATTTATCCATTTGTTTCATCCTTTCATGTGAAATGCTTTCTTTAATAAAAGTTTCATGATACATGGCTCACAATTGCATATATATGGGATAAATTATTAAAAATCTTATTGCCTTGAAACATCCGGAGATGACCCAAATGCTCTATTTAGACCATTCCCCCCACAGCAAATCAGAGAGAAACTGGAGGGATGTTCACATTTTGGGGACAAAAAAGACTGAGTAAACAGTTCTCAGATGTTTGTTGTTTTTATTCTGGCTGAGCTCTGATCTATGCATGCATAAGACTCTAAGCAGCCCAAAGGTTAAAAGAACTAAGTAGAAACTCTAAATAAAAATTTTAATATCAGTCCTTCTAATTTAATTGCCTGATAAACAAAACAGACCAAATCAGCATTATACAGAGGAATAGAAAAAAAAAAAATCCAGAGCTTCTACAACATAACATTCACCATGTCCAGGATATAAGCACAAATTACTAGAATTATTAAGAAATAATGAAAAGCAAACTATCATTCAAACAAAAGATAATTAATAAGCCATCAATCCCTACATGGAAAATTTAAGAGAAAAACACACTTTAAAGCAGCTCTTATTACTATATTCAATGATACAAAGCAAACTATTCTTGAAATAAGTGAACATATATGAAATCTCAGCAGAGAAATAGAGACTGTAAAGAAGGATCCATTTAATGTTTATTTATTTTTGAGAGAGAAAGAGATAGAGTGCAAGTGGGGTAGGGGCAGACAGAGGGGGAGACACAGAACCTAAAGCAGGCTCCAGGTTCTGAGCTATCAACATAAAACCCAATGCAGGGCTCAAACCCACCAACTATGAGATCATGACCTGAGCTGAGGTTGGATGCTTAACTGACTGAGCCCCCCAGGTACCCCAAGAAGGATCCATTCAAATTCTACACCTGAAAGTAAGTGAAATAAAAATACCTGCATAGGCTTAACAAAAGAAATATAGATCACAGTATCTAATCTGAAGAACACAGAAAAAAACTATTGACTCCATACATGAACAGAGCACAAATTATCTGTATGATTAAATTTCTAATTTACAAACAATTGAAGTCTTAGAATTGGAGGGGGCAGAAAAGGAGCAGAACAAATTATTTGAAAACATAATTGCCAAAATCTCCCAAATTTAGTAAAAATAAGAAGTTTACAGTTTCAAAAGGTATTGGCTTCAAAGCAGAATTAATACAAAGTAAATGACATATAGTCGAACTAAGGTAAACAAAGATCAAAACAAAATCTCACAAGAAATTAGAGGGAAAAATACACATTAAAAAGGGGACAACAATTTCAGATAACCTGGATTTCTCATCAGCAACAATGGAGGTCGGAACAGCAAATTAATCTCGACAGTGGAACATCTTAAGCATTAAAGGAAAAAAACTGTCTATATTTGGAGATAATATTTTTCAACTGTAAAAGTGTAATAAGGCATATTTAAATAAACAAAACTTCATAAAATTAATTGCCAACATATCTGCATTAAAAGGGAGTTCTAGCTAAAAGGATATAATTCTCGATTGAAACATATACCTTCAGAAAAGATTGTAACACACTAGAAAATGTAATTTTAAGGGATAAATATAAAACAATTTTTCTTGTGACCTTTTTTAAATAAAATATATTATTGTATTTTGTGGTTGAGAGCATATATAAATGTGATACAAGTAAAATCTGTAGCATAAAGGATGTGGGGGTGGTAAATGGATATGTTTATGAAATTTTACAATTTACACAAAGGAGTGCAATATCAACTCTAAGTAGATTCTGAAAAGTTGTATGGTATAACCCTAAAGCAACACTAAAAAGAAAACAATCCAAATGTTGTTTAGCAAAAAAAGCCAATGGATGGATTATAACGGAATTGTAAAAAACAGTCATTTAACTCAAAAGAAGATAGTAAATAAGGGAAAAAAGACAGCAGGGACAAACCGAAAACAAATGATAAACCTAAAGCCAATGATATTGTTAAATGTACCTAAAGCCAATGATATTGTTAATGACATTAAAAGTTAATAAAGGACAGATATTTTCAGAGTGAATAGAAATCTAATGGGAAGTTCAGTTTATGCGAGCTAGACTTCCTTATTTGCAGGATTCACCAAATAGCTGTAGGCCTTTACTCTTGGGTATTCATGTATTTGAGGTAGGTAGCATTCTTTTCCGATGTTAGAGGTAGAAGCCTCACTCACTGTACATTGTGAGATTGAAGTGCCAGCCATCTCATCATTAAGTAGTCTGTCCCTTAGTCCCACCCCTTTCAGTCTTGCGTTTCCTTGTCACCTGGATCTGGTGTCCTTGGTGCCAAAAAATCTCTTCAAATAGTAAACCTCTGATCTTCTCTACAAACAGGAATGGGTATAATGTTCTGTCTGTCAGTTTAAAAAAATGACACTCTATCTTGAACAGGCTCATCTTATAAGAGGTGTTCACACAGGACACTTTTGGGTAATGCAAATAGTCCTCTTAATAACAATGCTGTGAAACAAAGAAGCAGCCCTTTCAGGATATGGCCAGTGGAAAAAAAATTCCTCTGGCTTTGTGTAGCCACATAGCACTTCATTGTACTAATACTCAGTACCCCTGGACACTTTCTGCCCATTCCTCCCTCATTTTGAGAAAAGGAAAGAACATGTTCACTCTTCATTCCTCCTGTTTTTTTTGTTGTTGTTGTTGTTGTTGTTCATTTTGCTTTTGCTTTTTTGTTTCTCTTTTTCAAAGCCTGCTGACTTTGCAATGAGGGTGTATTTGATCTGTTTGCTTTCATGCAGGCAATATAGGAGGAAAGGTCTATGCTGGTGGCTGCAGCTGTCTGATGAAGGTGGGGCAATGGTTACAGATATAGAGCCATCGTCTCCGGACAGCTTTAGCAATATACAAAAAGATCGTCATTTCCTCTCTATCTCTCTTTATGTGGATCCTATTACTTATGCCATTTTGATTAAGAAGGAGAAACAGTTACTATGTATTGTCCTCTTAAAGTCCCAGTAGGAAATACTGTTTTGCATCCTAAACGTAAATGATATGTATAGCTTATTCATTTGTTTGTTCTCATCGGGATATTTTTGAAATAGTCATTGTGTTGGCAAAACATATATGGCATTTTTTAAGGCTTATCTCATTTGCTTACTTGGTATAAAAATACCTGTCATTGAGGTACTGCTACACACTTAGCAGAATGACTAAAATTAGAAAGATTGAAGATGTCAAGAAGTGACAAGTTCAGTAAGCAGAACTTTTATATATTGGTGGTGGGAGTGTAAATAGGCAAAACTCCTTTGGAAAATTGCTTTACAATACCAGAAACAATTATATGTTTATCCTATGACCCAGAAATTGCACTGCCAGATATATTTCCAAGATAAATAAGTGCATATGTCTACCAAAAACACGTAGAAGAATATTCATGACTACTTTTTCATAATAGCTAAAAAAAATGCAAATAACAAATGTCCAATGCCAGCAAAATTGACAAAAGGCAGTATATTAAAATGGAACACTACAGAGCAATGAAATAAATAAATCTCCATGATGTACAATAAGGTGAATTTTGTAGACATTATATTGAACAAAAGAGGCCAGATATAAAATTGTGCATCCCATATAATTCCATTTGTAGGAGGTTCATGAGTAAGCAAAACTACTCAATTTGTTTTTTTTTAAAGTCAATATAATAGCTTTCTTCGCAAGCAAGTAAGTCATGATTAGGATACCAGGGGACACCAGGAAACGTTTTAGAGGTACTGGAAATGTTCTATATCTTAATATAGATAATGAGTACCTAAATGTATAAGCTTCATAAAATGTCAACTTAATCTCTTCATTTTTGTAGTTTAAAATTATCTTTCAAAACTTAATTTCTAAAATATAATCAAATGTGGTAAACCTGATCATATTTTAATATATTGGCAGATAAAATTTCTTATTCTCATATGATTTCATAAAGCCTATATCAGGTACTCAATAAATATTTATCAATAAGAACTAATGGATAAAATTAATTCTTAAAATTATTATTTATATACTACCAGTAACATAATTTCTCAAATCTAAGATCTAATGAATCGGTATTGAATTAGGAATTTAATTACAGTCGCCATCTTTTAAGGACAAAAACCATTTTTACTATGTAATTGCTTAACTATAGAAGTTAGTATAAAAATAGTGGAATAGTAAAGTAGTTTAGACATTCCTATTTGAATTGTTCTTAAAGTCAGAACACATATGCACTTGGTGCTACATTGTATGTTTTCGCATAATCCTTATATATGAAAAAGAAGTTAGCTTATTGGTTTAATAATTACATAATAGTATTTATTATAACATATGTAAGAATTATAATCTTGTGAACTGTTTTTCACATTATACTTTAATTCAGACGAGACTGGGAGCTTTCAGGGTGGTATTGCCATAGACTCATTATACCTTAATTCAAAATGCTCTCATTATATCTCTTAGAAGGGAAACAGAGAATATATGATTGAGTGTTTGACTTGTAACAAGACCAGTTCCCCAGAATTGTCAGTCATTATTGTACAACTTCATTGTAATCTGTGACCATAAGTTATTTCTAATTTATTTCATCAGCTTTTTGTCTCAAATTCTTACATGAAAATTTTAGCCATGTCTTGAAAATTCATAATATGGAAGCCAGATGCTGCCTTTCCATTTTTGTTTTGTTTGTTTTTGTTTGATAGGCAGGACAGTAAAACCATGGGAAATGTGACTGCATGAGGCAAGGTTGTCAACTTTGAAAAGACATGGTAGATTTGTCTTGTTAACCAATTATTAAGCTTTTGAATTTAAGGGCTTTTACAATATTAGAAAATGTAGTCTCCATAATGTTAGTTGATGATAAATATTCCTGGTCTTCTTTTTTGTTTGTTTGTTTGTTTGTTTGAGAAATATACTTCCTCAGCATTTTTCTAACATTTGGACAACAATGAATGCATCATTTCCGGTGTTAGAAAAACTTGCTAAAATTAAATTATCTGGTTAGCTTCTCATACTCCTGTACTTCAGGAAGAATGCAGCAGTGTTCCATTTCATGGCAATTGTTTCAGAAACCCGGCTAAATTTTCATTCACTGTGAAGAACATGACAATACACTTATAAATGGACGAACAAGATGTTTTTAAAAGATACAATAGAAAATCTATGTTTCAGTAGAATCTATCAAAATATTTCTATTTTATCATTATGTAGTAAAAGGGTGACTTGAAAAGAGTGTAAATGGGTTTCTTTTTTGTCCTTATAACTTTTATAAAACCAGTAATTCTAAAGTGGTAACTTTCATAATTCATCTGATTAAGTAGGCAATGGTGAGCGAGCACATTTCCCTTAAAGCGGCTTCCAATCTAATGGTGACAGCAGAGTGGTTACAGGGCAGTGTAATAATCTGTAAGCAAACCATAGGGCTAAAGTAAAACATTTTCCTTGCAAAATCAACAAAATACATAAGAGAGGATCATGGGCCCAGTTAATATTCAGTTGAATTCTCAAGGATCTTACATTGATTAAGGGTGACATTTGACTAACATGCTATTCAACTCATTTTAAATGGCAGATTCTTTTATAAAAAAAAATAAGAAGAAGAAGAAGAAATGTTGCTAAAATAGACTCCTTGCCATTGGATCAAATGTTATTTTATATATTCCTTTAACTTCTAACATTTTCTTTTCTGTCCCATTTATAAGAGTTTCCCTTATATTTCATTGTTTTTCTAGATCATTTCATCTAGTCTGTGAGCTTAAATCCATATGACCCCTCATAACTTTTTGCTGTCTCATGTAGTTGACCATTCTCTTCTTCCTTTCAGTCTGCACTGTTCCGACAAACATTTCCTGGTCCAACAGATCAGTCAGTTGATTTTTGGCATGCCAATTGATTCTTGGAGGTCGACACTTATTTTTTTTAAAAATTTAAAAAAACTATCCTGCTGTAAATGTATTTCATACAAATACTCTTCCCCACACACTTTCCATCATCTTAACTCATACACATTGCTGTCTAAGGTATTCACTTTGCTGTGATGAGGACTTTGTACTCATTTCAAAAGTTCTCTCTACCCCAATTCCTGTAATAATTTTGGAATATTTTTGAATCTAATTATGTGATTCATCAAATTTGTTTTTTAAACCTATATGAAATATTTAGTTGCTGAGCATTGTTCATATTGTTTAGGACATAAAGCTGATTATTTTAGAGCCTCCAACATGAAGGAGCTCATATTGTGAGACAAAGTGAACCCAAGAGTTAGAGTATAGTCTTTCATGAAATATAAAAAGAACCTGTTTAAAGGCCTGTGGAAAGAAATTCTTTAGTAAGACATATGCCATTTTACAACCTTGACTCCAATCTATTTTGCTAATCTGATATCCATAACTTTGCTCTCTATCTCTTATTTTCCCTCCTTGCCACCCATCACAACTCCACACTTTCTCCTTATTGGATTTCTCTCCATTCTCTAAACATGCCATGCCATTTGTAATTCTCTGCCATTTTTCATATGGTTCCATCTGTCCGAAATATCTACCGCCTCTCTTGGCCATCTGTCAAACTCCTGTTCATACTTTTTAGCTTAAAAATTAACTACCAGATGAAAACTTCCCTGATACCAGAGAGAGATTGAAATACCAACTCGTTTGTTTTTCCATGGCCTTTGCGAATACTTCTAGTACTTGTCATCACATTTTATAACAATTTAAAATGTTTTTAACTTTTATTCAGCTTTGAGAAACAGAGAGACAGAGAGTGAGTCAGGGAGGGACAGAGAGAGGAAGGAAGACACAGAATCCAAAGCAGGCTCTAGGCTCTGAGCTGTCAGCACAGAGCTCAATGCAGGGCTTGAACTCATCAATGGTGAGGTCATTATCTGAGCTGACATCAGCCACTTAATGACTGAGGCACCCAGGCACCCCACATTTTATAACAATTTAAAGTCCCATCTCTTTAACATATCTCTGAGCTCCTAGAAGTTAGAAACTGAATATATATACTTTGTACCTGGCACATAATAAGTGTTCAAAACTTCTATATAAAACAACGATTGACATACAAAAGAGGGAAGATAGGAGAGAAATTCACATCCAAAGAAAAATCTTCTATTCTTATGATGTTCCTCAGGTGTAACTTTCCTGTTAATAATTGACTAATTGTTAAATGTGATAAAAAAAAAAATGCCTCTATGGTTTTGGAATTTTCTCGATATCTTTATTAGTCTGATAGGTTAAGTTGATCTTTCAGAAACAAGCCTCACATTTAAATGGCTTAACACAATAATTTTTATTTTTTGTTCATGTAAATCCCAATGTCGATGTTCCTATTAACTAGTTCTTCAGGGTGGCCCTATTCCATGTGGTGTCTCTCACAGATTCAAGCTCCATCCAGCTTATGAATTTGCCATCTGTAAAACAAGGTTTCTAAATTTGTTCAAAACGGAAGAAGAGTTTGTATAGTTATTCTCTTAGCCAGGAATTGACACATATCATTTCTGTTCATATTTCATTGGCTAGAATTTGTCACTTGGCACCATCTAGATACAAGAAGGCTGGAAAATATTCCCAGGTACAATGTTTTATGATAGAGACCATGAATATTGGTGAGCAATTATTTCTCTGTGTTGCATAAGTAAACTAGCTTAAATAACTGTAAATAGTGGTTATTATCCAGAAGCTAGGATCTCATTAGAAAAGAGAATTTGAATCCACCCAAATATGCATCTGTAGATGACTGGAGAAGAGGCTTAATTGACTATGGATTGAATAAAATATTCCATCAGAAAGTGTTCTCTTTAATTTGGATAAGACTTCAACGTTATAATTTGATAGATCTAGAAAATGTAACTATGTCTGTTTCCCTGCATTATAGTTGCTTTAGAGAAAATATGTCTTAATTCATGATCCAGCAAAAACAATGTAAGATTTTTTAAAGTTTAGAAAAATTGGTGCAAGGTATTAGAATTTTGTTTTGCCATTGACCTAAGTGGTCTAAGCCTCTGTAAAAAAATGATTTCATGCACAATTGCTGCTCACATCTGATTTCTTCTGTGACAAATGGACTTATAATTCTGGCTCAGTTATAATCACACACAAGTTTGAATGTTTTGTTATTGAACCCAAATGTGTACCTACACTATGACTAGAATCTAAGAAAACTAGTTCATGTTATTTTCTTAGTTAATTATTTTTTTTTATGTTTATTTATTTTGAGAATGAGAGAGTGAGCAAGCGAGCATGTGAGTGGGGTAGAAGCAGAGTGAGAGACAGAGACAGAGAGAGAAAGAGAGAGAGAGTCCCAAGCAGGCTCTGTGCTGTCAGTGCAGAGCCTGACGTGGGCTTGAACTCATGAACCATGAGATCATGACCTGAGCCTAAGCCAAAACCAAGAGTTGGTTGTTTAACCAACTGAGCCACCAGACACCCCACTTGTTTATTTGTTAATTGATGTCTATATGCCAGGAAATTACAAGGCCCTCGACCTTTGCAAAACCTTAGTTAGATGAAATTACATAAGGTTATTTCCTATAGTAAATAGGTAATACCAAAAACACTTTTATATGCTAATATTAATCTTTCTTACTAACATTCCTCCTATCTACCATTACAATAATTGAAAAATAACCATTTTATTTCTTGTCTTGACAAATGTTTATTGGATATTTGTTTCACATGCTTACTATGTGATCTTAGTACTGGGTATGAATAATAACATAGCTTAATACAACTTCTATAAAACTCCAAGGTGCATTGTTTCCTAAAATTAGTTGAAACAGATTCCTCTTTTGAAAAACATGTTTGGGGTGCCTGAGGGGCTAAGTCAATTGAGCATCAGACTCTTGATTTTGGCTCAGGTCATGATCTCATGTTTCATGGGATGGAGCCCTGTGTTAGGCTCTGCACTGACAGTGGGGAGTATGCTTGCGATTCTCTCTCTCCCTTTCCGCTCCTCCCCTGCTCTCTCTCACAATATAAATAAACTTAAATAAAATGTAAAACATGTTTTACCTTACCAAAACTCCAAGGAACATCACTATTTCTAGGAACACCTTTAGGAAACATTTTCTTTATATACAATGGAACCAGCAGAAGGAAGAGTGATACAGTAAGCTGAGAATGGATTTCAGAATGTGACCTGAGTTTGGCTTCTTCCCTTGCCATATCTGTCTAATTTAAAGTAAATTTCCTAATCTGTCTGAACCTCACATTCCTCAACCATAAAATTTTAGGATTAAGTTAGAGAGCATATGGGACCAAATAATTATGCAAAACTGAAATACAGTAGTTCCTCAATAAATGTTCATTTAACTATTTTCATGTCAACTTTCCCCCTTTCAAATAAAAAGAAAGCTTTAAAGACTTTAGATTTTGGTGTCAGTCACTAGATTGTAGACAGAATCTCTACCTCTCAAGAAAAGTGTAACTGTGTCCACCCAATAAGAACAGTAGGTCACCTGGAAGATATGAATGTGTACATTTGAAGCATCACAACATGAAATATAAGAAAAGGGCCTTTTGTAAATTGTTTTGTTATTGAACCTAAAACCATTTCCATCACTTTCACATACTATTCTAAATGCTTAATAATGTAAGGAAACATTGAAAATTCCTTTTGGAGAAAATTGCCTCTACCTTGCAGTAGTGAAACAATCATGCTCAGGGACCATACAGAATATTTTGTCTTACTAGCTCAAAAAATAGAACAATTTACTAGGAAGAAAAATATTGGTTGAGTATTCAATTTTGCATTTGCAAATGTAATAGCTTGTGAAGTGATGATCACATTTTGTCTTTTATTCATCTATCCAGTCGTTTGTCATTTAACATACATTCACTCATTTAATCAACATTTATTACATACTTAATGTTTTCTGGGAACTTTAATATGTGTTAGGAGTCAGTGTAAGCAAAAATATGTATGGTTCTTACCCTTGTGGAAGTTAAACAAACTACCAAAATTCACTAGTAGTGTTATCTAACACCATCGATCTTACTTAATTTTTGTAAAAATTTTATAGGATAGGCACACTCAATCTTATGAATCTGCTAAACCAGAGAGGTCTAACAAGCTCACAAAGGTAGCAAGTGCTGGAACCCAGAGAGTCTGATTCTAGAGTCTGCTTGCTGTAGAACCACTATGATACATTGCTTGTACTATGGTGACTTTTATCTGTACAAATAAATGTCACTGAAGACTTAATGAAAGCTCCTTGATTTAGTCTTATCTGGTAGATCCATATTAATTCCTTATTGATGGTGATATACCTTGAAGTGGTAGATTTTAAGATTCAAGTAATAAAAAAGATCCTTATTTCCAAAGGGCCGTTCAATAGAAATGAGAAAGTGAATTTTTAAAGGGTATTGAGTTTAGGCTTTATGGGCTTTGCTTCAAAGTTAATAGTATGAATTTCAAGAAATAAACTGATATAAAATAGTTTTAGTTATACCACATTAGATGTGTTGGGCTGCTCTGTTCCACTTGGCTCCAACTGTGACATTATATTTTCAAAACCGTTGCTTTGCCATCATTTTTTTAACTATCCTCTCCAAAGTTCTCCAAGCAAGTTGATATGGTTCCAAAATGACAGATGCATCAAAATGGCTATTTTAGGAGAGAACTACTATAAATATATAGAAAGATGAGCAATTCATTTTGTATTTTATTTGCTACTTCATACAGGTTACAACATTAGTGTACAGGAAACAATTGGTTATTTCCAAGGACAGAGAAATATTCTCTATTTAACGGGTTTCATTTTTTACCTCTTTCAATTCCATTGTTTTAACAAAGAACCATGTATATCTTAGAAAACAAATACACTTCAAGAAATATACCTTGCTTTATGAAAAGAAATGTATTACTTACGTAGAAACCCAAATAGTAATAATCATATAAATCATTATTGCCAGCAGGGAAAACATTAAAATCTGGTTTTCATTTATTTTCACAAAGCTTCTTCCCCTGTCCTTTTTAGTTTTGATAGCTACTTGTGGAACACTAAGCTGTAATTTTAAAAAAAAATCAAAGATAAGATTGAAATATTGCTAGGTATACAAAAATGTCACTACTCTGAAATTGATATTTTAATAAACACTCTATTTTTGTCAAAGTTTTTACCATGCAATTTTTGCTTGCTTGTATCTAGTTGAACATCAGTGTAACAAATTTTCTGGAATCTTTACTCATTTTGGCAAAAAATAAGAATACTAACCACAAAAAACAATCATGCTCACCTAGTGTGTAAATCTTATAGAACTTTTTCTCCCTTCTTGACTAAGCATTCCAGGGTACTATGTTGAAAGGGAAGATTAGACATTTCAGTCAATACTTCATTTCCATGTAGATAAGTTCTAAATATTAAATTGACTCAAGACCTTAAATATTCATTGGATTTTTGTATGATTTTAATAAATATAGAGTATTTTTCAATTTACTTATAGCATAAGTGTATTTTATTTGATTTATATGGAGCCTTTACAAACCTTGGCCACTTTTTGTCTTCATTTTCTCTGCTTGAGAGGGTAAGTCTAATGCCTAAGTTACATGTATTAATGATTAGAAATAGTTTGAAGTTAGTGCCTAGAATATAGTAGACACTCAATAAATTGTACTAAATTTAAGATGCTAAAAAATTCTTTGAGACAGATTTTAGTGAATGAGTATACATTTCACAGTTGATTCTTGGAATACATATGACAATTTTTATCCTCTTTTATGTCTACAGTCTTTTAGTCATTGTGTCAAAGTAGCTTTCTCAAGTTTATGTTTCAGGACCATTTGAGCTTCAATAGCATGGAGTACAATATTCATAGATAGGATATTCAGTCACCACTAGATGGCGGGTTTTTTTTTCAGTGTTATGGAGAAATAATTGATATATGTCATTGTAAAAGTTTAAAGTATATAGCATGATGGTTTGATTTACATATATTGTGAAATGATTACCACAATAGGTTCAGCTAACATGCATCTTCTCATAAGATACAATAAAAGGAGAGAAATATTTTTCTCCTTGTGATGAAAACAGTTAAGATTTATCAATTAACAACTTTTCTTATGTATTAGCAATGTTATAATTGTCATGTTGTATACTACAGCACTATTTATCTTATTTATCTTATAACTGCAAGTTTGTTTTTGACCACCTTCCTCCAATCCCCCCTCTCTCTACCCCATATGTCTGGTAATCACAAGTTTGATCTTTTTCCATGAGATTTTTATTTTTTGTTTTTTAAATTCTAATATAAGTGATATCATACAGTATTTATATTTCTCTGTCTGACTTATTTCACTTAGCTTAATGCCTTCAATATACATCCATGTTGTTGCAAATAGACAATTTCCCCATTTTTCATGGCTAACTAATATTCCATTGTAGATATATATCACAACTTATTTATCCATTCATCTGTTGATAGAAACAGGTTGTTGCCTTGTCTTGCCTATCGTAAATAATGCTGCGATGAACCTTAGGGTACAAATATTCTTTAAAGTTAGAAATTTTGTTCCCTTTGGATATATACCCAGAAGTGGAATTGTTGAATCAAATGGTAGTTCTATTTTCAATTTTTTGAGGAACCTCCTTACTGTTTTTCATAGCTGCTGTCCATATTTACAATCCCACCAAGTGCAGGAGTTTTCCATTTTCTCTACACGTATGCCAGCATTTGTTATTTATATTTTTAGTGATGGTCATTCTGACAGACATGAGGTCATGTCTCATTGTGGTGTTAATTTGTGTTTCTATAATGACTACACTTGCATGATATTATCACCTGATAAATGCATTGTTAGTTGAAAATAAATTTCATACACCTAACCAACTGTAAGTCATAGCTGAGCCTAGCCTACCTTAAATGTGCTCAGAACACTTACATTTGCCCACAGCTGGGCAAACTCACACAAAAACTATTTTTTGAACACTCTACTGAAAATGAAAAACAGACATGGCTGAATGGGCACAGAATGGTTGTAAGCCTATTGGTTGTTAACCCTCATGATCACGTGGCTGACCCAGGGTTGCAGCTGACACTGCCCAGTGTGAGAAGAAAACATCATTTTACATTATTGCTAGCCTGGGAAAAGATCAAAACTGGAAATTGGGAGTATGGTGTCTGAGTATTAGTTTTGCACCACTGTAAAGTTGAAAAATCCTATCAGGTCATCTTAAATCAGGGATCATCCATAGTGATGTTGAGCTTCTTTTCATTTACCTGTTAGACTTTCAAATATCTTCTTTAGGGAAATGTTCATTCAGGTAATTTGCCCATTTTTTTTTAAATTGGGTTATTTGGGTTTGTTTTGTTTTTTTACTTTCGAGTTGTCTGAGTTCTTTATGTGTTTGGAATATTAACCCCTTTTCAGATGTATGGCTTGTAAATATTTCAGACCTTTGCATATGTTGTCTTCCACTTTGATGATGGTTTCTTTTCCTGTGCAGAATCTTTTTAATTTGATGTAGGCAGTTTAGAGGTTTGTTCTTCTTTTTTTTTCTATTCACTCATTCATGTGTTCTTTCATTCATTCATCTCATCCATCCATTTATTTACCCATGCTACCTTCACTTAATAAAACTGTATTGAAAAACAACTATGTGCAGACAATGTTAACATTGTCTCTGTTCTACTACTAAAAGTAGTACTAAAAGTACTTCTGACTTTTATTCAGCAAACATTTATTGAGTACAAATTTCACGTCAGGCTCTGTTCTAGAAGTTGTGAACATAAATAAGAATGAAAAAAAAAGTGCCCTGACCTCTTGGGGCTTGTATTGTCATAGGAAAAAAACAAACAAACAGTGTTATGGAATAAATAGAAGATAATTTTATATAAGCAATAGTAGAGTATATAAAAGGTAGCATGTGGAACATAGTTACCCTCACCTAGCAAAACCTTTCCTTATGATCAGAGATACATAACTTATAGAATCCATTTTGTAAGTTGGATTTTCTTCAGTATCTCTGTTTTGATGTTACTGTTTGCATTGTTTTGCTGTGATTTAGCTTGTCCTCAAGCTAAATTGTCCAGGAATCATAATTGATGTTCATTTTAAGTTAATCAATACTCCACTGATATATTTATTTCCCCAGTTTGAAAAATGAGAGCAAATATCTCTCTGGTCCTCCTTTTCCTTTATACCTTTAAGCTAAAATGGAAATTGAGATCTTTCTCCCTCTTCCTCTTTGTCCAGTTGAGTGAGTCCCTGGCAAAGAAAACTTCCCAGTCAGAATCAGATAGTTATACAGTAAAAGAGCTGCTAGATGCTTAAGGCATGTCTGAGCAAGCTTTACTGCCCTATTTATAAGACAACAGGGTGCTTTGCATAGAAAGCCCAGCTTCTTCTGAGAGCCCACAGGCAAATCGGTTACCAGGCAACAACTGATTTCTTATGAAAACCAAATATAAAAGCCTACATCATTAATTAAACAGATAAGGATACAGACTTCCCATAGTTACTAACCTGCAAGCAATAAAGTTCTGTATCTAAAATGTATAAATTGCCATCTTGGCTTTATAAAGATGCTCTTGTTTTCATCAAATATAGTGGGTAACAACTTCCCTGTATTAAAAGATCATTTATTGGTTAGTGTAAATGAATAATTTTTATCTATTAGAAATCAGACTAAAGCTATATGTAAGCTTCAGAAAAGATGCAGAGATTGATTTTGTCAGTTTAGCATAAGCAATGCCATTTCAGTCTTAAGGTAATAGGGAGAGAACACAGACCATGCGTGTTATAACGGGGCCTAAGGAAACCAAAACGGGAGAAAAATGTGTATTACAGAACCCAAAGTCCTATTTAGCAGACCATTATCAGGATTTAGACCTGCAAAATTAAGTAAGAAGGAGCTGTCATGTCACTTAGTAGGTTTTTGTCTTGTTTTTGTTTTGTTTTGTTCTGTTTTACCAGGACCATAATGTAATTATTACTACAAATGTTGGTCAGTACCTGCATACTACTCTTCTCTTTAGGTCTATGGGGCCAAGATAAATGAATGAGACTGGTACAGAAAAGAAGAAAGACCAAGGGCATAACATTGTTTCTCTAAGAGATTAGAGATAGGTACAGGAAGGTGGGGGGATTAAGGTGAACATTGTTCTTACTGAGAGATATGAATAAGCTGTTTGTAGGCAGATGTTATTTCAGCAATTTCAGAAAGTTCAAGCTGCCTTGAATATTATCTCAGAGTGTTTTTGGTGGGAAGTGATTCTCCATTCTCATCCACAATGCCTATAATTAAATATTGATGTCAGTGCAATTTATAGATCTCTGATAGGTAAATGTGTCCAATAAATACCCGAAAGTGTAGATCTAGAAAGATCTAGTTATAATTTTGAAATAATTTTAGTGATAGTCTCCTTTCAAGTAGATAAAACTATGACATACTTGTAGAAGAGGGTGTATTTGACCACTCCTTGAGTGTTGTTTCTTTGTTTCAATTCCCATGATGAAATGGTGTTTTAGTAATAAATTTGGCAGGTTGATTGAATCATGCACATTGTCCATATATCCAGCTTATCATTCAAACAAATAATGACTAAGATTTTTGTCTCTAAAGCAATTACTAATGAGAAAATGGTCATAAGTATGCCTATTTTTTTTCATAGACAGCTTTGTTTCTGTTTCCTAGTTTGGGATTTTTCAGATTGAGTAATTGGGCCATAATAAATTCATGAGTATTACAGCCTGAATCCTTGACTAACTCTTCCAGAAGCCAGTCATAAACTGTATCCAATATGATGCTAAATGCTTGCCTGTCAAGGACAAGACAAAAACTAGATTCTCTTCTGGGAAATGTCTCTTTTGATAAGACTGGAAAGTAGGATGATAAGAGTTGAATTGCCTTTGCTACAGATTCTTTTAAAAAGCTGGGTAGTTTAATGTCTTTTCATGGTTAGTTTCAAGTTATGCTTCCCAGTATAAATGTTACAGAGACTTTATTGTGTCCTCTTTAGAGTATCACATTTGGATGGAAATGTGGCAAATGAAAATTGGTGAATCTGAGTATATGATACATGGACTTTCTTTTTACTATTTTTACAACTTCTCAGTAAGTTCAATATTATTTCAAAATTAAAAGTTAAAGTATAATTATCATTAACATTTTTGGACATATGACATAATAAATTCCCAGTGATATTTGTGATTCTATTAGAGAATCTTGAAAACTGTCTTTGAGGCTATTAAATCACTTAGGTGGTTTTATTGTTGCTGCTGCTATTTTGTTTTTCTTTGTGTCGATGTTTATCTTAAAAATAATCATACAGATGGTTTATTCTGATTATGCTATCTGTAAGTATTTACTCTTAATGGCTACATTATTTACAGTTCTGATCCATGTTTTTAAATTTTTTTTTATATTTATTTATTTTTGAGAGAGAGGGAGAGATACACACATATTGCAAGTGGGGAAGGGGCAGAGAGAGACACATACACAGAATCCAAAGCAGGTTCCAGGCTCTAAGCTGTCAGCATATAGCCTGACACGGAGCTGGAACTCACAAATGGTGAGATCATGATGCTAAGTCTGATGCTCAACTGACTGAGCCACCCAGGTGCCCCTGATCCATGTATTTAGGATGCTTTGTTTTAATTTAAAGGATAAAGGAAGTAGATATTTAATATTGCTTATTTTAGGTCCAGTTTTTTGCTAGGTGTTTTTACTCATGTTATCTAATTTAATTCTTGTAATAACCAAATAAATTTATGTGGTGTTATCTTAATATTTTAAATAAAGAAAATGATTTTCAGTACATATTTTTTCAGAGTCATATAATTTTAGTAATTGAGCCAACACTGGAAACCAGAGCTTCCTCGCTTATATATAATGGTCGTTTGATGCCTTTGTTTGTGCTCACAACTAAAATCCTTATTTTAATTGTTCATATGTATGTTCTATTTCCAAAATGAATATAAATATAAGGGAAATTTTCAGAAAAAAAGACGTGTTTAATTTTATATTTAAAATAAACATTTGCAAGTGCCTGAGATGTGTAGAACAATACATTCATAATACCCATTAACCAGCAAGTTCATAGATATTCTTTTTTATTTTTACTGTAAGTTTTTAACTGAGGGGTTCACTAGATCATCAAAACCTCCATCCAGACCTATACGTGGCTTGATTATGACACACCGTTTACATTTCATTAACTATGGGTCCAGCACAGTGATCACCACATACTGCTTACCACCACCCCGCCCTCAGGGTACCACAGAATCTGGTTATGATTTTAAAAATCGGTGTATAATCTTAAAAAAGCCTTACATGTAATTGTTGAAAAATCTCTGTCTCTCCATAATCTCTCACTTTTTAGATTAGGAATAAAATTATATTCTGAGATTGTAGTACAATTCAAGAAAGCAAAACAGAGGAAGCATTTATCCTGTTGCAGCATCGCTAGCTACCGTTGGCTTGGGTCTGGCCTACATGAAAGGAAACCAACATTTGAGAATTTTAAAACTTCTCAAAAGAAATTGTGTGTTGCACCATTAATATACTGGGTTTTAATCATGTTTTATTAACAACAAATAATAGGCAAATAGAATCTCTAATCTTTTAATCTCTCTAACATCCATATCCATTCTGTCATCAATAATTTCGCTTCTACTTTGAAATTAAAAACCATCTATCTATCCATATATTAATATATAAATAGGTATATCTATACATATTGAGAGAGATAAACATATATGTAGAAATATCTATCTATATAACTACAGATAATCTATATAGATTATATATAGAGAGAGATTTATCTTCTTTCAATTCTCTTTCAATATATATATAGATAGACCTATCTATCTATATATAGAGAGAGAGATTTATCTTCTTTCAGTTCTTATGACTATGCTTTAATTCAGGCTTATATTCCAATACACTTGGATTGTTGCAGTAGAATGGTCATCTCAAACACAAATTTGTATGTATACATGTATGTATGTCCACCAAAACTTGTAGGATTCCCTCCGTTTCATTTAAGATCAAATTGAACTCCCTGATCCCCATGTTTTTTTCTTTTTCTTGCCTCATGTCTATTTATTTATAGCTTTCTCTGGTACATTCATATTTGCTACAATGTGGCCCTAGGACCCACCTTTTCTCCAAAAAGTTTTTTTTTTGTCATATTTGACCTGCCATAAATACTCTTTTGTATTTCCAGATCTGGTTTTTAAAAATTATTTTCATCTGTAGAGTGTTTAACATAATGCCTGATATTTAAAAAGAGCTCATAACTGCCATATATTATTTTACTTTTACTGTGACTATCTGAAATAGTCACTATTTTGACTTTCAAAATATTGAAAGACTATTTTTAAATCATCATTTCTCATTATTTATTTTTCAAGCTATCCTGTCCTTTCTCTTTGGTGAAAAGGAATGGAGAAAAGTTTCTAAATAAAAAATAAAACATTGACTATAAAGCATAGTAATATGATAGAGGAATATTTCCAATCTAATGTTTTGAGTAAAAAATTTTAAGTACACTTGTCTTTTCATCAGTAACAAATTATAAAATACATCCTTTCATGTTAACTTGTAAATAACTTGCAATTACAAATGTCAAACAAGGTGCAGTTAACTTTGCTGACTCTTTTTTCTTTTTCTTTTTAATCCCTTTCTCACAATGTTCAAGTCTCTAAATAGCATACCTAGTATAAACAATCCATGTCTTAATATTATCAAAGGTATGAATAGTGAAAGAAGATAAAGAAAAGGGTACCAAAGCCATCATTTTTATGCATACACTTATTAAATCATCTGTCCAAAAAAGACTACAGAGGCGCCCATAAAAGAGCATGCAAACAGCACTCTTTCAAAAACCACCTCTTTTCATTTTTTTCTTAATATTTTTTATTTATTTCTAGGAGAGAGAGAGAGACAGCGTGAACAGGGTAGGGTCAGAGAGAGAGGGAGACACAGACTCTGAAATAGGCTCCAGGCTCTGAGCTGGCAGTCAGCACAGATCCCGACGCGGGGCTCGAACCCGTGAACCGCGAGATCATGACCTAAGCGAAAGTCGGACGCTTAACCGACTAAGCCACCCAGGCGCCCCTAAAAAACCACCTCTTTTCAATATACATAATAATTTCAGAGTTAAATTCTCCAGAGCAGGGTAGCCTGTTTTTAAAATGTTGCCAAAATCTTTTGTATACATGTCACTTTCTTCAAAAACTAAATGTTCAAAATGACAGTAGAAGCAAAAAGCTACCACTCTGTTTAAATGTGCCAGTTCTTGCCACCTCTCAGGCCACGGGTAGAGTTTGAGACATTTAGGAACAGAGTTTATATTATTGATTAAGAAGCTATATTATCTTACCAGATGAGAGAAGATTCAAGAATACTACTAAGAATCAAATAAAAACTACCTTCCTTATGCCCAAGGATACAATTTCACATGTAGTATATTCTTCAACAGTAGAAGGAAAAATGGCTTATTTATGAAAGAAAGCATTGCTCCAGATCATTAGCTTTTGAGTGAACTGAGTAGGTAAACATCTGAGATCAAACAGCTGATTACACAGGAAATGACAGAACTGGACCTAAGTCTTCTAAATGGAAGTGTAGGACTTTCTTTATTCCAGTTTCTATACAATAGGTATCTTCAAGCAAACAGAAAGTGTGAATATAATAACCTCTCTTAGCAAAGTAGGCTGCAGTCCACATTCTGAATTCCTTTTCTTCACCCAGAGATTAATTAGACTCTAAGCCTAGCTAAGCCAACCATGTCAAAAATAATGTACATGACTATTAACTAAGAGAAAACAGGACACCTGTTTTACTGTTATTGACAAAGCAGTCACAAAATTTTAATTCCCACAGTCCATTGTTTATGAGTCTGGTGTATTACCCTTTTTTAAAAGCAAAGTCCGTTGGCATTGGGAAGACTATTTAGAATGGGTGGCCTGAGAACCGGCAAACGCTTTATTTCAGTTCAACAAAATGTAACGAAGTCCTTTTATATGGAAAGGCAAAAGATCTAGAATAGCCATCACGATACTGAAGAAGAAAGATAAAGAACTAGTCGACTTCAAGGCTACTATAAAGCTTTCACAATCAGGAGTGTGGTACTGGCAAAAGAATGTACTAATCAATGAAGTGGAATGAAGATCCATACAAATATAGTCAACTCATTTCTGACAAAGGTGCAAAGCAATACAAAGGTGAAAAGATGGTCTTTTCAACAAACAGTGCTGGAAAAACTAGACTTGCGCGTATAAAAAAAGGAATCTAAACATGACTTTATATCGTTCACAAAAATTAACTCACAATTGATGATAGACAAATGTAAAATGCAGAAGATTGCATAGGAGAAAATCCAGTTGATGGGAAATGAAAATCCATATGATATGATATGAAAATCCATATCATAATGACTTTTAGATACAACACCAAAGAAATGATCCATGAAAGAAACGACTGATAAGTTGGATTTCATAAAAATTTTAAAAACTGTGTTTTGTGAAAATTGGAGGAATTGGGAGGAGATTGGATTGGGAGGAAAGCTTTGCAAAACAGAAATTTGATAGAAGACTATATGAAGAACTCTTAATACTCAACAATAAAAAAAACAATCTGCTTTAACAATGGGTCAAATACTTTAACAGACACCTCACCAAACAAGATACACAGATGGTAGGTAAACACATGAAAAGATCCTTCACAGGATGGGTGGCAGGAAATGCATATTAAAACCCAGCCAAAGTACTACACACCTGTTCGAATGGACAAAATCCAAAACACTGCCAAACCAAGTGCTGGCCAGGATGTGGAGAAGCAGCAACTGTTATTTATTGCTGGTGGAAATGCAATGTAGCACAGACACTTTGGAAGACAGCTTGGCCATTTCTTACAAAATGAAACGTCTTTTACCATATGATCTAGCAATCATGTTTAGTATTTACCCAAATTGGTTGAAAATTTATGTCCACACAACAACCTGCACATGATTCATAGTAACTTTATTCGTAAGTACCAAAACTTGAAAGCAACCAAGATGTTCTTCAGTAGGTGAATGGATAAATAAATGGTGATACATCTAGACAATGGAATATTATTCTGCACTAAAAATAAACGGGATATCAGGTCATGAAAAGACATGGGTGGAACTTAACTGTATATTTATAAGCAAATGAGGCCAGTCTGAAATGGCTAATACTGCTTTATTCCAAATATATGACATTTTGGAAAAGGCTTTTCAAACCTTTGAAAGCAGTAAAAAGGTTAGTGTTTGCCCTGGCTTTGAGGGATGAAGTAATGACTAGACAGCATGGAAAATTTTTAGGGTAAACTATTCTGTATGATAATATAATGATGGATACATGCCATGATATATTTGTCAAAACCCATAGAATGTACAACACTGAGGGTGAACTCTAATGTGAACTGTGGACTTCAAGTGATAATAATGTATCAATGCAGGTTAAGTGATTACAATAAATGTACCTCTGTGGTTCAAAAGTTGATAGTGGAGAAGGCTGTGTGAGTATGAAAGCGGGGGTTATATGGGAATTTTCTGTACTTTATGCTTACTTTTGCTATAGACCTAAAACTTCTCTGTAAAAAACAAAATCTATTTAACAAAAAAAATATTGAACTCTGGCTATGTGCCAGGCATTGTTATTGGCCTTGGGAGTATAAAGGCGTATTGAACACATTGTAATGATGGAGCTAGATAATTAATGAGCTAATTTTAATATAATTAAGTGATAAGATAGTGGTATACATAGAACACAGACAGAGAAGATAACTGAGCAAAAGTCAGAGAAAACTTTGTGAAGGAGGTTTTGCTTTCTGCTTGAGCAAAGTCTTAGAAGAATTGTGTGATATGGCATGAGAGGATAGAATTGTCACTAATAGGAGAGAAAAATGAAAGATTGTTTCAGTTTAGCACATTGGCAAAAATATAATTTTAATATTTCAACCTTATATAATGTACACTAGAAATGATGTCGCAGAAAACGTTTTTTATAATCCATAAAATATTCCTACATACTGCATATTTAGAAAGAGTGGTCAGGGGGTAAAAATTTATTAGTAGTCTATTGTATTTTAAAATCATCATTTATAAAACATTACCAACAACTGAATACATTCCCTCTTATGTATTTCTTTGTATTTCTTTCCATCAGTTAAGTCATGAAGGAAATGTATTGCCTTACATAGCTGAAAAGTCCAGAGATAAATATGAATTTAAATAAGGCTGGACACAGAGTTCCTATAAGGTGATTAAGATCGTGTCTATCTCCATTCTTTGATTTGGCTTCATTTGGTATTGGCTTCCTTTTCAGCCTCCATGTGGTACTTAAAGGTCTGCTAATAGCTCCAAGAGAATTGTGCTTTGTTTTCACATCACATGGAAAAGAGATTGCAGCTCCTGTTTAGGACCAAGGATTATTTATTTGTGCCTAGGTAGCTTTAACATCAGTCCCAGAACCAATCCCCAGGACAGAAAGACAAAGTTATTCTAACTAACATGACCTGGGTAAACTGTCCCACTCCTGGAGTCAAGGGATAGAAACCAAATTAAATTTTAAAGAAATAACTTAGAAAAGGCATGATCCCCCCACAGGATCTTCATAATGCTGAAGAAAAGAGGATCGAAGCCCGGCAGGTGAAAAACTTCAAATGTCTGTGAGGTGTGAAATATGAACTGTGCCTCAGTATCCAATATCCCTTCTTTTTTCTGGCAATAGAACATGTGAATATCAGCCATACATGTAATCCCCTTGGTACATACTGTATCTCCTAGTCTCTCTTGAAATTGTACAAAGTTATTTATCTGAGTGTGAGCAGAGGTGTGGGCAATCTCCTTAAAAATAGTTGCTTTGGGGGCACCTGGGTGGCTCAGTCGATTAAGCATCCAACTTCAGCCCAGGTCATGGTCTCACAGTTCGTGGGTTCAAGCCCCGCATCTGTGCTGACAGCTCAGAGCCTGGAACCTGCTTCATATTCTGTGTGTATCTCTCTCTCGGCCCCTCCCCCGCTCACACTCTGTCTCTCTCAAAAATAAATAAACATTAAAAAATTAAAAAAAAAAAACAGTTGCTTTGGGGGCACCTGGGTGACTCAGTCAGTTAAGTACCAGACTCTTGATTTCTGCTCATGTCATGTTCTCATTGGCAAGATAGAGCTTTGCATGGGCTTTTTGCTGACAGCATGGAGTCTACTTGGGATTCTCTCTCTCTCTCTGTTTTTGCCCCTCTTCTGCTCATGCATGAATTCTCTCTCTCACTCCCTATTTCTCAAAAATAGATAAACATTTTTTTAAAAAAATGTTTGCTCTGAATTCTGCCTCTATCCCATTCTGTATGCAGTGAAACGGCAGGGTTTTTTGGCCACATTGCATGACAAATCTAGAACCAGTCATTCCTTCATAACCAAAAGAAAGATTCCTAATATTTTAAAGGAAAAAATGTGTGTGTTTGTTTTCAGTTAGTTTATTCTTTATTTACCATGCTTATTTTCGTACAGTGACTATTATAATTGCTAAGAATGATGCAGAGATCAGGAATGAAGTTTGCCTAGGGAAAGTGACATCCTTAACTCAGATGCATAATATGAAATTATTCATACTCTTTCTAAACACTGCTTCTTTCAATAGGTAAACTTTACTCTTAATAGGGAATAAAATGGTTCCAAATTGGACACTTGTCCAAAGCAAACAAAGAATTCTATATTCAACATTGTTTAGGTTTAGACGAGTTTTACTGATGAGATACATGATACAGATCAATCCTTCTTTGCCCAGGTAGCATTATCTTCAGACCTGTCCCTGAAAAGAAAGTTACTAATATTTGTCATGTGCACCATTAAAATTATCAGAAAATAGCAGATATAATCTACTTCAGGAGAGATTGTTTTAAACACAAAGTATGATTAATTTTGACATACACCATGTTGCGGTTCTAATTAGGTGTCCTGGTGGGTTAGTCTGTGTTGAGAAGATTCCCTGACCCTATTGACAAGTATAAATGAGAAGAGTTGCTCATTCAGATAGAAGATGAGAAGGCTTCCATGACAACCCTTTTTATTGTAGAAAAGCATAACCTTCAGAGCTGCAAAAATTAAATGGGATTGGAAAAAGAACGTTCATTTTCTTAATGAAGTACAGATTGTCAATATTCTCAGATTAATATTGTTTCATAGATTAGTGGGTCAAATGATTTGAGTTCCTAAATAATACTACTCCTAAATACTTGACCATTCCCACACCTCTATGATGTGAGACTGTGATAAAATTAATATGTACACTCAAGGATTGAGAAATTCCATAAGATACAAGGTCGCCAGAACTTTTATCAGTCTCTTCCTTTATGGGAAAAGAAAGGAAGATTCTGATTATCAGTATTCAACAGGTAAAAACCATTATGCAATTTTTGAGAGCAATTTTACTTTGTTTCTGGACATTTAAGACAAAAAATAAAGCTATTTGTTTTGTTTGTTTTTAATCTGTTTTTTTCTTGTCCCAAAGTTATGAATTGTTGTGTTTCATTTTCATTTGTCCTCAGGTATTTTTTAATTCCTCTTTGATTTCTTCATTGGCCCCATTGGTTGTTTAGTAGCACATTGTTTAGCTTCCATGTATTTGTGTTTTTTTCAGTTTTCTTTTCTTGTAATTGATTTCCATACCTCTGCAGTCAGAAAGGATGGCTGGTATGATTTCAATTTCTTTAAACTTACTGAGACTTGTTTTGTGGCCAATATTGTCTATTCTGGAGAATGTTTCATGTGCACTTGAAAAGAATGTATATTCTCCTGTTTTGGAAGGAATGTTCTGCATATATCTCTTAAGTCCATCTGGTCCAATGTGTAATTTAAAGCCACTATTTCCGTATTGATTTCCTGTCTAGATAATTTATCCATTTATGTGAGTGGGTTGCTAAAGTTCCCTAGTATTATTGTATTACTGTCAATTTCTCCCTTTATATCTGTTTATATTTGCTTTATACAATTAGGTGTTCTGTTGGGTGCATAGATATTTACAATCGTTATATCCTTTTGTTGAGTTAATCACTTTACCATGGAATATCCTCCTTTGTTTCTTGTAGTTTTTGTTTTAAAGTCTATTTTTCTGATAAAAGTATGGCTACCTGAGGTTTCTGTTGCTTCCAATTTTTATGAAGTATCTTTTCTAACCCTTCATTTTCAGTCTATATGTGTCTTTAGGTCTAATATGAGTCTTTGTAAGCAGTATATAGATGATTTGTTGTTGTTGTGTTGGTTTTTTTGGCCAGTCAGCCACTCCATGTCTTTTGGTTGGAACATTTAGACTATTTACATTTAAAGTAATTATTTATATATATGTACTATTGTCATCTTGTTAATTGTTTTTTGATTGTTTTTTGCAGTTCTCTGTTTTTCTCTTCTTCTTTTGCTCTTTCCTTGTGATTTGATGACTATAGTATTTGCTCGTATTCCTTTCTTTTTATTTTTTGTGTATCTAAGTTTTGGGTTTGTGGTTACCCCTAGGTTCATATACAACATCCTGTGAAGAAAATGGCCTACCTCAATTTGCTGACAATAATAGACAAATAAGATAAAGATTCGGTTGTATGCCCCCACAAGTCTCTCATACTCAGCCAAAAGTTAAATGTCCTGATGTACCAATCACACTTCCAGTTTCTTGATATAATGTCTGCTAAACTAGCCTTTGATTAAATTTTTCCTTAGATTCATCTTGCTGATCATTAAGACAACTTGTTAAAAAATGTATTTGTCCTGATGTGTTTTTATATATATATCATATAAAATATTAAAATGTCATTTTTGTATGTCAATACAGCTAAAAAATTAAAGAACATGAAATAATACATTGTCATAGGAGTATTTAAAAACAAAGTCACAGACATTCCAAATCTAGTTCATTTCTTGCAGCTTATAAGCTGATAATTATTTATAGATCTATTTTTATAAATTTACTATATTTGAGATCTATTTCTGAGAGTTTTCAATGTATTAACTCATAAGTATACCCAACAATTCCATAAGGATACTATTATCTCTGTTTTATAGACAAGGACACAGAAGCATATGAACTTTGCATACCTTGGTCAAAGCCATGCAGCTAATGACAATGTCTGGTTCCACACTTTGCACTCTGTTGCCATTTAAGGAGATAAAATCTATTATCTATGTTTAAAGGAAAGGGTATTGCTGAAATTTAAAACATCTATGTATCTATCTATAGATAGATGACATATATAGATAGATATACATATAGATACATAAACACACACATACACACACGAAACTAAACATGGTGGTTGCCATAATTCCAATACCCACTTTAATTTTCGCTTTAAGAAGCCCAAATCACCTTTATAATGGTACTTTTTCTAGATGTCTCTAGGTCTGATTCTCTGCTTATAGACTTTGATGAACCATGTCCTAAGTGTTAATATATTTAATGCCCTGTGGAAAGAGATTGAGAATAAAAAGGGGGTAGAAGCCTGGGAAGCACCCTGGATCCCTGTAACCAGAAGATAGCAAGAGATGGTTTTGCCCTGGAAATGGAGACTGACTTGTGGCAGTACATTCAGTGGGCAAAGGAAGTAGTGTTAGAGGCTACTCTCAATGTGTCTTATTTGTAAGCTGATTTTTGTTTAAACAATTAATTCCATTATGGTTAATATACACTGTTACATTTGTTTCAAGTGTGATTCAACAATCTATACAAAACTTAGTGGTTATTATGATGAGTGCACTCTTGATCCCTTTCACCTATTTCACCTATCTCTCCACCCATCGGCTCACTGATAACCATCAGTTTCTTCTCTATAGTTAAGAATTTGTTCTTTGGTTTGTCTCTTTTTTTTTGTTGTTGTTCATTTATTTCTTAAGTTCCACATATGAATGAAATCATATTGTATTTGTCTTTCTCTGACTTATTTTCTTTAGCATGATAGTCTCTACATCCATCCATGCTGTTGCAAATGGCAATATTTCGTTCTTGTATGGCTGAGTAATGTCCCATTGCATGTATATTCTACATCTTCATTATCTGCTTACCTGTTGATGGACACGGGGTGTCTTCCATAATTTAGTTATTGTAAGTAATGCTGCAATAAACATAAGTGTGCACGTATCTTTTCAAACTAGTGTTTTCATTTTCTTTGGGGAAATATCCAGTAGTAAAATTACTGAATCATATGGTAATTCTGTTTTTAATTTTCAGAGGAACCTCCAAAGTGTTTTCTACAGTGGCTGCACCAGTTTGCATTCCTATCAATAGTGCACACAAGTTCCTTTTGCCCCACGTCCTCCACAACCCCTGTTGTTTCTTCTGTTTTTTCTTTTAGCCATTCTGACAGGTGTGGTGTGATACCTCATGGTTTTGATTTGTATTTCCCTGATGATGAGTGATATTGAGAATTGTTTAATGTGTCTGTTGGCCATCTGAACATCTTCTTTAGAGAAATGTCTGTTCATGTCTTCTGCCTATTTTTTATTTTATATTGGATTATTTGGGGCTTTTTTGGTGTTGATGTTTTTTTGGTGTTGAGTTGTTTAAGTTCTTTGTATATTCTGGATACTAAGCCTTTACTGGATATGTAATTTACAAATATTTTCTCCCATTCAGTAGGTTGTCTTTGGTTTTGTTGATGATGTCCTTCTCTGTTTATTTTGTTGTAGTCTCAATAGTTTATTTTTGCCATTGTTTTCCTTGCATCAGGAGGTATATCTAGTAAAATGTTGCTATGGTCAATGTCAGAGAAATTACTGCCTGTACTTTTGTCTAGGATTTTTATAGTTTTAGGTCTCACATTTAGGTTTTTAAATCCATTTTCAGTTTATTTTTGCATATGGTATAAAGAAATGATCCAGTTTCATTTTTTCCATGTAGTTGTCCAGTTTTCTCAACACCATTTGTTGAAGACTGTCTTTTTTCCCATTACATGTTCTAGCTTCCTTGTCAAAGATTAACTGACCTTGATCATGGGTTTATTTTAGTGATTTCTGTTATAATCCATTGATCTGTTTATCTTTCTGCCTTACCATATAGTTTGATTTTTACAGCTTTGTAGTATATCATGAAATATGGGATTTTGATATTTCCAGTTTTGTTCTATTTCGAGATTGCTTTGACGATTCAGGGTCTTTTGTGGTTCACACAAAATTTAGGTTTGTTTGTTCTAGTTCTATGAATTACATTAAATCTGTAGGTTGTTTGGGTAGTATAGACATTTTAATAATATTTAATATTTAATAATATTTGTTTTTCTGATCCATGAGCATGAAATATCTTTCCATTTCTTTGCATTGTCTTCAATTTCTTTCATCATTTCTTCATAGTTTTCAGATTATAGGTTTTTCACTTCCTGGTTAGGTTTATTTCTGGGTATTTTATTCTTTATGGTACAATGTAAATGGAGTTGTTTTCTTAATTTCTCATTCTGTTACTGCATTATTAGTGTATAGGAGTGCAAAGAATTTCTGCCTATTGATTTTGTATCTGACAACATTTCTAAATTCATTTATCAGTTCTAATAGGTTTTTAGTGAGATCTTTAGGGTTTTCTCTATATATACTATTATGCCACTGCAGATAATGAGTGATAAGTTTTACTTCTTCCTTACCAATTTGGATGCCTTTGTATTCTTTTTCTTGTTTGATTGTTGTGGCTAGGACTTCCAAAAATATGTTGAACAAAAGTGGTGAGAGTGGACATTCTTGTCTTCTTCCTTATCTTAGCAGAAAAACATTCAGTTCCTCTCCACTGAGTATAATAGCAGAGGGTTTTACATATACGGCCCTTATTTTGTTGAGGTATATTCCCTCTAAACTTAAACTGTTGAGATTTTTTTTAAACCATGAATGGACATTGTACTTTGTCAAAGGCTTTTTCTACATCTATTGAAGCGATCATATTGTTTTTATCATTTCTCTTATTGATGTGATGTATCATGTTACTTGATATGCGAATGTGGAACCACACTTAGATCCCAGGACTTAATCCTGCTTGGTTGTGGTAAATGACTTTTTAAATGTATTGTTGGATTCAGTTTGCTAACATTTTGTTTAGAACTTTTGCATCTATGTTCATTAGAGATATTGGTCTGTAGTTGTCTTTTTTAGTGCTATTTTTTATCTGGTTTTGGAATCAGAGTAGTGCTGGCTTCATAGAATGAATTAGAAGTTTTCCTTCCTCTTCTAATTTTTTAGAATAGTTTGAGAAGAATAGTTATTAACTATTCTTTAAATGTTTGGTAGAATTCACCTGCGAATTTGTCTGGTTCTGGACTTTCATTTGTTGGGAGTGTTGTTTTGGTTTGGTTTTTTGATTACTGATTCAATTCATGTGCTAATAATCAGTCTGTTCAAATTTTCTGTTTCTTCCTGGTTCAGTTTTGGGAGGTTATATATCTCTAGGAATTTATCCCTTTCTTCTAAGTTGACCAATTGTTGGTATATAATTTTTCATAATATTCTTTTATAATCCTTTGTATTTCTGTGGTATCTGTTGTTATTTCTCCTCTTTCATTTGTGATTTTGTTTGAGTCCTTCCTCTCCCTGTTTCCCTCCCTCTCTCTCTTTCTCTGTTTTTGATGAGTCTGGTTAGTGGTTTATCAATTTTATTGATCTTTTCAAAGAACCACCTCCTGGTGTCATTGATCTCTTCTGCTCCTTTTTTAAGTTTCTATTTCATTTATTTCTGCTCTAATCTTTATTATTTCCTTCTTTCTACTGGTTTTGAGTTTGTTTGTTCTTCTTCTACTAGCTTCATTAGGTTTAAAAATAGGTTTTTTATTTGAGATTTTTCTTGCTTCTTCTGTTAGACTTATATTGCTATAAACTTTCCTCTTAGAATTGCTTTTACTACAACCCAGAGAGTATGAATCATTGCATTTTCATTTTCATTTCTGTTCATGTAGTTTTTTAAAATTTCCTCTTTGGCTTCTTGGTTGATCCATTTATTGTTTTATTTTATTTTTAATTTTTTTAATGTTTTATTTATTTCTGAGAGAGAGAGAATGACAACATGAGCAGGGGATGGTCAGAGAGAGAGGGAGATACAGAATCTGAAGCAGGCTCCAGGCTCTGAGCCTGACGTGGGGCTCGAACCCATGAATCGTGAGATCATGACCTGAGCCAAAGTCGGATGCTTAGCCGACTGAGCCACAATGGCGCCCCCCATTTATTGTTTTATAGCATGTTTTTAACCTTCATATGTTTATATACTTTCCAGATTTTTTCTTATGATCTAATTTCATAGCGTTGTGGTCAGAAAAGATAAATAGTATGACTTCAATTTTTTGTATGTGTTTAGACTTGTTTTGTGGCCTAATTGTGATCTCTTCAGGTTAATATACCATGTGTCTTTGAAAAAAAATATGTTTTGTGCTGTTTTAAGCTAGAATGTTCTGAATATATCTGTTACATACATCTGGCTCAATATGTCAAAGCCACATTTCCTTGTTGATTTTCTGTTCAGATGATCTATCAGTTAATATAAGTAGGGTGTTAGAATCCTCTATTGTTATTGCAGTACTATTGATTACTTCCCTTATGTTTGTTATTGGCTGCTTTATGTATTTGGGTGTTTTCGCATTGGGTGCATAATTATTTAAAATTGTTATATATTCTTGTTGGATTTTTCCCTTTTGGTTATATAGTGTTTTTATTTCTCTCTTTTTAGAGTATTTCTTGTAAAGCCTATTTTGTCCAATATAAGTATCACTGCATGAGCTTTCTTTAAAGCTTTAATTTGAGTGATCACTTTAATTTGAGTGATCAATGCTCTTTCATCCCTTCATTTTCAAAATGCAAGTGTCTTTAGGTCTTTTAGGGAGCATATAGAAGGATCTTGCTTTTTAATCCATTCTTCCCCTATGTCTTTTGATTATTTAGTCCATTTATATTCAAAGTAATTATTAATACGTATGTACTTCTTGGCATTTCAGTACTTGTTTTATGGTTGTTTATGCAGTTATTTTCTGTTTCTTTCTTCTCTTGCTCATGTTTTTCTCATGGTTTGCAGGCTTTTTATAGTAATATGCTTAGATTCATTTTTCTTGTTTTTCACATATATATTACTAATTTTTGTGGTTACCTTTGGTTTGTATATAACATCTTATCCATAGAGCAGTCTATACTAAGTTAATGGTCCCTTAAGTTTAAACCAATTCTTTACTCCCCACTCCCACATTTTGATATTTGGTATCATAATTATATCCTTTTGTTTTGTGAACACCTTGACTGATTTTTATAGATATACTTAATTTTAATGTTTTTGTGTTTCCTACCTTTCTTACGCTTACTTATGTTCTTTTCTTTTCACTCAAAGAGTCCCCTTTAGCATATCTTGGGCTGATATAGTTGTCATGAATTCCTTTAATTTTGTTTGTCTGGGAAACTCTATTTCTCTCTTTTTTTCTGAATAATACCCTTGTTGGATACAGTATTCTTGGTGGCAGTTGTTTTTTTTTTTATTTTTAGTAATTGAATGTACTATGGCAATCCCTTCTAGTCTGCAAGGTTTCTGCTGAAAAAAAAATCAACTGATAACATTATGGGTTTTCCCTTGCATACAACTATTTTCTCTTGTCTTTCTGCTTTTAACATTCTCTCTTTATTGGTACTCTTTGCCATTTTAATTACTATATATCTTGGTGTGGACCTCCTTGGGTTGATTTTTTTGGGGGCTGTTTTTATTATTACTCTGTCCTCCATGTCACTGATCTCTTATACTGCTTCCAATAGTCTACTATTTCTTACATCTTGTATATTTTAAATTTTAGTTATTGAGTTCATCTCTTTTTGTTTTTTTTTTTAATGTTTTCTATATCTTTGTTGAGGGTCTCATTGTGGCCTTCCACTCTTTTCTCAACTCTAATGAGTCTTTATGACCTATACTTTAAACTTTCTGTTAGGCATATTACTTATTTCTGTTTCATTTAGCTCTCTTATGGTGAGCCACTTTTACCTTCAGTCATCAGCAATGACACACTTTGCCTGTTGTGGACAGTGCTTGATCTCTGTGTTGTTAGTAGACCAGTCTGGGACCACCCTGAGCTTGAGTTGAGATGCACCAGGTGTCTCCCATAGAAGCTATAGCACAGAACTGCAGGGTGCTTTCCCTGTGTTATACCCTGAGAAGCTTTTGTTGGTCCATGGGGCCTGCAGTCAGACCAGATTTCTGCTCCCAGCCCACTGCTTGGGCCACAGTCTGACTAGTCTGTATGGTGATCATCTCTCCGAAGTGAGGAAGTCACTTTGGTGTGGTGTTATTCCCTGTTGGGGATGCTTGCACATTGCCGCCAGGCTTATAGAACTGCTTTGGATGGGCTGAGGCCAGGAGCATATTGGAGTGGGCAGGTCTGCAAGAGAATCTCAGGGCAGGGTATGTAATATTGCAATGTTTGCACAGGTCTGCTGTGGGAGGGGACCCAGAGTGGAGGCCTGGCTGGAGTGGTGTAACCCCAGGAGAACGCTACAGAGGGGTACATTGTTAGTAAGTTACGTAGCAAGTATTGTTGCTGTGCTGGTTCCTGCAGGTATCTGTGTGTCTATGCTGGAGGGCAGAGGAGGAAAATAGCCCTCGTCAACTCTTTTGTTCTTGTATAAGTCTCCCAAAGGTCATTGCCCCTACAGCATAAACTCTGAGATTAATAAATAAATCTTCCTTTCATATACCGTGAACATTTTTCAAACGGCTGCTTCTATGTTGATCTCTGTTGAGGTGTTTGTTGCCCTGTCTCTTTAAGGGTGGGGAATCTTTTTCATATTACCTCTAGGCTCTCCCAGAGCTTATCCTGCTAATTTTTAAAGTTCCGTAAATTAAGCTTTACTGATTGTAAGAACTCACAAAATTATGCCCCTCTGGTTTTCAAAGCCAAATAGTAAGGGGATTTGTCTTCCCTGTGCAACTTCCCATGCCTGGGGTGCTTGGTAAGATTCCTTTCCTTCCCAAGAGGAAAACTTCCTTTCCTCTCTCTGCGTTGCAGCATCTCTCCCTCCTCCAGGTCCATTCAGCTCCTGACCATGTCTCTGTCCTTCCTACCCTTTTCAATGTGGACTCACCTCTACATTTAACTGTAGAGAGTATGTTCTGCTAGTATTTGAGTCATTTTCTGGGTTCTTTACACTAAATTGGGGGTTATCTTGTTGTATTTATGGGACAAGTTATGCTTAAAGTCCTCCTACTCCAATATCTTCCTCAGAAGTCACAGTAAGCTGATTTTTTAAAAAAAGGAATAGTCTATGTCTATATAATACGCTGTTGCTCACTAGTTGTGTGTAAAACCGATACTACATAAATTAATAAGAAATAACTTGAAAGCGTTCTTGTTTCCTGCTCATGTTGTTTTGTTTTTCTTTTCCATTTAATCATTTACATAAATCATATTTGAGTTGCTTGCAAGAATTTTAGATCCATATATTGCTCTTTTGCATGGTCTACTAAGAAGGACGAGAAGCTTTAGCTCAGTTAATGTTAGTGAGCCTAGCACGTGCCATATTTGTTTTCCTGGTTCAGGTATTTTTTGTTGTAAAGAGAAGATACTACTTCATCCTGAGGCTGTGTCTATATGAAGTAAGACAGTAACAGTAAATCAGTTCCATTAAAGATTGGTTAATTTAGGAAAGAAAATACCTATCATATAATTTTAGACCCAGATTGGGTTTTTTTCCCACTTGTTGACAATGGGAATATTCCTTATAAATAGAGAAATATATAGGAGAACAGTCATTTATTCATGTGTTAAATAAAAGTTAGTAGTAGCTTGTAATTTTTCAGATACCATATTATGCTGAAATATTGATGAAAAATAGAATATCTGCTCTTTAGTAAGTCCCAGGCTCATGGGAAATAAAAATAATGTTAGCTGGGATTTGTTTAGAGAGTATGTTATATTTCCATTTTATAAATGATAAAGACAAATTAATGAAAGTAAAATAAATTTTACAAGTACAAACTGTTCAGCTTTTTTACAAAACTTATCTAGAACGGTGGGGGCTGCCATCAATTACCCCTGTACTCACATGTAACCTACTGAATGACAGATGGCATCTTTGCCCCAACTCTTTGAATCTAGTCTGGCTTTGACTGCTGTGCCACTTCCAATTCTAGCTCTGGCAATTTTTGCTATCTATTTCTGGGGGATCCAAATATCATGTAAGAAGTCCAGGCTACTCTGGGCAGAGACAGAGGTTGTAAGAACAGTAGATACAACCAGACACATGGAGAGATAAGTGTGGAGTCTTACTCAGTGTAGACTTCCAGTGATTTTAGTCTCTCCCAGCCATTATCCAACTGGAATCTCAGGAGACCCCAAATAAGAACTACCCTATTCAGCCAGTCAATTCAGTCAATTCACAGACTGAGAGAGATAAGTTATTTGAAGTCACTAAGTTTTGGATTGGTGTGTGACTTCGCAATAGATAAATGGGGCACACAATTATATACTCTCAGGTGTTCTAAACCAGAGGACTTTAAAGTAACTACAATGTTGTAAAACATCATTAAAGGTTTTGCATATCTCTACTGCTTATAGCATTTTGTTGTAAACAGTATTTACATTTTATACTTTTCATGAATTCATTTTTTTATGTTATTCACATTTCCTATTGTATTATTTAGATTAAAAATATATACCCAACTAGAAAGAAATTAAAAATGAATTATTAATAATAAGAAGAAGCACAGTTTATAATATTTCATCCTTCAATCTAAGTTTTCCCATCCTAAACATATTCTTGGATATGCAGACCATGGTTTAGAGATCATTACTCAATTGTTAGTCGACATCAATAGTTCAATACAGTAAGTAATAATAAAACCAGATAATTCTAATGTTAAAGAAAAACACAGGGTATATTTATGATATAAAGGTAAAAACTGCTTTTGTGTGCCTAAGCATTCAGAGAACCACACCGACAAGATATGATGAGTATTTCCAAATTTACAACAATTGACAACATTACATGACAGCAGAAAACCCAGGTAACAAAGGTGCCTGGTTTTCATGATCATATGTCTTAGAAGGCAAATCCAAACTCCTATGGAACCAATGTTATAAAATTAAGGAAGGAATTACTTCCTGATTAGTAATGATAAAATAAACCAGAGGCATGAAGAACA
>NW_027532417.1:418512-462329 GCF_008692635.1 Crocuta crocuta | reverse complement strand
TAACATTCATAATCTTTAATTACTAAAAATAATGTTTCCAGTATCATAAAATAGATGTAAATGTTTAACTAACATACTTCAGATTGAGGGCTTCATTATATTGTATGATGATGAATGTACAGAATATAAAATACTATTATCAAACATTTGGTTCCAAACTATTTGACTGACTACCATAAAGCTTAAAGATTCTAGTAATTCTAATATCACTTCTTATAAAATTTAGAAGAGCATTGGGCAGATTATTTGATTTGTTTAGAAGTTTAAAGCTGATGATATCTTTCCATCTTTTCCATGGCTTTTTATTTTTTATTTTACATAGCACTTTAAATCATCAAGACTTTTTCCATGGATCATTCATTTAGTTCTTCATTTGATAAACATAATCTGTGGCATCCTGTGAGCCAGGAATCTTCAAGGTATTTATGGTAGAGTGATGATTTAAAAAAATATATCCCTCATGGAGGGATAGTGTAAAAGAGAGGAGAAAAACACACATGTGGTGCATCAATTCATCATTACGCATGGTATGTTACAATGTGATCATGGCTTTCGCACAACGAAAATGCATAACAAAGTATAGGGGGTACCAGAAGTGGGGATATAATACAGTGATTAGGGTTGTCTTCACTGAAGGAAGTGAGAAAGAAATCCATGATGATACACAGACAAACCTTTCCTGGTGCAAGTAACTGTCAGTCACAGGCTCTTAGGAACTTGGTGTGATTAAGGAAGAGCAAAACCAGATGGCTGAAGGAGGGTGAGGAAAAGAGAAGAATGTGTGAGAAGGATAAGAGGAAAAATGTGATAAAGACCTTGACTTTCACTTTGAGTTAAATGAGAAGCAATCACAAGGTGTCCAGCAGAAAGTTATATTTTATAAATATTACTATGACTGTTTCGTTGACAACAAATTCTAAGGGTTAAGCAATGTACATAGAGGGCTGTTGCAATTATCTTCTAAAATACTATTTATGACTCAAATTAGATTGAACTTTGTCTCTCTCTTTCTCTCCATGTCTCTGTAACTATTCTGTCTCTCTGAAAGAGAGAACTATGTGTACACTTCTGTATACACTTGCATTATAAAAATATTTCAAAGACAGTAAAATATACAGTGAATGGATCCTTGCCAGTCACCTCAATTACTAACTTAGACAAACTTGTTTATCTATACCCCACCAGCCTCCTACCTCCTCTACATTCCTTGAGTTATTTTGAAGCAACTTTATGTATTTTAAAGTTGCAAACTAGTGTTGAATCGGATGTAAGTTAGTTAGTCTTGGGTAATCACTGAGTTTTTGGCCAGAACAACTGTGAAAATATAATGACCATCAGTTAAATTGGAAGAGAGCTATGAATGGAGCACATTTGAGGGGAAATGAGCCCCATGAATTTTTGGATGGATTGATTTGGATATATCTGTTTAGCATCTAAGTGTACCCATCTATTCAGACACTACTATTGGAGCATTTAAATACTTAAAGTCACCATTAGAAAGGCTAGCTGTGGATTTTTGGCGCATGGTATTTAGGAAACTGTGCCTCTTATTTCCTGTCTTTTCTTTGCTCTTTCCCTTAATCCTTAAGGGAAAAGGGGGACAAAAATGCTCATGTTGCTAAGTATAAAAAATTGTTCAAGAAGCACCTCTAGTTGATTGATAAGGTGATGGTTACTTATGAAATGGTTGGATTTAAAATAACACACGGAAGGTCACTTCTTTTTACCCTCTTCTGTCTGCTTCTTAGAAGTTATAGAAAGTTCTGCTGCAGAGACACTTAGCAGGATCACCAAGGAAAATATTGATGATTTATAAAGATGGAAAGACAAAAAAGAGGGGCTATTTTAATTAACTTTCTGATTTTCCTAATACCAGATGATAAATTTAGCAATCCGGTAATAAATTATAAAATGTCAAAGAGAGACCTGTAGATTTGGCCAGAGTTGAACAGAAACTCCAAACTGAGGCCAGATGTTTATTATTTTATTGAAAATAAATCAGTTTAACACACTGTTACTAACATGGGCTCTGGAATCAGTAAGGTCTGTGTCTGAATTTCAGCTCTGCCACTTTCCAGTAGTATCATCTTGAGTAAGTTATTTCCATTTTAAATTTTTCTTGCTTCAAAGATGGGAAGACAAACTTACCTTTCAGGTATGTTATGAGGATTAAATATGCTATGACCACTAATATAAATCACAAAGTACATTTCATATAGTAATTTCTCAATATGTGTTAGCTATTATTACAACGTAAGTAAAAACAGACTTCTAATAACTACACTAGTTCCTCATCATTCTGAACTGCAGAGAATGGTAGCTTTTACTAGATGTGATAATGAAGCACCAGATGTCTTTTTTCACATACATATAACCTATAACGTTAGACGGCACAGACATTAAATCACAAACCAAGGAGACTCAAATGAGGATCATTTCCTTTGTGCATGCATAAGCATTTCTTTTACCTTTCCAAAGCCTAAGAATGAGAGGCAACTTTAGAGAGTTCTAGGGGAAAAATGGCAAGAATTAGGCTGGATCACACACTGATCACAAACTTCTAGGAAACACATTGTAAGGAATGGTCTCTCTGCTCAGGAGATGGGTTAAATGAGCAGGTAATTGTGTAGTCCTTGCCTTCCCTGACTTCTCTGAAAATAAATGAAGCATTCAGGTGGCATTTCCATAATAGGTAACTGCAGCAGTCTTATGAATTTTTTTTTTTGCATAGTTACAATTCATAAATTTCATCAGCACATTATATATATTAGATTTTATAATTTGGGTTTTGAAACAGATTTTATCTGGTTTTACTTTAAAACTGTCCTGAAACCCTAAAGTGAGTTTGTTCCACTTTCCCTTGGTAGATACTGTAGGGTGGGTAAGTGTGTATTTTTTTAAATGAGGAAGGCTTGTACTTTTCAATTTCATATGTAGAGAACTAATTTTGTGTCCAGAGGCAGTACTACTATCAGGCAGAGGTCATAAATATATTTTTAGTGAAGTATAGACCATGTGTTCTACATACTTGATCTATGTCAACTCCAAACATGTTATGGGTATTTTTTCTATAAATTTTTATTTATTCCCTACAATACTCCATTAAAGAGTTCAAGGATATACACTCAGAAGTTATATAGCCAAAAGGCAACCAAATGCAATGCAAAGAATTGGTCTGAAGTCCATGCTGATGGTCAGACCAAGTCTCTTGCTTTAGAGATAAGAAATTTTGTTCTGTTAACTTCTCTAATTCAAGAGGAAAATCCTGGAAAACCAACCCACCATGTTTATCATTTGCATTTTAGGCACAACGTTCTATTTTCCCATTGAATTATAACATCCCTTCTTGTTACTATTTGTCCATTCACTGCATTGACAGCCATGATAAAGTCCCACGATATATGACTAGGATAATCTGAAACTCCTGTACAGGAGTTTGGGTCTGAGTGACTGACGTGGGACTGACAGAGTGATTGGGATTCATGTGTGGAAGTGCTTCACGGTGGCATGCTGGTGCTGCATGTGTTATAGCAGATGCCGGTGTGCAGTAGCAGTGGCTGGTGACAGTGGAACTTAGGCTATATTGTTCTTGCTGTCTCACCTCCAGAAAATAAATTAGCATAATAAAATTTACAGAAGAATAAATCCTATAAACGTAGCACTAAGCGATAATAGGCCAATATGAGTGTGTGTTGGGGATGTGATTTAAATAGAATGGTCAAAGAAGAAGTCCTTTGAGAGGAGAGCTGAATGACAAAATGATGCAAGCCATGAGAATAATTTGGGGTCAAATGGATCAAATGGAGGGTATGGCAAGTACAAAGAGTATAATATGGAAGTGAGATTAGTGTGAGCTGGAGAAGGAAAAATGCATAGCAAGAGTGAGGCAGAATGACATGAGGGAAAGGTTATTTGTTGTGTAGCATGAAGACAATTATTGTATTAACAACTGTCATCAGAATTTTTCCCAAAGAAAAGAAAATGTTCTCAATCTAGTAAAATATCCATTAGTCTTCTTGGAAAGTTAAGGTCAGAAGTTGAGAGCATATTTTGGAGGAAGACAAAAAGAAAGTGTTAAACACCTCTACCTAAGAAATAAACATGAATTTGGAGAGAAGTAAAGACCAGAGAGTAGGAGGTGAGAGCCAAGGGTCATGTTAGGCTATTGGAGCCCAAGTTGATGTAAATAAATCTAGGGTCTTCTTGAAAAGTTGAGATATTTAATGTTAATTTTCAACTTTCTATTTATTTGTTTCCATGGAATCATTACTTCTTGGCTTCCATTAAAGTTCTATTACATACAGCTGCCTGTGTTGAGTGCTAAATAATGGAGTATGGGAATGGAGATAAGGAAAACAGTTGTGGGGCACAAAATGGAGACTAGGAATTTCACAGAAGCCAGGGATGGAAATGACATGAAATGAAGAAATCTTGAGAATTCATAGAAATCTTAATTCCAGACATCTTGTAGGTACCTTAAGAAGCAGAGAGAAAATACCCTTTGCTACTGCATCATCTTCTTCATCCCCACAAAATATTTTTTGTGATAAAAATGTGAGTTAAAATTTGTAAAACAGAACTTCCCTACACATCCATTGATGATGATTGCTATAGTCACAGTTCTCATGGGACAATGTAAAAAGGAAGACTTTCTACATCAAATTGAAGATCAGAAAAAAATGCACTTAAAGTAATAATCTTGGAGAGAGACTGAAGCCCCATGAAATTACATGAGGTTCAAAATTACTGACAACCCTGTTTATGTATCTTTGTATTCACCTGACTGTTAAAGATAAAATCAACTCTATGGTTATAGAAAATAACACCATTGCAGTGCCTTGTCCTCTGGATAAACAACAAAAATACAGAGTCCAGGCTTGACTGGTGGGTTTGTTTTTTTTTTAATAAAAAAAATGAACATATCAGTTCCCAGTTCTTAAATCAATTTGCTTGTTCTTAGGTGAAGGGAGCAGATAAAAAACAAAGCTGTTAACTCTGCACTACTTTGAAGGTGACATCTGCAAAGGCAGGTTTCAATTCTTCCATTGTCTAAGCCCCTTTAATCATTCATATTTGCAGCTGTCTGAAAGAAAGCTTCACACACATCTTTTTCCTTGGGGCAGAGAAATGGGACTGGCTATTCATTTAGTCCCCTTAGAAAAAACCAAACCATGTGTTCTGAGATACTGAGCCCATCTTTTTGGAGCTGCAGCTGTTTTCTAGCACCAGTCTTTTTATCCTTCAGAGAAGGAGAAAGAAATGACTCTATTTATTGCTTAGGAAAATATGTATCTTCTTGAATTTGCTGCAATTAGATTTCTAAAATTGAATGCATTGAACTTGTATTGCTCTGGGGTTAAGAAATAATAAGGCATGTGCTTGATTACTGGAAAAGCTTGTTCTTGTCCATATCTCATAATTTTTAAATTTATTCAAGAGTCATCACTGCTATTTTCATCAATTTCTGTCTCCCTTTGGTACTCTGGACACTATAAGGTCAGCACAGTGGTCTTGAAAACAGTTACAAAGCTCCCTGGGGGCTAGCTTTATTGTCTGGATTGCTCTGTTTTTACTATGGAAAATGTTATGGATAAAAGCATCTAATAAATGTAAAGGTAATTGCAAAATTGCAAAAGTATCATATAGATATTGTAGACAGACTTTTGACTTAATAGAAAGAAGAAGTATAGAACTGACTACAGAGTTATCATGAGGTCAGAGGCATTATATAAAGCATAATCTTATCTGAATTGTATAATAAGGGAACCATTAATAGACTGTTTTTTCAGATCACTGGCTTCAAGAACTCTCTGTTACAAAATATTAACTTTTATGTCTTGTGTCCCTGAAATCCTTAGGACAGAATATTTAAAGTATACAAATAAGTTGGGTGCCACACCTGGGTAGCTCAGTCAGTTGAGTGTCCAACTCTTGATTTAGGCTAAGGTTAAGATTGCAAGGTGCTGTATCCAGCATGCAGCCTGCTTAAGGTTCTCTCTCTCTCCCTGTACCCCTCCTCCAGCTCCTGGGTGCTCTTTCTTTCTCTTTCTAAGAAAACAAAAAGAAAGAAAAGTATAAAAATAGGAATAGTATAAAACGGGTTTAAAGCAATCTTGTGGAGTGTGGGTAGCATGAGAGCAAGCATTCTTCTATAGATTCCTGAAAAATCATGGCTTACAATTTACTAGATAATTATGAATATTCCATTGTAATCTTATATTCCATAACTATCAATTAATTATTCATTCATTCATTCATTCATATCAATTGTTCACTACTGGCAGAACATCTAAGAATGACAGCAGATATTACCAACAGAAGCAATCATTATTAGAAAAAGCACCATATCAATGTAATCAGGAATGTGAAATAGATTATTATTGTTCTGAAGCAACATTACAGGTGGCTTACTCTTACATTAAAATGTTAAAAAAACGTACATATTAAAATGGCTAGTTAGCTATTTTGTTGAGCAATTATTAATTGCCATTCTAACCAGTTTACTGAGCAGTCTGAATTCAATGAAGATATAAATATGAAATGGTTTTGTCTTTCACCAATTATTGCTTTTAGCCATGCTGTGTCAAGCCTGCCTTTCCAGGTCATTAATAATACCTCAGGTAGCTCTCTTTGCCTTCCAATCATTTTCAGTTCTGTCTATCTTTCTCTGGTTAGAAATGTCAATCTAACTTCCATTAGAAATTAGTGGTTATCTCATCCCATTTTCCAGCCCTGCCCAGGCTTCAGTTTGAAGGACTTGATTTAGTAACCTAGTAAGGAAGGCCTCGGTGAAAACTTTCAGGGTTTCTAGCAAGGGTGAACTTGCTATGCAAAATACTTGAGATTATGTTCCCTTTTTTTAAAGTTTATTTATTTTGAGAGAGAGAAAGAGAATGAGTGGTAGAGGGAATGAGAGAAAGGGAGAGAGAGAATCCCAAACAGTCTCTGTGCTGTCAATGCAGAGCCTCACATGGGACTTGAACTCACAAACTGTGAGATCATGACCTGAGCTAAAATCAAGAGTTGGATGCTTAACTGACTGAGCCACCCAGGTGCCCCATGACTATCTACCCTTGTAGACAATTGAAACTTAGTAATTAGAAGGAACTTCTTTACCTCTCTTCAGTTATAATGGAAGTGAACCATGACTTTATTCTTTCTCCCCTCCCTCTGTATTATTTTACTTGCTTTGGGATTTGCTTAATTGAACTGTTTTTGTTCTTATTTGATTCTACTTCCCTGGCTAACATCCCTCAGTCCTCTCAATGGCAGGCATCCAAATCCCGTGGGGTGCAATTATAAGCTCTTTAGAATGAATTTCAAAGATCTCTTTGTTGAATAGGTCTCTCAATGTGTCAACTCAATCTCTGAGATCTTGCCATAGGAGATCCACCTGACATCCACCACAATCTTCATTTGCAGGGGGAGGGTTGTTGACAAAATGGCTAAAGTCTGACTACTTTGCATGGTGTCTCCTTGGCCTGTGAAAGACTCATGTATCCAGGCCATGTTAGACTGTGGGGAGCGTGGCTGCTCCACTGAGTGCTCCCTCTATCTACCTTCATATTGCCTGCAGTTCTCTTCTACAATTCTTTATATAAACACAGAAAGTAGATCAGAGGGGATTCCACATAATCACACTTCTATTCAGGGTTTGAGATAGCAATCTTGCTATCTTGCAGTCAACAAATCTCTGTGAGAAACTCTTTGGGAGCTCTGTTTACTTGCCTTGGTTCTTCCCACTAGACTGAAAACTAATGGTGCTGAAAATTCCCCGGGATCTCAATTCTTCATGCACTTGATAGCCTAGACATTAGTTAGAGCCTGAGATGATAGTTGGGGTAACATAGCCTTACAAGGCTTAATACAGTTTTCTCCCAAGTTTTGCATGTAAATAGTCACTTCTAGAGCAACAGAAAAACTGCCACATCATTGGGATCAAGGGTTTCAAAAAATAATTTTTATTGTTTCTGTAATTAAGGAAAGCCAATAAAACAAGAATGTATAGGCTTCATAGAGGTGGCACAAAGTGTTAACCATACAGAAACTTCTGCTGCCAGAATTTCTTTACATTCACAAACTGGTTTTTCAAAACTAAGACCTAATAATATATATTTCACTCTCATCGAAGTTTCCTGAAAGTGAGAATACAGGAGGGCGTAGAGATTCTGATGACATGTGGATTAAAGGGTACGAGAGTGAGACAATATTTAAGTCCCAAATTAGCGCATTTTAATTCCTATTAATTTATGTTAATGTTAAACATGAGGAGTTTCATAAGTACTAAAGCTTCATAAGTACTAAAGTTCATAACTAATCTGTTGCAAAATTTGCCTTGGAAGACTATGCTGCACAGTACCTCTATTTCTACTACTATTTCTTCATGTACCCAATGTTTACTGTGCCCTTGCTTTGTGTTGTGCACTGAGACACAATATTTAGGTTGAAATATATACCCTCTGCCCTCATGGGACAATCATAAAAAGTTTAAGGCGTTGTAAGGTCTTAAGTGCTACGATAAACATGTTTCAATGAGTTTCGCATTACAAAACTGCTGTTCAAAGTAAAGGGCTTGAAGTTGGTGTCAGAAATACAGAGGTCTTTGTGTCTTTGAGTAAGGGAGCAATATGACCATGTTTATGTTCTGTTACAATATGACCATGTTTATGTTCTGTTACTTATAAACTGGCTAGAACTATGAAGGATAGACAAGATGAGGTTTAAAATTGGAAGAGGAAAAAACAATTTGAAGGTTACTGAAAAGATTTACTTCTTAAGCACTTCTCATACCTTGCTAACATATGGTTTTGGAGATATCTAGGTTAATGAGATATGATGTTTAACATTAAAGAACCTATACGCTATTGTGGAAAATAAGTGTATGTGTACACATGTGCAGGCATGCATAAGCATGTCCTAAAGAAATTGATGTTAAATGAAATGACTGGCAATTTCGGGTCAGTTAACTGCATGACCTCTAAGTTCTTGGTGTCTAGGTGAGCTCTGGGGAACAGTAGTTGTGGAGAACTTTTTTACCCGTTTTCACTCACTTGGCCATGAATTACATTTTTCCATCTGCTATATGACATAGTGTACAATAACCCAAAATAATAAGTTATCATTAAAATCCAATACAGTGTCCCGAATAAATTAATAGAAATTAAAATGCCCTAATTTAGGACTTAAATATTGCCTCACTCTTGTGCCCTGAGCAAGCAAACCACTTACCCTCAACCTTGGTTTCCTCAAACTGGGAGTTAACAAGTATTTACCCACCTCATAAGAGTGTGCGGATTAATTAGTTAATGTTTATAAAGTACTTTAAAGAGGAAAGGAGCTGAATAAGTACTGCTATTAATAGGACAACCACTTAATTTGATTTTAGTGTTTGAGAACAATGCAAGTCTAATTCAGCAGTTGCCACACAGCTGTGGTTGCTATGCGTTTAGAATGAATTTATAATACATCCTTGGTTTCTGAAAGAATAGTGCCTTATAAAGTAACTACTATAATACTAAAATAATACGTCAACTATTCTTTTCAGAAGACTGTTGCTCACAAGGACCTAGAGTAAGGTGACTTAAGCCCAGAGAGCCTTCATCAAACAAAAGTTGCATGAGGAAAGGAGAGAAGGGTGCACGGCCTCTACATAAAATGATAGCCAGCATTTATTCAGCTTTTGCTGCTTGGCAGGCACAGTTCTAACTGCCTTATGTGGATGATCTCATTAAATCCTGGCAACAGCCCAATGAGGTAGGTACTCTATTTGTTCCATTTCATGTGGGATGTGGAAGTTCAGAAAAGTTAAGGAACTGGACCCCAAGTTTATAGCTATTTATTGATGGAGACATGATTTAATCGAAATCTGACTTCTTTGTGGTTAAGTATTGAGATTTATTGCCTCCTAAAAATGAACATAAAAACTTAAAGAACTTTTGTCATGTTTCCCAGTTCCCTATAACAGGAATCCTGTGGTTCTCACCTGTGGTATCCCTTAATGTCCACATATTGACTAGGCAGGTCCCTATATATATGACTCTTCTTTCCATCTTCAAACATAAAGCTCATCTCTGTCTCTCAAGGTAGCTAAAAGTGGGTTATAGAGACTCAGGTACATTGATGGTGTCAGGATTGACCTACCAGTCAGGGTCTAAGGAAGGACTCTATACAACAGAGTTTGTCTTTTAATGTATCTATACCATCTCTTCCCTGCTGCCCATCTGCCTCTTACACTGTATCTTGGGTTAATGCATAGCTTTAAGTAATCAGTTTTCACGAACTCCAAGACCCTTCCAATCTATCTGAGCCCTTTAATTCAGTGTTCTTTTTTTTTTTTTAATGTTTTATTTATTTCTAGGAGAGAGAGAGAGAGACAGCATGAGCAGGGGAGGGTCAGAGAGAGAGGGAGTCACAGACCCCGAAACAGGCTCCAGGCTCTGAGCTGGTAGTCAGCACAGAGCCCGACGTGGGGCTCGAACCCACGAACCGCAAGATCATGACCTAAGCGAAAGTCGGATGCTTAACTGACTAAGCCACCCAGGCGCCCCTAATTCAGTGTTTTTGATCTATGGTAGTTCTCCATTCATTGTTTGTTACCCCTACATCATCTAAAGCCTTGGCTTCCTAATTTTCCTAATTTTCTGGTATATTAAAGGTGACCAATGCATATTTTCAGAACTGAACAAAATCTGTCTAGGAAACTTGGCAACAATTCACAACTGCCACCTGGATGAGTCACTTTCACGGACTCATCTAAGAACTTCAAGGTCTCTTTCCCTTAATCATGCAAAGGGACTTATTAAGAAGTACTCAAGAATCCTTACTAACCCATGCTTACGCGATCATGGTCACTGTATAAGTGAAAGTAATTCATATAATTTGCAGTAGAACCATAGTTGGAACCATAAGATGGGAATTTCAGAAAACTCCGTCTTTGGGATCCATAAGATTAACATACAGACTTGGCCAACTGCAGAAACCAAAAGATTATATCCTGAATATATATAGCAGATTTTTTTTTCAAATTATAGACTGAAGCGATGATTTATTAGAAATATGCAGAGGATATCTGCATAACATATATAATTAAACTAGATTATATCTACTGTCTTCTAGTTTTAAAATTCTGTGAGTCTAATGATTTCCTGTGGTTATAGGAATTTTAAGACCATTGGATTACTCAGTGGTCCACGGTTATTTTGATGTGTCATGTTATGCTCTAAAACATCGATGTTGTAGTTATTTATTCCTCATTATCAACCTGAGGTGTACATGTGATATATAAACTGGGGTGTTGAAAACTTCTGATCTAGAGCACTTTCATATTGTGCAATTGAGGAAAACAATGGTTGCAGAATTTAAAACACTCATTTAGAGTTTTACATTTATGACAATAGTGAATCAGGATTAGCAACCAAGTCACTTGCCCTCTTCATCACACATTCCTTTTCCTGTGTGCCTTTATTCTTTTTTATGCCACTATTCTCTTCATAAAACAGCTTCCAGTATTTATATGTTTTGCCATATAACATTACAGGATACTAGAACTGAAAGGGAACCTCAGGGTACTCTAGTTTTATAGATAAGTCAATTGAGAATGAAATTTGCACAATGATACAAAGCTGTTGCTGTTCTATGCCAATTTGAGCCCTAGTCTGAGTCTAGTGATCTTTCACTATACCACCAAAGTAGTATTTTAGAGGAAAAACTCAATGTTTAAAATAAAATATGATTTTATTAATATGATAAAATATGATTGATGTCTCAGTTTGCCATAAAAGAATGTTTTTTTAATGAACTGTTGATTGCACTTCCTCAATTGGCTCTATGACAACCAGGCAATTATAAAATGGAAAACCAGAAAGGATCTCAGAGTACAACATGCCATGCCTTTGCATACTCTACATAAAGACATCCAATGAGTAAACTAACAGGCAGCAAATACAGGCCAGAAGAATTAAAGCTAAAATCTACCTTTCTTTATTCCCACTGTTAGAAGATATTTTTGGTAAGATAAGGAGTACAGTCTCATCTTTAAATTATATGCATTTTATTTTAAAAAAAACTAATAATCACAGACATGCTTTAAGCAGTAAGTTAGACATGCATTTTATTTTATTTTTTATGTTTATTTTTGAGAAAGAGAAACAGAGACAGTGTGAGCAGGGCAGGAGCAGAGAAAAAGGAGACACAGAATCTGAAGCAGGCTCCAGGCTCTGAGCTGTCAGCACACAGCCAGATGCAAGGCTCAAACTCAGGATTCACAAGATCATGACCTGAGCTGAAGTCAGGACGCTTAACCAAGTGAACCACCCAGGTGCCCCAGACATGCATTTTAAAAGAAAAAGGCATATACTTTTTTTCCACTCACTTTCACAGGTATTGAGTCATTAAAAATTCTAGCACTAAACATGATGGTTGAGATTGCGATTTCTTGATTTTGTAATACTCTTTGTAACAGGATAGTAAATCTTTTGCATGTTCCATATGTAAACCTTCTCTTTTGGGTGCCAATATGAATGATTCCATCCCATTATTATTACCCTGCATTATGAGGGCATCGGTCTTGTAGACTGTTGTTTCCCATGTCCATTTTAATGAAGGTCTGTCAATGAACTGGGCATCAAGTGTTTCTGCCTATCAGCTCACTGTCAAAGAGAAAATGGCAGGGGGGACACACAAGCACTGGCAGCAGAGATTTGGTTAAGGTCACTTAGCTTCATGTGCTACAGGCAGTTCCCACCAACCCTATAATTTCCTTTGTGAATATGCTTGCTTAGTGTATTTCACCTTCAAATTTGCTTCCTTTTTACTGAAGATTTATGGTTAAGCACCTTGCCTTCTCTTTTGTTTTGTAGAAGTCACTCTAGGTATGATGAAATCACTCGTAAACGCTTTATTGTTGACTCTCTCAGTCCCGCTGTGAGCTTTTCTCTATTGCTCCCTTCTTTTGACCCTATTAGGCTCTTCTTGTAAAAGTAGCTGTTATTTCTAATCATCAAATCATATCTGGGATAATATTACGCAAAATTTACATTGGCTGAAATAATGTAACTCCAGGTGGCTGTCAATTCAAGAAAATGATCAGAACAGTGGCTTTATCTATAGATTATATTATCATTATGATTTATTGGTTGCTTCCATAAAGGTTGAAAAACATACACTGGAAAGCTGAAAGATGGCTTTCCTAGGGGATATCCAATCTATATCAAACAAGATCATGAGGTGCTCACAATTTGATGTCTCTATTTTCCTGGTTTCTGTTGAAGGCCATCCCCAGAAAAGTTCTTCTAATGGTTGTCTTCAGGTGTGGGAGAAGAAAAGGGAAAGATTTACCTTCTATTACTGATGCTGACTCAACATTAAGAATCAGGGATTAGGAAAAGAGAGAGAGAGAGAGGCAAAGGATAACACACTCTTCTTTTTTTTTTCTTTTTTTTACATTTTTATTTATTTTTAAGGGACAGAGCACAGTGGGAAAGAGACAGATAGAAAAGGACACACAGAATCCAAAGCAGGCTCCAGGCTCCAAGCTGTCAGCACAGAGCCCAACGCGGGGCTTGAACCCACGAACTGTGAGATCATGACCTGAGCCAAAGTCAGACACTTAAAACCAACTGAGCCACCCAGGTGTCGCTAGCACACCCTTAACTATAGAGAAGAAACAAGAATTACTAGAGGGGAGGTGGGCTGGGGGATGGGCTAAATGGGTGATGGGCATTAAGGAGGGCACTTGTGATTGAGCACTGCGTGTTGTAAGTGTTGAATCACTAAATTCTACAGCTGAAATTAGTATTACACTATCCATTAACTAACTGGAATTTAAATAAAAACTTTAAGAAAAAGACTCAGAATCAGGAGGTTTCAATGAATTACATAACAGTTCAACGACAGATGAACATTCTCAGTGACCAGGGCTGCCCAATAATGAGAAAGGTAAAATAAAATGCCAGGTATGAGATAGGAGAAAAGAAAAAGTTATGTCAAGATGAGTGCTCTGTGTCATTGCCTCGATCTTAAGGAAGATTAAACCAAAATAAATCCAAAATGGAAGCATTTTCAAATGAAAAGCCCTGCCTCATTAGTCAAATCAGACATCTAAATTGAGAAAGGATAAATCCTGTCACATTTTGGACTTGTTAAATGTCTGGAAATATTTTCAAATGAAAGATTTTCCTAAAATTCAATGCAACAAAATGTCAGTCACTTTTATCCTTAATTTTAAAATATCTGAGTAATGTAGACATAAAACTTATTCATATGCTTTCAGATTATTTTAGAGTCATATGATTAAAACTTTGTTTTTTGGGACATTTTCAAGAAGACAGCTTTAAAAGGTTTCTCAGTCAATTAAATAAACTTGGTGAATTTAGCTGTTCTATTTTGAAAATTTGCTATCCAAGGCTACATTGGTCATCATGTATCCAGCTATTTCTCTTCCCTTTTTTCTTATAAATATTTATTTGAAGATACCAATGACACATGATGCAAACATTTTAACATATGTTAGAAAATCAAATGAAGGGTGTTTTAGGACATACATTTTTGAAATAATAAAAATTAAGCTATCTAGAGAATGGTATTGAGCTTGCTAGAATATCAAATAGCTTATTTTTAATAATCTCCCTGATGTAGTATAATTGGGAAGGCACTTATTATTTTATCCATAGAATATGTGATAAGAAAGATGTTTTCAGGTAGTAGGGAAATTGAACACATACTATATGTTAACAACATTCTTCACTTCCTTTAAAATATCCTAGTCCATTGTTTTGTTTATTGAAGGAAGCTTTATGATCTCTTTGTTCTTAAGATGTATTATTTTTTAAATTTTACCATGTTTAAAATAATGTTTAATACTTACAGGAAGGCTCTCTTGGGCCGTAAACTAAAATCTGTGTCTAACTTTTAATCTATCATCCATTTTCCTTATGAGTGGTGAACATTCTTCTACAGTTCTGGCATTTTGCTTTCATTCTGTTTTAGTTTCTATGATCAGCTTTTATCTATGTATGATTTTTTTCTATATGAGTAGGAAATTGGTAATGCTTTGATAGGGGTGCTGGTTACATCATTATTGTCGGGATACCCTTCTGGAACTTACTTGGACACATATGCAAGAGCATGAAGACCTGAGAGCCAATGTTGGGGGATGGCACATAGTTTAGTATGATTAGAACAACTGGTCTATACTCTGTAGAGAGTTTATTTTATTATGATATTGATTAATGCTTTTACATAACAACATTCACTCAGTTGAATGTTCAGGATTCACACAGTTCAAATATTGAGTTATATAGGAAAAGATAATTGAGTTTTGTAGGAAAACCCCTCCTCCCTTGCCTCATTGACCTATTTTACCACCTGATCATAGAGACAGCTCTTGTATTTGATATATTCTGAATATTCTTTCAAAGTTTATAAAACGTATACAAGAAAATACACAGGTGTTTTTTTTCCCCTCTGCTTTTTTAAACACAAATAATTGTATACTATAACCTCTGTAGTACAACTAGCTTCTCTACTTGGAAATTTTTGCTTATTATATATAAGCCTTTCTTACTCTTCATTTGCTTTGGTGCAACTTATTTAACTTGATTCCCTGTTAATGTCCATTTAAAAAGTTATCAATATCTTTCTATTAGAGACAATGCTTTAATGATACTAGAATGTCTGAAGTATATATTCTTAGAAATGAATTTTCTGACACAAATGGCATGTGGATTTATAATTTTGATAGATCTTGGTAAATTTCCCTCCATAGGGATTGTAGTAATATATATTCTTACCAATATTTACTATTTCTTTACACTCTGGGCAATAAAGTCGTTATCAAACTGTCAGGTCTTTACTAAACCCCCTATATATTTAGATTTTGTAGTTCACTTACTGAGCTTGTGTTCACATTTAAAAGCTATTTGTATCTCCTTTACAATGAATTGTTTATTCACATACTTTGCCTATAATTTCTACTGGTTCGGTCACTTTCATATCCAGTTATAGACACATATCTGAGGGACATTACTCATTTTTTCTACTCTGTTAATTGCAAATATATTTTCCATTTTGTTATCTGCCTCTTAAGTTTATTTATCATAGCATTTGCCCTACGGTTAGAGCTTATTTTGTGGTGTCATAGATCAATCTTTTCCTTCGTGGCTCTTGGAATTTATGTCATAGTTTAAAAAGCTTCCTCCTTTGAGGTTATGAAATAATATTCCTAAGTTTTCTAATTCATATGGTTTTTGTTCCATATTCACTTTTTTAAAAAAACTAAGTTTACTTATTTATTTTGAGAAAGAGAGAGAGAGAGAGAGAATGAGGGAGGGAGGGACAGAGAAAGAAGGAAAGAGAGAATCCCAAGCAGGCTCTGCACTGTCAGCACAGAGCCTGACATGGGGCTCGAACTCACAAACGGCGAGATCATGACCTAAGCCAAAATCAAGAGCTGGATGCTCAACCGACTAAACCACCCAGAGGTCCCTTTTTGTTCCATCTCTATATCTTTGAATCTCTCTCTGGAAAGTATATAAGTTGTAAAGTATGGATCCAAGTTTATCTTTCTGACATGCCTATGGCTCTATACTGATATCATTTGTTGGACTATAATATCATTAGATTCTTCTGTGATTTGACATGTTACCTTTTGTTCAATTACTCAATTTATTCAACAAGTAGTTATCAACTACTGACTGTGTGTCAGCAACTACTCTGGGGAGTGTTAATTCAGCAGAGCAAAACCCTTTAGAACACTTACATTTCAATAGAGGAGACAGACCCCAATACTGGAAAGTAACATATATAAATAGTCTTAAATGCTAACAAAAAACTAAGGCAAGAAATAAGGAGAGCTTTCTTTTAATTTGTTTATTTTGGTTTTTGAGAGTAGATTTCTGAATGGAAAATACTGCTGGTACTTCAAATAGGACAAAATGCATCATGAAAGACGGCAAGTAACGTGAAGGAGTAAGAAATAAGGCTTTGAGGTATAAGGGATAAGAGAACTCCAGCGGGGGAAATAGTCAGCACCAAACTCTGAACTTGGAGCTTAAGTGGCACATTCTCTTTAAAATAAGAAGTCCTACATGACTGAAGCAGAATGAGCAAGGGAAGAATAGCAGGGAATATGGTCAGACACTTGATTAAGTACCAGGTAGTGAAAGCCCTGTGTGGGAATCTTGCACTTTACTCTGAGAGACATGAAAAGTCGGGGAACATTTTGAGCAGTGAGCAGGAAAGTGAGATGATCTTTTACTTACACTTTAAAAAGATTACACTGGTTGCTGGATGGAGAACAGAGTGTGATCAAGCAAAGCAAAGCAGGAAGACAATTTAGGGAGTTAATGCAATAATCTGGGTGAGAAATGATTTGGGACAGAGTTGCAGTTAACTGTGAATGCAATGATATGAAGAAATGTAAAGCATTCCAACAGTGAACTTTGTTTGTTATTGTCTATGCTCCCTTCAAAGCTTCTTGCTGTCAAGAATTCCACTTGACTTTGACTATATGTCTGTTGACTTGATATAGAGGTTGTTACAAAATTCCTGGGAGTAAGATGTGCTGTCTCCAATACCCAAAGTGACTAATCATGTGTTGGGCCTCCTGAGTAGTTGTCTACAGTTTGCTTTTAATGTTCTTGGGTTATAGTTCAGACAGCTTCCAAGGAACTCTTGGGTGGTGGAGTCTTAGATTTCATGCTCCATCAAAGTCCATTCACCCTTAGTCATTTGTGTTTAGATGGCATTCAATGCAATGTAGGCAGTTTTCCCAGCAGCGGCCATTGTCACAAAGTCATCTTCATGTGGATTGTACACCCAGAGCAGAGTCTCATGTGTACTAGGGTCTGTCTAACATGTCGATACCATGTAATCAAGGTAGATTGATTTTGTTTTCCTTTCAAGAGATATATTATAAAAAGTTCCAAGCCTTAGGACTAAATGCCGGTAGTGGCAGCACATTTATTCACTGTTAGAATGTCAGATAAAAGAGAACAGGGCTGCTTTTTTATCTAAGCCTCTGTGGTCCCCAGTAAGGCTCCAAGAATCACTGGCTTTCATTAACCACTCAGGAGCATTCAATTTAGAAATGACATTGTGTGGTGGGGTGGGGGGCACCTGGGTGTCTCACAAGGCTAAGCATCCCACTTCTGCTCAGGTCATGATCTTAGAGTTTGTGAGTTCGAGCCCTACATCGGGATCTGTGCTGACAGCTCAGAATCTGGAGTCTGCTTCAGATTCTGGGTCTCCCTCTCTCTCTCTGCCCCTCCCTAACTCATGTGTTCTCTCTCTCTCTCTCTCTCTCTCTCAAAACTAAACATTAAAAAAAAGAAAGAAAGAAAGAAATGACACTGGGGAACACAACTTCCTGAACTAGCTGAACTTGTTCTCTGAGAAGACCAATTATATTTTTTCCTACTCTGAGTTATTATTTTGATTGTAAAATCTGGGCAAGATACACACCCTTCTTAGCCATATATTCCCTTCACTGCTTGGCTGCAAAATATAACTGTGTCTAATTAACTTGTTTATGTATGTGGTAGACAGAATTCTAAGATGACCCCCAAATGCTGGGGTTCCAGTTCCTCTGTCAGTCATTCAGTAAAATATTAATCTGTGTAACTCTGGAGGGATTTTGAAAATAGAATTAAGGTGTTAAGTTAGTTGACCTTAAAAAATAGGGAGAATCTGGGTGAGCCTGAATTAACCATTTGAGCTTTTAAGAGCAGAGTTTTTTCTATCTGATGGTAAAAGAGGAAGTCAGAACCAGCAAACATTTGAAGCATGAACGAAATCCTAAATGAGGGAGGTTCTCATTGCTCACTTGGAAGGTGGAGAGAGGCTGGGCCATGTGGAAAGGGATTGAGAAGGCCCTATGAGACCTGAAAGCAGTCTTTGATGGACAGTAAACAAGAGAACAGGGAATCCAACTCTCCACCTATGAAGAACCATATTCTGTCAATAGCCTGAATGAGCTTAAAAGAGCTCCAGATAAGAATGTAACTTACAAACAGCTTGATTTTGGCCTTGGGAGAAGCTGAGTGGAGAAGCCAGCCAGACTGTGCCTGGACTTCTGACTTCCAGAACTTGGACCTAAAAAAAATGTATGTTGTTTTAAGATTCTATGTACTATTCTTATGCAGCAATGGAAAACTAACGTATCGCTTAAGTGCTCAAAGCATCTTTCTCCAGGAAAGAGAACAGAGTGGCAAAAAACTAACAAGTATATTTCAGAAAGAAAAAAAAAAAACCCTCAAATACTAGGCATGTATACTTCAGTATCCAACAAGTGCAAGAAGGTTTGGAATGTTCCCCTGAGAGAAGAGTGAAGGAGCAGGTCCCAGACCTAATCCCTATACCTGTCCTTCCCATCTTCTAATCTTCTGAAGTCCAGTATGAGTTTTGGAATTGGCCTGTCTATGTTATTGCTGGAAGAGCAGCCATTACATTTCAGCTTGTCCCTTGTCTTTGTAATTTCATCACTTCCCCAGACTTCAGAAATAATGCATATGCTTTAGTATCTCCTCAAAGAATCTGGCCTCCTGTGTTCTGGCTACTACAAGTGCTATCACCTGGAATTTTCCTTGTGTGTCTATCCTTAAGTCTTAGATAATCTGCTTGTTGGGGGGCTTTATTGTCTTACTGTCTCCAGGGGCCCAAAACGGTTATCTCCAACACGTTGCTGCGTCCTGTAATGTTGGACTCCATGGCTGCTTAGTTCCCTTCTGATCTCAACCAGTGATGCCTCAGTAGCCACTCTAGAGGATACTGGGCTAATAGGCACTTTGACAACATTGTCCATCTTGAGTTACTTTATTAAGCCCCTCTTTATTAGGCTGACTTGTGGCCTCGCCTTGTCCCTAGGTGGAAAAGCTTCCAATGCCTGGGATGGTCCAGTTAAACTCTCTAATTCCATAAATATGAAATCTACATTGTGCACAAACTCTCTTACAGATATAACAAGGTCTTCTCAGGGGAGATAACATAAGTAGGGAAGTAACAGAGCACACGATGTTCCTGAAATCTTGTTATTCCACACCATAAATATTCTGCATGCACCATGGCCAGCTGAACTGCAGAGAAGCATCCGTCTCTGCTAGCAGACAAGACTGGGATCAGGAGCACCACACGAGCAAGAACAAGTCTCATATCTACACCGTGATTCATATATATTGGTGAGTATAAGAGAGGCTAGGGAACACCATCTTCATCATCCTCTTCCAAGTAAAAAGAAATACATCAAAAGATCTCTGCATCCAGTGACGTCACTGGAAAGAAGGCAAAGCAAGAGAAAGAGAATGCATACAAAAGACACTGAGAGCTGCCTTGTCCGTCAAGAATGATGACATCACATGAAGATGATGGCGCCCCTCTGCGGATGGGCTCATTTCAGCTATGCCAATTCTCTGTTAAGCTATCCCCAAGACAGAAGTGAGAAATGAGGCTACAAGGTTCCAGATTTGTCTTTCATCCCATCAAGTTCATATGTAGTATAGCTATTTACATTATTTTCTAAGAATTTTGTCCCTTGTGTTTGGCTTCACTGTTTTATTTTCTAAATGTTTTTCATGTTTTTAATTATTTTTGAGAGAGAGAGAGAGAGAGAGAATGCAAGCATTAGAGGAGCAGAGAGAGAGGGTGACACAGAATCAGAAGTAGGCTCCAGGCTCTGAGCTGTCAGCACAGAGTTGTACCTGGGGCTTGAACTTGTGACCTGTGAGATCATGACCTGAGTCAAAGTTGGACACTTAACCAACTGAGCCACTCAGCTGCCCTAAGATTTCACTATTTTAAAGAAGACATACTTAGGAAACAGTTTTAAATTTCTAGTTGGGAAAAACTTTTTGTTTTATGGTTTAATAGCTAGTTTCTAGTTTTATTCCATTTTGTTCAGAGAATATGTTGTGGGTGGATGTGCATGCACACTATTTCATTTTTCGAAGATTTTCTTTGGTATCTACTAAGTAAAAAATTTTGGTAACCTACTAGATAGACAGTTGAAAAGAAGGGCTATTTTTTGTTTCAGGATATAGTAGATCTCCTTTACTTGATTTGTCAGCTGTAAATGTTTTAATGTCCAGTTTTATCAGATAATGTAAGCAGTTATCTCATTCTATCTCCCACCTTCTCTTCTCTATTTCACTTGTTATATAATTTCAACATTATTTCTACTTTATTAGGGCATATAATATTTATATCACTCTGATACATTTATTTTACTCCTGAGTTGAGTAGTCAAATATGATCAGTGTTTACCCCTAGTCTTTTTTATTTCTGTTTCTTATCTTAAGTATTATATTTGTGTTTGATCATTCTTTATTAATCATCATTGAATGAATTGGGTTTTCATGGCAGGAAATTACCTAGCAGGAAATCTATGGTGGGGCTTGGAAAGGGATGACAGGATGGGAAGGAGCCAGAGTAGTATTCCAGCCTAGCTGGCTCTTCTAACTCCACGGTCCCTTCTATCCTACTGTCAGACAAGCAGCCTGCCTCTTGCAAATATGGTTTGTTTGTGTGGTTCTGAATTTACCTCCCCTGATTCATTGAACCAGAGTGATTCCAAGAAGACTTCTGAAGGCAGGTGGTTCAGCCAATGCCTAAAGTTGCCACGAAAGGGTTTAAAGGTACACTTTTGCTCTTCAAGTGTGGTCCTCATCTTTGGGGACTCTGAACCCTATAATGAGGTCTTTGTTATTATGACTTAGGACTTATTATTACTGAGAATAATACATCCAGAAGTACTACATCCTAATTAATTATTTTGACTACATAAGCTGAACTAGAGTAAGGGAAGTTAGCTATGAATTAAAATCTTCCATTACATCTGTGGTTTGTCTATTTCTCCTTTAATTTTCCATTTTTAGATTTGTAAATGTTGCTATATTATTTAAATTCATATACATTATTAACTTTGATGTCCTCGTTTTGCATTGTATCTTTTAGTATTTTAGGTTCTCTACTGGTTCCAATTCATGCTCTTTTGTACTGAATTCTACCATATCCAATATTAATAATTGACTTTGTTTACTCTCTGTGTATCCTGTTTATTTTCAGAACTTCTTAATCATTTTGATTTTGATATGGCATTTACATTTTATAAAGCTATGCTTTCTTTTGTGATATACTGTGATGTGCTTTTTAAAACTTGAGCTAAATATATTTATATTTATTGATTTGACAATCAATATATCAATTGCATTCCTTGCCTTCATGAAGTGTATCATGGTTGGTACTCTCTGAAATCTGCTGTCTTTGCCACTTGTGAAACTCCTTCCAAGGATGTGCCTGACCTGTTTCTCTCACTTTGCTCCTGACCCATTGGCAGCCTTTGCAGTGTATAGAGATTGTACTTAGTTCCTAGCTTTAAGCAAAATGGAGTTTGTGGTTTGTTTTGACAAAATTTTGAAAAGATTTTTATTATACTTTTATTTTATTTTTATTTTTTTAATGTTTTTTATTTATTTCTAGGAGAGAGAGACAGTGTGAGCAGGGGAGGGTCAGAGAGAGAGGGAGTCACAGACTGAAACAGGCTCCAGGCTCTGAGCTGGCAGTCAGCACAGAGCCCGACGTGGGGCTCAAACCCATGAACCACGAGATCATGACCTAAGCGAAAGTCGGACGCTTAACCGACTAAGTCACCCAGGCGCCCCTGTTATACTTTTAAATGACTACTATCCATGCACATAGTGCAATGTTCAAAAGCTGTAAAAGTGAAAATTTTCACATTGTCCCTCTGACATCCAAATTTCATCCCTAGGTGAAGTCCTCTTACCAATTTTTAGGATAATCCTCCAAATGACTAAGACTTTAAAATATATAGAATGAAATGCACAGATGGTAAGCATATAGTTCTGTCAGTGTTGACAAATGCGTATGTGTAAATTATGCTTCTATCAGGATAAAGACTCACCGTCCCCAAATTTCCCTTGTTTTCATCCCAAAATAATGTCTGTCTTCCCTCCAAGAGACAGTTGTGGTTTTGATTTGTATTAGTTTTGTCAAATTTTGAACTTCATACACATTAAAGAGTACAGTGTATATTTGTTCTTCTTTTTCTTACTGAACGTAGTGTTGTCGAGATTCATCCATGCTGTTTCATGTATCAGTAGTTCCATTTTATTGCTAAATAGTATTATACTTTTCAAATATACCACACTTCATAAACTTCTGTGTGTTAATTCTACAAATCAATATATACTTCTGTTGTTATCAGCTCTAGGCTATTATATTAAAGTTGGATTATATATTTCTGTAAACATTTTTGTGGACATATATTTTAATTTCTTTTAGATGAAGTCCCATCAGTGGAATTACTTTTTTTAAAAAATATTTATTTATCTTTGAGAGACAGAGAGAGACACAGCATAAGCATGGGAGGGCAGAGAGAGAGAGAGGGAGACACAGAATCCGAAGCAGGCTGCAGGCTCTGAGGCAGCTGTCAGCACAGAGCCCAACATGGGGCTCCAACCCACTAGTGGAGATATCATGACCCGAGATGAAGTCAGATGCTCAACCATCTGAACCACCCGGGCACCCTGGAATTTCTTGATCATAGGATACATGTATGTTTGATGTTGAATGAAATTGACAGAGTTTTCCAGTAGTTGCACTATATTATTCTCCTACTACCAGTGCAAGGAAGGACTAATTGCTTTATATCTTCACCAATATTTGGTGTTGTCAGTTTTTTTCTTTTTTAATATTTTTTTAGTGTTTATTTTTGAGAGAGACAGACTGTAAGTGAGGGAGGGGCAGAGAGAGAAGGAGACACAGAATCTGGAGCAGACTTCGGCTCTAAGCTGTCAACACAGAGCCCAAAGCAGGGCTCCACCTCACGGACTGTGAGATCATGACCTGAGCCGAAGTTGGACGCTTAGCTGACTGAGCCACCAGGTGTCCCAGTTGTTGTTTTTTTTTTTTAAGTTTATTTATATATTTTGAGAGAGACATAGACAGCAAAAGTGGGGAAATGGCAGAGAGAGAGAGAGAGAGAGAAAGAAAGAGAGACTCCCAAGCAGGCTACACACTGCCAGCATGGAGCCCAATGCGAGGTTCAAACCCACGAAGCCGTGAGATCATGATTTAAGCTGAAACTAAGAGTCGGACGCTTAACAACCTAAGTCACCCACATGCCCCTGTTGTCAGGCTTTTAATTTCAGTAACTCTAGGAGCTGTAAAGTAGTATCCCATTGTGGTTTAAATTTGCATTTATCTGATGACTGGTAATATTAAACACTCATTGAAGTACTATTGGTTACTCGTACAGCTGCATTGTATTAATTTGCTAGAGTTGCCATAACAAAACACCAGAGACTGGGTGGCTAACACAACAGAAATTTATTTTCTTACAGTTCTGGGAGCTAGGAATCTGGTATGAAGGTGTTAGTAGGTTTGCTTTTTCTGAGTCTTCTCTCCTTGGTTTACACACTGGGGCTTCTTCACACGGTCTTTCCTCCATGTGAAGGCATTCCTGTCACCTGTGTGTCCAAATTTTCTGTTGTCTTACTGGATTAGAGCTCCTCTCAATGACTTCACAAATCACCTTTTTAAAGATGCTATGATCAAATACAGTCACATTTTGAAGTTAGGGCTTCAATATATAAATTTTGAGGGGGTACAATTCAGCCCATCACATGCACTGTGAAGTGTCTGTCTAAAACTGAAAATTTCACTTACTATTGAGTTATGGATATATTTGTATATTCTGAAAACAATTTTTTGTTATTAGTGAATATTTGCTCCCCATCTGTCACATATCTTTTTATTTTCTCAATGGTTCTTTTGAAAAATCAAAGTTTAGTTTGGGTGCTAATAAATCATGACATTGGTGTCAAAAAGATATTCTCTTGTTTTATATCCAGGGTTATGTGTCTTGTCAAATTATTTTTTGTCTAAATATAAGACAGGGTTGAAGGTTTCTTGTGGTCATTCCAGCAGCATGTGTTAAAAATACTTTCCTTCCTCAACTGGACTGCTTTAGTACCTCTGTTGAAAATAAATAGAAAGTAAAAGTATGAGTTATTTCTGGACTCAGTCTATTCCCTTGTTCTAATTACCTATGATCGAATTATATATCCTCATGGCTATCACATTGTCTTAAATACTGTAGCTATCTAGTAAGACTTTAAATCAGACAATAGAAATTCTCCAAATTTGTTCTTTTGATAATTTGTGTGGCTGTTCTAGATCTGTAAAATTTCCATATACTTTTTTAGGATCAGTTGTCAATTCCTCAACAAAAACCCCCCAAAAAACAAAAAACAAACAAACAACCTTGCTAGGATTTCAATTGGGAAGGTATTAGTTCTATGGATCAGTTTGGGGAGAATTTAAATTTTAACAATTAGGGGTGTTCCAACCCATCAGTATAGTGTATCTCTCCATTTATGCAGGATTGCTTTAAGTAAAGTTAGCATTTTATGACAGTTTTCAGTGCAGGTGTCTCTCTCAACATTTGTTAAATTTATGTCATGGTATTATTTTTTATATATCTTAAATGATATATCTTTAAAGTTGTTTATATCCCCAAATTTTTGATGGTATTAAAAACACAATTATTTTTATATTGACCTTTTGTCCACTGATCTTGGTAAAAATGTTATTGTAATTAGTGGAGTTTGTGTATGTGTGCGTAGACTTTTTTTTAGATTTTTCTGCCCTTCCCTCTTTAAACTTTATGTTTCTTTTTCTGTCTCTTTATACCGGATAGGACCTCTCACATGTTATTGAATGGAAGAAACCTGCTCTGGATTTCCCCATTAATTATGGTAGCAGCTGTGGCTGTGTGTATATGTGCAGACATATACATGCATATACTTATATACACATATATAAATGTAGTTATACTCTACCACATTGAATAATGTTTTTATTTCTTCTTAGTTTGCCAAAAGTTTTGTTTTGTTTTGTTTTTGCTGAAAATTTTGGGGAAAAAAGATTTTTGTTACATGAGTTCTGCATTTATTGGGATAGTCATATCATCTTTATTTAATAATCCAGCTATTTACTTTAGTTGATTTTGGAAAACAAAACTAAACTTGGATTCATGAGCTAAATCCCACTTTGATCATATTAATCTATACTTTTTATATACTACTGGTCTGCTTTTGTTTTTGTTCTTTTCTTTTTGCTAACATTTTGTTAAGAGTTTTTATGTCTTTATAGATAATGTGCTGTTCTGACATGTTATTTTCTTATAATATTCATGTGTGGCTTGGTATCAGAGTTTATTGACATCAGGTGAGTTGAGAAGCCTTGTCTTTCTATTTCTAATGTAAAACTGATTTTTATGTCTTCTTTATATTTGAAAGAAAATTCACCAAGAAAGTCATCTGGACCAGGAGTTTACTTTATAGCAATATTTACATTATAAATTCATTTTCTTTAGCAGATTTAGGGCTGATAGAATTTCTATTTCTCCTTGTTTTGGCTTGATGAGATTTTAGCTTTCAAATAATATATCCATTTCATTTAAGCTCCAAATTTGTCTGAAACAACAAACCGTTCAACCTGTTATTCTTTTATTTGCATTCAGTGTTCAATTATATTTTCCTATCTCTTTTTACTTTATTCAATTAAACTTTATATTTCAAGATAGAGATTCATTTGCAGTTGCAATAGTAGATTTGCATAGATTGCAATAGATTCATTTGCAGAGAGATTCCATGTACCCATTATTCTGTTGTCTCCAAGGAAAACATTTTCCAAAATTATAGTACATATCACAATCAGAATTTTGACATGCATGTAATTCATACCCAGAATGTTTCCTCAGTATGTGAAGCTCTCATTCTGCCTTTTTTTAGTTACAGCTACTTCCTTCTCATCCCACCCCTGCATAATACCTGGGAGACATTATCTGCTTCCCATTTCTATAATTTTGTCACTTTGGGAAAATTATTTAAATGGAATTATGCAGTAATTTGTCTTTTGGGATTTTCTTTACCTCAGCCAATTCTCGCAGACCATAGTTCTTTGGAGATCCACCCAGGTGGTTGCCTTGATCAGTATTTTGTTGCTTTTTATGGCTGTGTAGTATTCCATGGTATGGTTGTACCAGAGTTTTACATTTTAAAGGGAACCTGATTTGTTTCCAGTTTGAAGCTATTACAAATAAAGCTGCTATAAACATTTACGTACGGCTTTGTGTCTGGGCATATTGTTATTTCTTTGGAATAAATCCTAGGAGTGCAATTTTTGGGTCATATAGTAGCTGTTTATTTAGTTCTTTATGAAGCTGCCAAATTGTTTTCCAGAATGGCAGCACTATTTTATGTTCTCACTAGCATTTTATGAGTGATTCATTTTCTCTGCATCCTCCAGCATTCAGCACTGGGTGTTGCCATATGTGTGTGTGTGTGTGTGTGTGTGTGTGTGTGTGTGTGTGTGTGTATAATTCCCTTGGAATGTAGTGACATCTTTTTTTAAATTTTTTAAATTTATTCAGGCTTTAAGAGAAGAAGAGAGAGAGAGAGAGAGAGAGCATGAGTGGGAGGGGCAGAGAGAGGAAGACACAAAATCGGAAGCAAGCTCCAGGCTCTGAGCCATCAGCACAGAGCTGGATGTGAGACTCGAATGCACCAACCAGGAGATCATGGACCTGAGCTGAAGTCAGATGCTTAACCGACTGAGCCCCACCTAGGCACCTGGAATGGAGTGATACCTTAAGTGTCCATTATCCATAGGTGGGGAAGAATTTGCTACTGGTTGGTAAGAAAATTCTGGCTCTCTACTTGGCCTTCTCTCACCCCAGCCTAGTAGTGATGTTGGTCACCTTACCATAGTTTCACAGAAAGTCCAGGCTCTTCACTTGTCTTTTGCTAACAAGGCTTGGATGGAAGCACAGTTGTTTTTATTTTTGGGGTGTTTTTGTTTTTTTTTTCTGTGTAATTGGCTAGACTAGAGTGATTATGTCTAAAACACCTCTGTCTTGCTTAGCCTCCTCTTAACCATTTGTTTGGCTACAGACAATAGTTTTTGTTGGGGCTTTTCTTTTATGCTGCTGTTTGTCTTCCCAGGCTGCTTGCTTAGTCAACTCCTGGTCTTAGATCAATAAGGCAAAAATAAACTCCAAAAATCACCATCATGTCATTCCTTAGGTACTAAGATTCATAGCTTGTCTTCACTCTGTCACAGACCTTCTGTGTTTAATACATTATATTCAAGTTTTTTAGTTTAGTTTTTCTTTTAATTGGGAGAAATTGGGAAAAGTATATCTACTTCATTTCCTGGAAGCTTAAATGCCAATTTCCTTTTAATCAAATTAAGAAACAAGGAAAAAATTAGTTTTTTTATGTTTATTATTTCTGAAACAAAAATTCTTTTACATAGGCCTGGGCTTTCCAGCTATCTATCTGTATCATTCTCCTAAGGAACTTTTAACCCCAGCCACAGCAGTTTCAGTGATGGGCAAGGAAAAGCACCCAGATAACAGTGAAAGGAAGAGTAAATGAACATTGATAAAACAGGTAACAATGACTTTCTCATTTCACATCACTACAAACTTGGTAATGGTTATTTGCTGTTTTTTATTGCTGTTAATTTTAAAATTGTTCATATCCACAAGAATTAAGAGAGGGGAAGAATATAAGGAAATAGGGAGATAGGTCTCTGAAGAGGTTATATTCAGAGCACAGAACACAAAACCATTTCCTACTAAAATAAAAAAAATAAAATAGGAGGTTTTTTGATGTAGATATATACTTATGGGTGGCAGAAGAAAAAGTTTATGGGATTCTTGTCATCCCAGGTGACAGAGAGGTCACCTTTTTCCTTTTAAGTAAAAGTTAAGGGCATCTGCTAAAAGTGAATGTGAGATGCAGATGTCTTAATGAGAGGGGGGAAATTTTGGAATAGTTTCCACTAGAATTGCAGAAGGAAGCAAAACAGGCATGTTACAGGATTCGTGATCATGACTGAGGTCCCAAATGAAGTTGGGGACTACAATCCTATTGTGATATTAATCTACTCATTGGCTTTTTTTTTTTTTTCTCAATTAATGTTCCTGATATCAAGTGAAAGGAAAGTAAGCATTTGGGATGTTGAAGGGCTTCATTTTTTGCAGGGGACTTTGGAGAAGGGATTAAAATGTGAGAAGATAGGGGCACCTGGGTGGCTAAGTTGGTTAAGTGTCAGACTGTTGATTTCAGCTCAGGTTGTGTGCTCTCACAATTGTGGGATCAAGCCCCCTGCTAGGCTCCACATTGAGCAAGGACCCTATTTGGGATTCTCTCCTCGGTCTCCTCTCTCTCTCTCTCTCTCTCTCTCTCTGTCCCTCCCCTGCTTATGCACTCTCTCCTCTCTCTCTCTCAAAATAAATAAATAAATAAACATTTTTTTAATGTGAGAAGATAATTTATGGAAATTGTTAATGTTCAATGTTACAGAAACGTTGTGGTACATGAGGGATTACCATATACCTTCTATTGACCCAAATCATGAGATGTTAAAATGTTCACATCCCCCAGGGTGGCAGCAGGTAAGGATGCTGCTACAACAATGCTGTTGTCTTCCAAACAACAACACCAAAATATCTTTTTTATATATTGTTATTGATACACACTGAGGAGGGACATTACTTTCATTTAAACATTTTAGTCTGGCGACTTACCATTGGCTATGTCCTGATAAACCCATCATAAATTAAAAATGTTGTCAGTTGAAATGCAATCAATACACTTAACCTCTTGAACATCATGGCTTAGCCTAGGTGACCTTAAACGGGTTTAGAACCCTCACATTAAGTCCACAATCATCTAACACAAAGCCATAATAATAAATAAAGTGTCAAATATCTCATGTAATTTGTTGAACACTGTACTGAGAGAGGCAAATAGAATGGTTGTTTGGGTACAGAATGGTCGTAAGTGTATTACTTGTTTACCCTTGTGATCATGTGGTTGACCAGGGGCCACAGCTCACAGATGCAGCTCAGATCACAAGAATGTTGTGCCTCATATCACTGGCTTGGGAAAAGATCAAAATTCAAAATTCAAAGTACAGTTTCTACTGAATGGGTATCACTTTCTCACCACCATAAAGTTGAAAAATCCTATGTCGAACTATTGTATTGTTGGACTAGACTATTATTAACCTTATCTTAGCTATTTTTCTTATAATTTAAATCTAATCTTCATTTTCCCTATACATTCATAAATAGCACTTACATTATTATCTTGCTGTATTCACCTCACCTGACCTTACTCACAAGCCTGTCTAAGCCTGTCTTAGAAAGTGCAGGATTTTCCATGTTCCACACTTCATATCAAATGTTTCACATATGTTCCTTAGTATACTCATTACAATGGCTCTTACTGGAATTTACTATTTTGCACGTGAATAAGCAATCTTACAGGTTTAATATCTTCTCTAGGACTGCAGCATTTTTAAATAGTAATCACAGTAATCAAACCCACTCTCTTTGTCTTGAAGTCAATGTTCTCTCAACCTTATCCTACCAACTGCCTTTCCTTTTGTATTATCATCGTGTTTTAACTTTTAATAATACAATATGCTTTGGAAGAATCCTGCCCCATATTCCAGTTCAAGAGTCTTCTCCACATTTTCTTTCTTCTGTGAGTACTTTAGCTCCCTGCAGATGAAGCACCGCCTTTCCAACCCCTGTCCCCCAGTTGCTGGCAGCAGGCGCCCCGGCCACACTACCGACACCCAGGGCTCTGGCAACATGTTTACAAATACTTGTAGAGAGTGAAAGGGCTCAGCTTTCACAAACATGTCCGAAGTCGGACATTTAATCATTTATGACCATTTTCACCTTGAGAATCCAATACATTTAAAAAAAATTTCTTTAATATTTATTTATTTTTGAGAGAGAGAGCGAGAGAGAGCAGGGGAGGTACAGAGAGAAAGGGAGACACAGAATCCGAAGCAGGCTCCAGGCTCCAAGCTGTCAGCACACGGCCTGACACGGGGCTCAAACCCAGAAGCTGTGAGGTCATGACCTGAGCCTAAGTCAGCTGCTTACCTGACTGAGCCACCCAGATGCCCCACGAATCCAATACAGTTGAATTTCAAAGATGAAGTCATTTTGTTTTTTAAATGTTTTATTTATTTCTAGGAGAGAGAGAGAGAGACAGCGTGAGCAGGGGAGGGTCAGAGAGAGAGGGAGATAGAGACTCTGAAATAGGCTCCAGGCTCTGAGCTGGCAGTCAGCACAGAGCCCGACGCAGGGCTCGAACCCACGAACTGTGAGATCATGACCTAAGCGAAAGTCGGACGCTTAACCAACTAAGCCACCCAGGCGCCCCCATTTTTTTTTTTAAATTGGATCTCCTTACTTGGAATTCTAAGCCTCCAGTTCCTAGTTTTAATTTTCTTCAATGACGGCCTATCAGTAATGTTCTTTCAGGGTAGGATTCGTTTTCAAAAGTGTCATTGTTTTACACGTCATAAACAGCTTATGCTTACCAAGGTCTTACTATCCGTCAAGAGATGTGCTAATGTTGGGCCAGTTAAACTCTTTAGGGAAAAACAAACAACAACAACAACAACTCTTTAGGGCATGTAATAAACATAGCTGTAATGAAGCAAAGAATAAACTTTATAAGGCAACATTTTCTTTTTTTTATTTATAGTTTTTTAATGTGTTTTATTTATTTTTGAGACAGAGAGAGGCAGTGTGAGCAGAGGAGGGTCAGAGAGAGAGGGTGACACAGAATCTGAAGCAGGCTCCAGGCTCTGAGCTGTCAGTACAGAGGCCGACGCAGGGCTTGAACCTACAAACCACAAGATCATGACCTGAGCTGAAGTAGGACACTTAACCAACTGAGCCACCCAGGCACCCCATATAAGACAATATTTTCTTAAGCATTTATCAATGTTGTTTTAAACAAAAGCAGCAAGTTAGTTAGTCTGCTGTGGAGTCGTAGTTTGCATCTCTACCTTTTGAACCATGAACAGTCATTGTTAAATAGCAATATCTGAAAGGGAGAGAAAAAGTTCTTATTTGTTTCTTCCAAATTTCTTTTTTTAATGGGTTGGTAATGTCTGCAGAACCCGCTGTGGATATAAACCTGACAGAATTCTCAACTCATTTAGTTACTGTCTCAATAGGCAAACGATGCCTGGTGGGAGTGATGATTAAAAAATAACAACAGAGACAGAAGAGTCATGGAAAAACCAAATCCATAGTGGGAACTTTACTCACGTTGGGCTCTCCTGTCCCTTCAGAGAACACAGTGCTTTAATTATACAATGCTCTGTTGAGTGATGGCCATACTAGGAAGGCGGCAGAGTTGAATGATGAACAAAATCCCTCTCATTCTATGCCCACAGCACCAACTGCAGGAGATACAGTCCTGAGAATGAATAGTATGAACCGTGCCTCCCAGGCTGTGAGGTGTTATTTATAAGGAAAAATGAGGTGATTATTCCATGTGTATCTGTAGGAAGTGGGACAGTGAAGTGTCATTACTATAATACACAGTTATTTTATGATTTTCTGATTCCTAATTCCATGGATTTTGTAATCAAAGAGAAAAATAAATCTGGATTTACCCCTGAAATATACTCTGCATTTTGGAATACATCTCAGAAACAAAGAAATTACTGATTATATGTATTATTTCCCATGCTACGTTGACATTGGAGCCACCAATTTTTAAAAACGTATTCTATTAGAGATAGAAAAAGAAGTTTCCCATTTGAGGCCAATTCCCTTACTCAGGGATATGAACAATCTGGAATAACTAGCATTGCTATTGTTAGTCATTGAAAATTGAACAGGGTTTTTTTTATCCCGAGGGTAGAAAGAAAAATGAAGTTTTAGAATCAAAACAGTCTGATTTGCACAGTGATCTTCACATTACACAATATATAGAAGATAAATAATAACTTTGACTAAATGGACTCGTAGTCATGTGAATGTCAACATCTTTTCCTAAACACGGAGAAATACATCTTGTGAACAATTTATAAAAAGTATGCTTCTTCTTTCTCTGAGGCTTAGAATAACTACCTTATCATTAAGATACTTTATCAATAAATTAACACAGTGATATTATTGTGTTTACTTGCCTGATGTCAATAAATTCGTAGGTTTGTATTAATAAACAATTAAAATGCTTCTAATATCAAAGGTTGTCTCCAATTTCTTCAGTTCAAATTAAAACCCTCTCACGGAATAAAGAATAAACAGAGAAAACATATAAGATCAGGTCATTTCAACATGAGTGGATTAGGCTTTATAATTACAGTCCGAGGATCAAAATGCAAAATAAAACACACATGCACACATACTCTTTTATATGATATAAATGGGTCAGTTCTTGCTCAGACAAAACAAAAATGGTTTCCGTAGGAACAAGGCATTATGTAAAAGCTCTGTTTGAGAGTTTCTTTCTAAGCCTCTGCTTGCAGATGAGCTTGCATTGAAAATCAGCTATTGCCTCTTTCAAAGTTGACAGGCACACGCAAGCAGGTAGAGAAAACTGCCAACAGGTAACAGCATATGCATTACTCAGGGATGTCTGCACATCAGAAATGATTTGTATCAATCTTTTCCCAAACTGAACAGCCCTTTACATAAAATTGTATTAATTTTTTTAAAGGTAAAAAGAAAATATCTTTGAGCTTTGTTTTCAGCAATACATGTAAGACATGGAGAAGGGGGTTCTGAGGTAAATGCTTCTGAGTACTGGTTTGAAAGGTTTTCACTAAAACAAAAGTGGGAAGGCTCTGCATGGTGGCTAACAACCATTGGGGATGGCAGGAGTCTTTTGAGCAAAATAAAATCTAGCTGGTAGGATAAGTGGAGATTTTATAGTGCCTTAACCGTAGGGAAGTTAGTGGACATCCGTCAAGCTAGGTTAATGGTGGGTGAATGGAAAATGGTTTAAGGTAATTTCCTAAATGGCAAGCTATAGTAGGTATAGATTTGCATAAATTGCAAAATGCATTAAAAAGCTCTTTTTTGGCCACATACATATTTTCTCATGACTTCTTTAGAATCCCTAAGAAAATTAGTAGCTGCAAAATTATATCCATTCAGTGTGGACCCTGGGAACTACTTGGGAAGAGCAGTAGAATTAAATGGACTTCTGCACTTAAGCCAGATTGGGCAGTGCCTTTTTTTCTTCACGTTTAATTTGTCTATTTGCCACAAAGGCAAAAGCACAATACATTTGGTTAAAAAACATCAGAAATGCCAAGACAAAAGGAATATTTTAGGATAAAGTATAAGAGAGTGTGGGTTTAAGGTAGAGGTGCGATATCCTATTTTATCCCTCATGCTAACTGATGAAAAAGAGCTGTGGCATTGGGTGGGGAAGGTGGAGAGCCGGGTATGAGAAAGAGAGCTTGACTGGCATGCAGTTCCATATGTGTAAACACTGCTAGAATTGAAATCAACAGCTCAACAAAGGGGTTTAAAAGTAGAAGTAGGTATTACATCACTATCTGCCAGTGGAAAATGCTATTCAAACTAACCAGGAGATATAATGATCATCAGTATTTAATGTTAAATATTTTTTAATCAATAGATCTGAATAATAGTTATTTCTAAAATCATATATTCTCATATCTTTCTATATATACTTCAAATATACAAAATCAATAGCAAATGTCTTCCACGTATATTTAATTAGACTAATAGTGCTTCTACTGAAAAAGGTAACGTGATAAAGGTAGTATGGTAAAAACAATTGGGGCTTTAGCAAATGTGAGCTCCATTAAGGTAGGGAATTTTTTCTCTTTTTCTTTTACTAGCAGTTTCCTGAGCATTTAAAAGGGGCCTGGTAAAGTATGTTTGTTGAGGGTTTACTTTAATTACTTAGACATATAGCATGACTCAATGCATATCTGAAACAAATCCTACCATCATGTTCATCTTGCTTTTAGTATTCTATTTCTTTCCAGGCTAGAATTTGTGGTTTTTACCAGTGGTGATCGCATAAGTATAGCTGGCCTTCTGTGGCTGGGTTTGGTTTTTGCTATTGTTACTACTGTAAGTTATCAGATGCAGAGACAGTGGTTTACTTTTCTTTGGATCTCCAGTCTCTAATAGAGTGTATTGTGTAGTCCGCACTTAATAAATATTCTTTGAGATAAATGTCTTTCCAAATAAACAAAAATTGAAAGAATTTGTCACCACTAAACCAGCCTTACAAGAAATCCTGAGGGGGACTCTCTGAGGGAAGTGTTGCAAGGAATGCAAGATATCAGAGACACCACCAAAAGCGTGAATCCCACAAAGGACACAATGACTCTAAACCCACATATTTCATAATAACACTGAAAATAAATGGGCTGAATGATCCAATCAAAAGACATAGGGTAGCAGAATGGATGAAAAAACAAAATCCATCTATTTGCTGTCTACAAGAAATTCATTTTAGACTGGAAGATACCTTCAGATTAAAAGTAAGGGGATGGAAAAATATATATCATGCTATGGGAAGTCAAAAGAAAGCCGGAGTAGCTATACTTATATCAGACAAACTGGACTTTAAATTAAAGACAATAACAAGGGATGAAGAAGGGCATTATATAATAATTACAGGGTCTATCCAACAGGAAGAACTAACAATTATAAATGTCTACGCACCGAATATGGGAGCACCTAAATATTTAAAACAATTAATCACAAACAGAAACAAGCTTATAGATAAGAATGTGCTAATAGTAGGGGACTTTAATACTCCACTTACAGCAATGGATAGGTTAACCAGACAGAAAATCACTAAAGAAACAATGGACTTGAATGACACAGTGGACCCAATGGAGTTGACAGATACATTTAGAACTCTACATCTGGAGGCCAGGGAATTCACTTTCCTCTCAAGTGCGCATGGCACATTCTCCAAGATTGATCACATACTGGGACATAAAGCAGCCCTCAATAAATATAAAAGAATAGAGATCATACCATGCACACTGTCAGATCATAATGCTTTGAAACTTGAAATCAATTACAGGAAGAAGTCTGGAAAGCCTCCAAAACCATGGAGGTTAAAGAACGCCCTACTAAAGAAGGAATGGACCATNGCACATAAAAAGAATTATCCACCAAGATCAAGTGGGATTCATTCCTGGATTACAGGGCTGGTTCAACGTCCGCAAATCAATCAATGTGATACATGACATCAACAAAAGAAAAGATAAAATCCATATGATCCTGTCGATAGATGCAGAAAAATCATTTGACAAAATACAGCGTCCATTCTTAATAAAGACTCTAGAGAAAGTCGGAATAGAAGGAACTTACTTAACCATCATAAAAGCTATTTGTGAGAATCCCTCAGCTAACATCATCCTCAATGGGGAAAAACTGAGAGCTTTCCCCCTGAGATCAGGAACACGACAGGGATGTCCGCTGTCACCACTGTTGTTTAACATAGTGCTGGAAGTCCTAGCATCAGCCATCAGACAACAAAAGGAAATCAAAGGCATCAGAATTGGCAAAGAAGACAAACTTTCACTTTTCGCAGATGACATGATACTCTACATAGAAAACCCGACAGGCTCCACCAGAAGCCTACTAGAACTGATCCAAGAATTCAGCAAAGTTGCAGAGTACAAAATCAACACACAGAAATCGGTTGCATTCTTATACACCAAAAATGAAGCAACAGAAAGAGAAATAAAAAACTGATCCCATTCACAATTGCACAAAAACCATAAAGTACCTAGGAATAAACCTAAGCAAGGATATACGAGATCTGTATGATGAAAACTATAAAAAACTTTTGAAAGAAATTGAAGAAGACACAAAGAAATGGAAAAACATTCCATGCTCATGGATTGGAAGAATAAATATAGTTAAAATGTCATTACTACCCAAAGCAATCCACACATTCAATGCAATCCCAATCAAAATTGCACCAGCATTCTTCTCAAAACTAGAACAAACTATTCTAAAATTTGTATGGAGCCACAAAAGACCCCAAATAGTGAAAAGTAATATTGAAGAAGAAAACCAAAACAGGAGGTATCACCATCCCAGACTTTAGCCTCTACTACAAAGCTGTCATCATCAAGACAGTATGGTATTGGCACAAAAACAGACACATAGACCAATGGAATAGAATTGAGAACTCAGAAGTGGACCCAAAAGTATACAGCCAACTAATCTTTGACAAAGTTGGAAAGAGTATCCAATGGGATACTCACTACTTCTATTATCCTTCTTGCACCTAAGAAAATCCTGAGCATAAAACCTATGCTCAGATTAATCTTGTATCAAATCTTTGACTTTATTTCTTTCTAATTGCATGACTTTGAAGAGGTTACTAAGCCCTTCCAAGCCTGTTTGCTCCTTTCTTTGTAATCAGTGTTTTCATGAATGAAGGAAATACCCTATTATATTTTCAGTACGCAATGGTGAGTGCCTGTGTTTTCTTTACTTTTCATTTTGGCCATATTTCATGTCAGCATTTTGGCCTGTTCCTTCTCCCTGTCTTCTTAGGATAAGATTATCTCAGGAGATTATTTCAGATTCTAGACTCAAAGGTGACTTTTGGGTTAGACGTGTAACATATTTGTCATTCAAGCTTTTACCACTTTGCTGAATGCTGAGTTTTTGTTTGTCTGTTTTCCTCTTTTTCATCTTTTACTAAACTCAAGAATATTGAACAGGTTTGGACATACTGTTTTTTTTTTATTTTTATTTATTTCTGAGAGACAAGGAGAGACTGAGCACGAGTTGGGGAGAGGCAGGGAGACAGGGAGACCCAGAATCCAAAGCAGGCTCCAGGCTCTAACCTGTCAGCACAGAGCCTGATGCAGGACTTGAACTCACAAATGGTGAGATCATGACCTGAGCCAAAGTCAGACACTTAACCGACTGAGCCACCCAGGCGCCCCAAACTGGTTTGGGAATAAAGCATGGACACCAATAGAAGAATGGTAATTCATCATTGAACTGAGTACCTCAAACTACAATCACTGTCAACAACAAACAAACCAAAACCAACAGTACAGGCATTGCTGAACTACATCAGTGATGAACAAGTATACTGCATATCTGAATAATAAATAGAAGTATAAATAAATATGTTAATTTATTAGTTTGCATACAGTATAGACTTAGAATATGCTAAAGGGACATAATATTCTCATAAATTTACTTGCCTAATTAACTAATAGGTGGGTAATATGGTGGAAGGTTGAGAATCTATTCCTTACAGCTATCATATCTTCTCTTAGAGCCAAAGTTAATGACTGGGATCATGGTCAGACTCACTTCAAGAGTTTTCAGAATCAAGGGGCGCCTGGGTGGCTTAGTCGGTTAAACGTCCGACTTTCGCTTAGGTCATGATCTCGTGGTTCGTGGTTTCGAGCCCCGCGTCGGGCTCTGTGCTGACTGCCAGCTCAGAGCCTGGAGCCTGTTTCAGTCTGTGACTCCCTCTCTCTCTGACCCTCCCCTGCTCATGCTGTCTCTCTCTCTCTCCTAGAAATAAATAATTAAAAAAAAAAACATTAAAAAAAAGAGTTTCCAGAATCAAGAATTTCTGAAATACTTGGTCTGGGAGTCAAGATGTTGCCTGCTTGAGAAGGTCATTGGAAGATGTCTTCCTTCCTTCCCCTCAGTTCTGCTTGTTGCCCATGACCATTCAAGTATCTCTACCCTGATTTTCATGGAGACAATTATTGGACAGAGCTATCCTAGCTTTCCAAAATCTCATGTCACTCCTCTGTGCCAAGATTTCTATACCGGTGAAACTTTCAGACCATAAAATATCAAAGAAGCATCTTAAGACAGAAATGGATGCTTGAAAGCAGACGGGGGTGGGGTGGGAGAGGTAGCAGCGAGGAGCCATGTAAGACCCAGAGTGTAGTGTAACCAGTAGTAGTCACTGGTAATCAACATCAGTCTCAATTCCTATCCTGAAAACAAGCAAGGCAATAAAAATTAGCTTTGGTGCATACATGAAGAGCATTTCAGAGAAAAAGAAATTTTAGAAAATATAGTTAAAATTTGGAAGAATCCCAATCCCCATTTTGACTTCCTTCATCTTACAGATCACGTAACAGAGTCTCACTTCAAGGTTCTGTGTAAAGCTGCAAACCTGGTTTACTAGTGGGGAATTAACTAGATCTCAGTTCTTCTATTACCTATAGTCTTGTCAAATTAGAGAAAGGGAAAGAAATGGACAAGAGATGAACAGAATTCTCACCATGGCCTGACTATCCAATATCCCCTTCACTAGGCTTTGTTTTCCTTAAATGTATCAATTTTTCCTTTCAACCATGGTCAGCCCCTAGTAACCCAGTCCGCAGCAATTCTCTTTGAAACAATTTATTCAACCAGTCAGCTAAGGCATTGGACTGTTTTCTTTAAGCAGAGTTTATTGATATTACTTGTAAGTGAGTACTCTGTTTCTCTAACCACTTTGAAGCCAGAGACATAAAGGTACATCAATTCTAGATTACATTTTTGAGGACTCCCATTCAAATTTCTAGTTTATTCTCTGGTTCTCTTGCCGCTTCTAGTGGAGGACCACCATTATACATAGTCTTGTTAGGAAGAATAATTTGACTCCATTTTGTGAGAAAATTATTTGCCTGTGCCTGTCTCAGTTTTTTATTACTTGTTGTTTATTCCCATTAAAGAGAAGTACAACTTTGCTATAACCACACCTCTTAAACAATACTCCAGCTTAAGTGTGCTAGGCTTGGTTTTTAATATTATCTTTTAACATTTGGGAAAAATTTTTTAAATATGCTCTCACATGCTTATTTTAAAAATCATAATATTGCCTTAATTTTTAGTTTTCTTCAATGTTATTAGTTTTGGGGGAAGACTGATAATATTGCATCACTTTTGTATTCTGCTCTGCATTTATAAAGTTCCTTCATATTTTAGCTGATTTGAGTCTTAAAATGGCCTGCTAAGGTAAACAGGTCCGTCACCATCATCCACATTACAAATGGAGAAATGACATTTCAGAGTTAGCTGGGCTTTCCAAAAGTCATATAGCTAATGAAAAAGAGTAGTCTAACTTAGATCTTTTGACTTTATTCCTTATTCTTTTGTAAGCACATTGTTCTAATAAAAAAAAGGGAATGACCAAAGTGCCTTTAAAAAATCATCCAGTGGTTTAATTTTTAAACTTGTAGACCATCTTGGGAAAAGTGGCATCATTACAGGTTATGCATGATGTATCTATGTTGAAGTTTGCCTTTTGCTAGTGTGTGTGTGTGTGTGTGTGTGTGTGTGTGTGTGTGTGTTTCTCTCAAAAAGGAGAAAAGAAACTCATAAAATGTGGTTAATTCTCACTGTGGTCAAAAGGCAAATGTTATAAACTATAGACCAATAGGGTGTAAAATCATTTCACATTGAGAATAATTAGGGGTGAACTTAATTATTGAAGAATTACCCACTTCAGCAACACATTGGAAAGATTGTAAGGGGAACCAATTTCCTTCTGTCATAAATAAATTGCTGCTTTGAGTAGCTTGTTTGGTGCCTAAAAAGGAGAATGGAAGCATTTAGTTAGTTCTGTGATGGGTGACATTAAGTAGTTGATGAAAACAGTTTTCACTGTGATCATAAAAGGGTGAGCTTGTTTCTCAATGGAGTGCGCTTTTCTTGGGGGAAGTGGAGACTCCATTTTCTTATAACTAGTGATAAACAACTTAAAATGAGACTGCACTTGGGGCTCCTGGGTGGCTCAGTCGGGTAAGCATACGACTTTGGCTCAGGTCATGATCTTGCAGTTCATGATCTCGAGTCCCGCATTAGGCTCTGTGCTGACAGCTCAGAGCCTGAAGCCTTCCTCAGATTCTGTGTCTCCCTCTCTCTCAGCTGCTCCCCCACTAACTCTCTCTCTCTCTCTGAAAAAAGCTAATAAAACATTTTAAGAAATTAAAATGAGATTGCACTTAGACAAATTGTGAACACTGGCAGGAAGGGCAGTTGAAATAACTTTGGAAGATAGAGTCAGCCTCAGACTATTTAACAACAGTGGATTAGGTAGTTTCTGTGCTGTATTTACTAATGATTGGGAAGATGAAGTAGATATGAAGTTGGTAAAGTTTACCCATTATAATAAGTTTCTCTGAGAATAGGTATTTCAGATGATGGTGAGAAACTCCAGAAGGTGTATTAGATAGTATGCTCTCAAAAAATATCAGCCTAAAACAGCATATGTCGTTATAAATAGCCTCAGCTATGTACTACACATTTTTAACCTTGTGACCGTTCAATCAGTCCCTGTGGGGGCTAGAGACAAATAGGTGTGTAAAGTGTGATGATAATGGGAAATAAAAATACTTTGTTAGAAATTCATAATCTAGATGACAGCTGCTGTGATCCCATGATCTCACTTCTCAAAAGGAATGCCCTTCTTTGCCTGTGATTATGCCCCTTGGGAAAGCCAGAGAGAGCAGCTGTTTCAAGATCACAGGAACATATAATGCTAAACATGGTTGCAAGCCATATAGAAACCATTTGTAAATATCATATTTATTTAGTGATGGCAAGCATCCTTGATTGAGATATTATGTTCAGAAAAATGGGAGGAATCATTTTTCCCTATTGTCCTCAATGTTTGACCAGAGAATACCTAATTCAAACTAAAATTAAATTATTAGATTAAAAATATTATGGACCATTTACCATGAAATGAAAGATTGAAAGGAATTTAGCACCACGATTGTAAATGATGTTTATTGTTTATAAACATACTAAATCAGATGATTGTCAATAATATCAGTCAAAAGTGGGTTACAGAAAGGTCTCTCATATGCACAGAATTATAGTCAGTGCATTGACCCATTATATTTTGATATGCCTGTCTTAAGCATTAGACCAACTTGTCTGGATAAATTACTATTTAACTGGGGTACACAGGCTCAGATACGGATAAATTCTACAGGCAGTATTGGTGATATAGTGTGTGTCAGACACTGTGTTTGTTTCCGGAAATAACAATGCTAGATCTTGCCCTTTGAGAAATCTTCAGATCATAAGATGCTTAATCATATATCAGTGCGATACAATAATGGTTCCAGGAGATATAGATATTTTAGGATACTTTGGAAACCCAGACAGAATACCACTTAACTCATTCTGAAGTAAAGTAAGGGAAGATTTTTGGAAGGGTAAGTTAAAATTTGAAATATGAGTAGGATATTTCACATTAGAAGTGGATAAATATATTCTATGTGAATGACAAAAGGTGAAGAATGCTGTATAACTGCAAATGGAATTTATATTCCATTTATGTAGTATATTTATTATGATAGTATAAACTGTACATCTATATGTACATGCATGTGTGTTTGTAGATTGGTAGAGAGGTGTGTGGGGGGGTGTGGTATGGTGTGGTGTGAATTAGGGTGGGAATAGAGGCTTTTAAGATAGTTTTATCATTTGTGGAGGGCAAAAAACTTAAAATAGTTTGGACCCTCCATGATAAATGTTCTTCCCTCTAAACACACTCTGCAAATTTGAATCCAGGGAGCCTTAATAGGCTTGTTCTATCTGATCCTGACTGCTGTGAAATAGTCTCAGACCTGACACGTGGAAAATATCAAAAAGTCTCTTTGGCTCATTTCAGGATGAAGGTCACATCCATATTAATTGCCCTTATACTGAAGCCTTCCTGGAGGCCACCTGTCAGCACATCTGGAGCGCATGTTGCTGCTGCTTCCAACACGGCACCATTTCCATCTCTACTCTGACTTCAAAGACCCATCAAGGTTGATGGTAAGGACCTGGGAAGGGACACAGCAGAGATTTACTGGCCCAGGCTCAGGTCTCTCCTAGCATACTAAAAGTCCCTTTTCTCAGTTGCAGGACCTAGCAAAAGAGAGGTCATTTAAATTTGATATTTTCCAAAATGCCCTTTGGACACAAACTGGAAAAAAATGGTATTTGATTTCCCAGGTTTCACTCAGGTTTTAGATTAAACATGAATCAAAATGATCTGTTTTGCATATCAATGAAGTAAACACCATTACTTCTGGGACCCCACTGTACATTTGGGTTCAGTTTGAATGCTGTGACCTTAGTCTTTCATCGAATCACATGGGAATAACGAAATAATACAAATGGGGGTGTTATTGGGTATTATATGCCCCCATCCAGAACCCAGACTCAGACCCAGCAGGATGAAGTATATGTTGAGTTCTATGAGAGAAATGAGTATCTCAGGATGGGTTCACATCCCCCTAACTTGAGTTTATGGGGACCGTGGGAGTTTTCATTGGAGTTCTTCTAGAGGTGTAATTCCTTTCCCAAATGGCTAACATTGTATTCTTCATTCTCCTTGATCACTCATTTCACATATTTAATGCATATTATGTGGGGAAGAAGAAATAGTCCTTGATGAAATAAATGTGGGAAACACAGGATATTCAAGTAAGGAAGTATTTTTGTTCCAATATTTCTCATAGATTTTGGTATGTTAATACCCAATGCAAACCTCAAAGAAAGGGCATGAGTTGGAGAAATACTTCCTGATTTTATTTTGCTAATTTATGTGTTTTTTTCAAATCATATCATAGAACATGCTTTAGGAAACACTAACTTAACCTCTGATATTCAAATAGATTCCTTTCATGTGGCTCTCAGTGTCTATTAGCATCCTGTTAGAGGCAGCATCACTAAACCTATCACTGCCCAAGACCGGTACTGATTGTTCAATGTCCAGCACTATCTTAGCCCAAATTTTGCTTTTTTTCCAACCTTGCTTAACCCTGGACCAATAGTCCGTGGTCTAAGTGGCCCACTGATGGAGGTCATCTGGTTAAATTATGTTGAGTGAGGAGACAGACAATATGTGAATAGGAAAGAATGGTATGCTGAATGGTGATCAGTGCCCTGAAGAAAAAAGAAAGAAAGGTAAGCTGTAAAA
>NW_027532417.1:395404-418195 GCF_008692635.1 Crocuta crocuta | reverse complement strand
AAAAAAAAAAAAAAAAAGGAAAAAAAAAAAAAAAAAAAAAAAAAAAAAAAAAAAAAAAAAAAGTAAGAGATGAGCCAGAAATGGCTTCTCTAATTTAGGTGATGTTTGGACAGAGACATACCAGAGGTTCATAAGTGAATAACCAGCGACAACTGGCAGTAGTTTAGGTGGGCCTCATGGCAATTTTGGATGAAATATTATTTTTTTTAGGACTGCCACTAAGCTCTTTCTGCTAGAATCCCTAGCAGTACAAGTATATGGTTATTTTTATAGTTCAAGTTCACCTTTTCCCCTCATTAAGGATATACTAAAGTATTAACAGAATGCTAATTGGTACCATTCTGATGTTCATTCAGTGGAATTCTAAATCTAAACTTAAGCAATTCTTAAAAAAGAAGGATTTCTCAATTCCATGTATTCTGTTCTAATCACTACTAACTCCAAGAAAAAGTGAAGTTTGATTGTTTGATTTCTTCTACATGACAGATTTTTTTCCTCTGAATCAGAATTACCTTTCTACCTTGCTGAATTGATATATGCATTATTAAAGAAAATTTAATCTTACTTTATTTTTCTTCCTCATAGTCCACATGTCTGTTATTACTATTTTCTCTTATTTTAAACATTCTCATATTTTAAAGTCATAATAGTAAAAAAATAACAACAACATCAGCTTAGTTTATTTTGCAGGTCCCATTACAGTTTTTTGTATACTTTTCATCAAACTACCTCTTGTAACAAATTCAGAACCGATGTATTTTGAACAATTATTATGTGCGGTCCAAAGTGCTGAGAATACAGAGTGCCACAGATAGTATAGGACCCTTTTTTCACGGAGTTTATATTCTAGACTAGACAGACAATAACCAATCACATAAGATACTACTGGATTTTCTGTTCTATAGGTGCGGAGGCTGAGGAAAACTGAACTTAGGTTTGCCTCATTTTAGAGCCTAAGCTTTTCATAGTTAGTTATTTCTGCATCTTAAAAAGGAAAACAGAGAAACTCATCAATAAGCCTCTCAGCTTCATTAAAGTATTGGCCCCTAAGTAAATAAACATTCAAAAATTTAAAGTATTGGCCCCTATTTTGTGATTAAGACATGATGCCAAGTTCAAGAATAGTAAGTATTTCTCACATGAGAAGTCATTGGTTCTCCAGCTTCAGGTTCAAAAATACAACTGGAGATATTGGAATAAAATAAAGATTTCTTAGCTCCATCTTCAGACTGTAGATTGTAGTCATCTGCATTTTGAACAAGGATCTTGGGTGATGCTAATGCAGATGGCTTGCAATCCAAACTTTGTGAAATGTATTTAATAATAGTAAGGTCTGCACATTCTAAGCCAGACAGTCAGTAATTAAACTAATGGGTCCATCAGACAAGACAGGCATGCACAGGGCCATGGAAGTGCAGCATCAAAGAGAGCTCATCAGAGTGAGTTAGAAATGTTGAAAGGGTAACAACCTTGACCTTGGCCTTTTCTTTTTCTTTTCTTTCTTTTTTTTTCTTTAATTTCAGACAGTGCTGGTTGATTTGTGTCTGTTAGTCTGTGTCTGCTGTCCAGTCATCAGGGGCAGACCCTGGAGGCTCCAGTGGGTTTCATCGCTCAGGAGAGGCACAGTCTCTGCTCAGCAAAGACACACGCAGAAGCCTTGAACAAACCTCTTCCCAAACTGGAGAAGAGGTCATGACCACACTATTTTTAATATCAATGGCCACAGCTTCATTTTAAATGAAGTATCAATCTTCCTGCTTTTATTATTCAGCTCTAAAGGTAGGGATTTTAAAGTATTGCAAGTTTTGAAAAAAGGTGCCATATACAAAACTAACAGCAACATTCAGGATTTTCAGAAAAACCATTATAATGATCCTTTTTAATTCATTTCAGATATACCTCATAAATCTAAATGTATTATTTAGTACATTACATTAAACAAAAATACCTGGTTTTTTTTTTTTTTGCTTATAAAATATTCTTTGCTGATTTTATTCTAAAGGGAAAAATTCAGAAATAGAAAGTATTGAAAACAACTTGAAAGACTGTGCTAAAGTCTCTTTCATAGGTAAATAGTGACTTATTCATTACTTCCAGGTTTCGTGCTAGCAGGCCAGAGCCAATTCTTTATATAAAATTTGAAATGACATTTAATTGCTCTGTTTTTAGGAGGCAAGTGGATTTTGAAATTTAAGTAGTTTATTTTATTGGCCTATTGTCTTTGTATAGTTTGAGGAAAATGATTGTTTTCTTTCTATCCTTGGAGAGGGCATTATCTCTAGAAACTATTCATTTCAAGATCCTTTGTCATGCTTCTTAAGACACAGGGGGAAGAGTATTGAAGATGAATCTGCTGACAGTCCAAAAGTTTACTGAGGTCACCTGTTCCATTATCAACGGCTAACAGTCTGGTATATCAACAGGTTAATCTAAATGCATGAATCTGGTTACTGAATTAATATTATTTTAACTGAGATTCACCTAAAAATAATGTTGCTGCTTCCGGAGCACCTGGCTGGCTCAGTTGGTAGAACCTGTGAATCTTGATCTCAGGGTCCTAAGTTCGAGCCTCATGTTGAATGTGGACCCTGCTTTAAAAAAAAAAGATAATGTTGCAGCTTTTGTTGTCTAATAACTAAATAATTCAAATTACAAGAATTTCAAACTTTGGCAGACTGGCTGGTGTTTGGGGGGACCTCCCATTTCTCATCATGTGGTTACATCTCATTTCACTGTTAAAACCAGGAAGTGGTTCTGAATATGTCAGTATTCAGCACTGGATATTTCTTAAGAGATTAAGAAAAACTGAAACAGTATATTTTCAGTGGTTTAAAGGGAAAGGGTAAGTTTTATTTTGGGGGGAAAGAGAGAAGAATAAACTGTAACTAATCCCTTTCATCTATGATTCTCCTGTTCTTTAAAAAAAAGTTCAAATATTTTCCATACTCTCTGTGGTGATTACATGTGTGGTATCTTTTCAACTTCGTTTCTCAATTATGAACTTTTTGGGGATTTTGTCATAGCAGTTAGCTCATAGGTATTTGCTGAATGAATGGATGGATGAATTAATAGGAAGTTTAGTTTATGATTACACAGAATACATTTCTCCATGGAAGGAAGGTAGGAGGGAAATTCACAGGAAAGACAGACTTACTGGGATGCACAATAAGGAAACAGGATGAATGCACGTGGAGTCAACCACCCCTGCTCTCACTGTATGTGGAGTGGCCATCATGAGGCTGGAGCTGCCATTACAGATCTTCAGTTTCCTAACTGTTTGACCTTGGGCAAATCACTTCAATTACTTATAACTCCTCATTTTAAAAACAGGTCTCTGGGGGCGCCTGGGTGGCTCAATTGGTTAAGCGTCTGACTTCGGCTCAGGTCATCGTCTCACGGTTTGTGGGTATGAGCCCTGCGTCTGGCTCTGTGCTGACAGCCAGCTCAGAGCCTGGAGCCTCTTTCAGATTCTGTATCTCCCTCTCTCTGACCCTCCCCTGCTCATGCTGTAACTCTCTTTCTCTCTCTCTCTCAGAAAGAAATAAAACATTAAAAAAAATTTTTTTAAATAGGTGTCTCTGTATGAAGCGACTTCCATAGATTCAGGTGATCATGAAAAACACATTGCCATTCTGCTTGAACCTTTTAGACCTTCTTCCCAATAGCCAGTTACCCTATATCCTGTGCACTAGAAAGAGGGTAAGGATTTTGTTTTAAAAGTTTGCCTTCCTGTTTCCTGAGTATCTGTCTAGAAGCCCTGCAATTCACTCAGGCTTAACTTACAAAGTGGCAGATTTCTCCCTTCAGGGCAAACACATCAGCTGCTGTGTTTACAAAAGCAGTGAAGGCACATTCCTCTTTCTCTTTTAAAGTTTATTCATGCCTCCATGTGCTCAAGGAGGCATGACTAAGCTGCATGGCATGAGGAAGTCTCAGGAAGTAGAAGTCTTTTAATAGCTATAGAGCCTAGTTCTAGCAATACAGATTGATTAAGTGGCACAGCTCTTATAATTTATTTTGTGCATATAAAGGTAGTTTTTACATATAAAAATGGAACCTTCCCACTATCAGGCAGCATCCAGACACATTTTCACATTATTTAGCTGCACAAAATACTGAGAATCAGAAACTGTGGGTGTTCATTTATGTCTTTGACTTGCTTTTTGACCTTGACTTACTACTGGCTAGGAGGGGGGAAAATGCATAACAAAAACTCTATATGCTTAATAATTACCAAGTGTGTACCATTTCCACTTCCATCAGAAAAAGGAGTGGGGAGGGGGACCCCCAGGGTCTCTGAATTAATTTTACTTATCTAACAGCTCTTACTTCTGATTTAAACTTCAAAAGCCAACAGGATAATATTTTTAAAACATAAGTTTGATCATGCACACAACTCTGGTAATTCTGGCCAGTACACTGCCAGTGAGAACAACTCCCAACTCCTCAGCATCGCCTTAAAGCCCTGCATAAATCTGGCTTCAGCCTTTCTTAGACATGGACAGAGCAGGGTCCTCGTGCTTAGTATCTCATCTCTCACCCCTCTGCCCTCTCTGTTCTACCCTCTCTGCATTGGTACAGTGGACTGCTCCCTGCCCAGGAAACACACCCCACCCAGCGTTTTCCCTCCGTACTCTCTTTACTGATGCTGTTTCCTCAACTGAGAATGTCCTTCTTCCCCCTTTTACTCCCTTTTCTACAGGATGACCCAGGAACACCATTCCCTATTGCTTTCTCTAACATTTCTCTCTGTACCCAGAAATACGTGCTCCTTTACCCATTCATATGATGCCACAATCGTGTGTATATAACTACATTGTTGTATTTAGCTCGTGTTATAGTAATTTTTACTGCATTTTCACCTGCTGGCCTTTGAGATCTCTGAAATCAGAGACTATTTCTCGCTTATTTTAAATTTTCGTGTGCCTTTCACAGTTCTTGTTTGTACTAAGTGACCACTGAATATTTGATGGAGGTGTTAGATTTCTTATTAGAAAACAAACAAAAATCGTTTATGTTGTTTCTGTTAATTTTTAACAGTGTTGAGACAATAGAACTGATTTGAGATAATCATAATTTCAGCAAAAAATTATAATTTAATTTGTGCTTTTCATTACGAAATGAACATAGTTTAATACTAATATCTACCGTTAGTAATATTTACTATGTATTGGCACTGTGTTAAAAATTTCAGTATTGTTTAACTCAATCCATTTAATATATCTGAAAGTGGGTATTGTCTCAATCTGCAGATGAAAATGAAGCTAAGAGAGGGCAAATTGTTCGATAAAGGTAACAGAACTAGGGTGCTTGGGTGGCTCCATTCGTTAAATGTCTGGCTCTTGATTTTGGCTCAGGTCATGATCTCAGGGTTTGTGAGATGGAGCCCCATGTCATTGGCTCTGCATTGACAGCCCAGAGCCTACTTGGGATTCTCTCTCTCTCCCTATCTCTCGACGCCTCCCCTGCGCTCTTTCTCTCTTTCTCAAAATAAAGAAATAAACTTTAAAAAACTTAAAAAAGAAGATATCAGAACTAATTCATGGCATAGCCTGGGTCTGAAATCAAGCTTATTTGGCTCCCATCTCTGTGACTTTGTGGTAGCACCTCTCCCTAAGGAATGTGATGGAGGCCTTCTCAGAACAAAGGAAGGCAATATGCAATGTGACCCAATCAACTCCTATACATGTATGCATAACTCTGACATGACTCTGTAACTTGGACTGTGTCTAATTAGACTATATATGTCACCATATATTGGAGACAAAGAAGTAGAAATTGCATACAGTGCTACCTATTGAGCTTGGGGCTCAGCCTTTTTGGGGGTCTTAGCTCGCTGAGTCTGGGCTGGCACAAATAAAGCTGCTTCCTGGAAAGAAGAACCTTGGTGTCTCATCTCTATGTGTGAGAATCCTGCTGCATTTCTTGGGGGCTTATCCAGGATTTGGAGACGATACGTTTCTACCTCCTTTGTTGCCAGGTTATGAAACTTGGGAGTGCCAAGAGAAGCAACTTCAGCTGGTGCCAGCAGATCACTTGATCCATAGAATAGCCCCTCTGGGGTGAGGACCCCAGATGCACAATGAAACCTGGTGAGACCCAGGAACCAGCTCAGGGAATGCTGCCCATCAGATTGGTAAGAACGCGGGTTTGTTTTGGTAGACCTTCCCCTAAGAGGCAAATGGGGAGCCTGATCACCTCCCAGAGTTGCCTGAGTAGTTCCATAAGGAATAAGAATGAAACCACAACACTAAGGCAGTGGGTGCTGGGCGGTGGGTTGGCATCGCTGTGAAATGGTATGAATGAGATGAAAAGTAGAAAGGTTCCAAGCTGACCAATGGGCCAAAGTGAGCATTGAGTCTTGATCTATGGTTCCATGGTGACCTCATACAGCTTAGGGCAGCATCAGACTTCCTCCGGAGTCTGATCCGGATCAGGGCTTAATACTGAAACTGCCAATGATAAGAGGCACCTAAAATATCTCCTGAAGGATGGGGAGTCCTGGCCTCCTGAGGGAATTATTCAGTATAGTACTATCTTAACATTAGATCTACGTTGTGGAAGAGAGGGTAAATGGTCAGAAGTTCCTTATATGCAGGTCTTCTTTCCTTTAAGGGGCCAAGAAAGGCAAGTACTTGCAAACTCACCTCCTTGGGCCTCTCCTCAGAGAAAGCCACCTGTTAGACCCCCAGGCCCTCCTTCTCCAGGATTGCCAGGGTAAAAAAAAATCTCCCCCTAAAATCAAGGCATGTTCAATGTATCTATTGACTGAAATGCCTCATGGTGGATTTGACCCCATAAAGGTTCCATTTTCCTAGGAAGATTCTAAGCAAATAAAAAGGACCTGGACAAATTTTCAGACAACCTTGATCAATATATAGAAATGTTCCAAAACCTAACCCAGGTGACTAAGTAAATGATAAATAAAACCTAGAGATATTTAGATCTGTTAAAAAAAAATACGCTTTATACCTAATGGATTCATAAGTTTACCATCTAAAAAAATTCTGATGTAACAGATAGTTCAAACTGGGTTACCAGTTAGTTTTCACTGGAGACTAAGGTTTCTAAGAGTTAAAATTCTGCTAAATGTAATTAAGACTGATAAAAATAAGGAAAGTAACTCTGTAGGTAGAAAAGTAGGAGATATATAGGAAAGACATAAGGAATGGAACTTTATTTTTGTTGAAGGTAAAGTAATTTTGTCCTAAATGAGACTGGTTCTTTGGAGAAAAAGGGCTTAGGTCAAAATCTAAAAGCAAAGGAAAGTTGTAGAAGGTTTGAGTAGGGAAATCTTCAGAAAAAAATTATACATGATCAGGATGGACTAAGGTTAAAATAAATGGATTTTAAAGTACACTGGTATAAAATTAAAATTCTGCTTTACTCTGTGTTAAAAGGGCAGAGTTTTATTGGATTGTTGGTATGCTTTTGATAAAACAATAAAAAAAGAGGTAAAGTGTTTTTTCCTCTTTTGTCTGCTCAAAAAGATGGGGAAAAACATGATTTTAACCAAAAGGGCAGGACAGGAGGACAGCATGCCCTTTTGAGTTGCTTTCTCAAGCCTTGGTTGAAATCACCCCTCCTTTCATCCAAAGGCTGGGGAGATGGTGGTGATGATGTCCTCGCTGCCAGACTCCAAATAGTCCACATTTGTGTTGTTTCTGTTTAGCAAAGGAATGGATGCCTGTGCCGTACAAGATATAGATGGCTATGATACATAAAGGGTTCTTACTGGAATACATAGGAGCCATTTTGTTACATTTAGCCCAGTGTATGCCAATTTGTAACAATCTAGACACTCTGAAACAGATATATACATGACTAGAACATATTTATGTGGGCACTGCTGAAAAAGACAAGTGAATAATAGATCTTGACTTTGGCCCTTTTAGCCCCCTTGATGGCCAATTCTATCCTTACAGAAATTGGTTTTAACCACCCTTTTAAAATATATTTGTAAAGAGGATTACTGTTGGGCCAAAATAAAATTAGTGCATCCTTCTACAACCAGAGAAGTCTTCCTTGGTCACAGTTGATGCCCCAAAGTCCTGCAGGCGGAAAACAGAGGGAGAGGAGAAATCAGGGAAGATAAGGTCAGCTCTTGGAAGTAGGGTCAAGCCTGGATAAGAGCAACTGCTCCCAGCACCTCACAAGACTGACAAGCTTTTGGCTGTCAGTCCAATAGCGAGCCAAAACGCAGGGCTAGGATATGAGCCTTCGACTGGCCAACTATGGAAAATTAAGATAAGGGACGTCTCTTCCTCCTTTCTCCTATACATGGACAATTCCCTCAACAAGGGCAATACTCTTTGGCAAAGCATTCTGAAGAATTGGGTTGATTTTGATCCATAAACACTGAAAAAGAAAAAGAAAAAACACAGCTCCTTAATTACCATGGGGCTGGAGGTTCTATAGAGAACTTCCAGTTTCCTACTGGGGCTCAGGTAATTCCATCCTGAGATCTTAATTGGGATCCCATTAAAAAATGGTATCATCACCACTTCCAAGCTTGTGCTTTAGAAATATTAAGGACATCTCTGGTTAAGCTCTTAAATTTTGCTAAATTAGCCACAATTTTACAGACAGAATGAGAATGCAGTGGCCTTCCAGGGGAGGTTGAGGGAGGCTCTCATTTTAAAGGACAGATGTGTCACTCAATCAGCCCTAGGTATTGAGAAGAAAGGCAGAATTTGGCTGTTGGCCTGGAAGGGACCGTGGAGGAGCTCTCATGAGCTGGGTCATCCTACATATTATAACCGAGATAAAAACAAACAAACAAAACAGGAAATGAGGCTGAAGAAAAATCTGAGCCCTTACCGGTGGCCTTTTGCTCTATGTCAGACCAGACTTCCTGGCAACAAATGCCACTTATGTGGCCAGTCAGCGGCACTGGAAATGAGACTGCCCTCAGGAGAGACAATGAAGTGAAAGCCCCTTACCCCTTCTGTGGAGATAATCACTGGAAGTCTGCATGGCCTCGGGAGCCTCTATCCGTGAAGGCGCAGATAACCAGTATTCCTGAAATGGATGGCTGGGGCTCTTTGGGGTGGCTCCCTGGAAGAAATTGTCTATTGGGACCCTGGAGCCTCAGGTAACTGTGAAAATCTCAGGCAACTAAGAAGCCGGTTCATTTCCTTCTTGATACCAGAGCTGCCTTTTCTGTCCTCCTTTCCACTCCAGGCCAACTATCCAAAAGCAGCATAATGATTAGAGGCATCTGTTGCGGACAAAATGACACAAAGGACAAGACACACACAAAAGACAGACACAGACACAACTCCGGCCGGAGGAACAATTCTACGCAAGCCCCTCTTGCGGTTTATTTTATACCCAGTAACTGGATACAAACTGAAACCTACAAGATGCATTCCTTTACCAATTAAGGGCAAGTAGCCAAACACCTTTCAAGGACAGTGGGGAGCAAAGGGAGGAAGCTACCACAACATGTTTACTAAGAGGCCTGCTCACAGTTCCAGCCTTCTCCTTACTTCTAAGGCGGGCATGTTCCCTCGTTTGCGAGCGGACCATTAAACTTGGATATTGTGTGCAGGCCTCCTGGCAGAGCACCCTGTTTGCAGGCATGCTTTGCCCAGGCAGGGAGCCCCATGTGCAGGCACATCCCCGCGTCCCTAACCACGCTTTCTCGTGGTCACTGTCGGGCTCCCACAGCATCTCTGGAAATCTTGTAACTAAATTTTTTTCTCAGCCTCTGCGATGCATATGAGGAAAATAATTTTTTCTCATTCTTTCTTGATAATACCAGAGAGCCTTACTCCCTGCAAGGAAGGGACATTCTAATTGAATTAGAGACTATAGTGCTACTAACGCCAGGACAGATACACAATTATGTGAATTTTGGGGAATTGGTGGATATTGTAGGCTGTGAATACTGGGGTTCGGGAAAATAGCTTGAACGCCGTATTAATTATTAAAGGAGACTCAATCCCACCTAGTCTCCCAAGGAAATAAAATAGGGTCTGACTCACAGGCACTGTCTCCAGCCCTGGGATGGTTACAAACAGAGCAGGTCAATTACTGTGACCAAGCTCAGAGAACTAAAAGATCATTAAAGCACTGCATCAGGCTTTTTATTTAGGGAGGGATGAAACTTATCAAATGGCCCAAAGGATGTTTAGTGGGAAAAATTTGTCAAGGACAGTTCAGCAAGTGGTATCAGCCTGTGAAGTATGTCTTGGAAACAATCCTCTCAACCAGAAACTTGCTCTCCTAGGCAATCAGGGAACTGGAGGCTATCCAGGAAAGACTGTCAGTTAGGTTTCATTTGTATGCCAAAGTCAAAGGAATTCCAATATTTGTTGGTATGGGTTGATACTTTTACTAATTGGGTAGAGGCCTTCCCCTGTTATATATAATATATATTTATATGTATATAAATATTATATGTATATATATTACATATATATATGGAAAGGTACAAGAAGTAATAAAAGCTCTGCTTTATAAAATAATACCCAGGTTTAACTTACCTAAAAATTTGCAAATCAATAATGGTAAATGGCTGCCTCGACTTTTTCTCTGGTAGGATTGCCAGCTTTTGAAAAAGTCTTACACCTTGTGGTTTCCCTTGTGTCTGTCAATGTTAGTTTCACCTCATGCCTGCGAAAGAGCCTTCTACAGCCTTCCTGTAGAACCATATCGTGGGCTACTCAATGGACCTTTGGGTAGATTCTAACTGCTGTACCACCACACAATCCCTTATCAGCTTGAAGAAGTCAGAATGGTATCATCCCCGTTCCCTAATGGCAGTGAGGGGCCCTATTCCAGGGGGAGAAAGAAAAAGTTAACATTAAGCAGGGAGAGATAAGGGACCTTCAGGGAGGCAGACTGAAGCTGCAAGTGGAAGGCTGAAGAAGCCGATAGGGTTCTCTCTTTATGAAATCCTTTATAGGTGCCATCCCTCCATTATCAAGGGCATGGGGGGGATCTAAATGTGATAGGCACCTACCCTTAAGGCAACAGATGCAGGCCCTTGGCTCTACACTAACCACCTTACACCACTGCATTTAGGGAATGATTACCTGTGATTCTGACCTCAGACACTTACCCCTTTAAACAAAGAGATGCTGTATGGGTGAAGGAATGGAATGTTCAACCCCTAAAACCCCTCTGGAGGGGCCCATTCACTGTCATTTTGTCCACACCTACTGCAGTAAAGATAATTCATCATCATGAGTCATCCTTCACTGCTTGAGGATGGTACAATGAGTCAGGTGAATCAGGCAGGCCCCCCCCAACACCCCGAGCACACTGTGGCCTTGGCCATGACTCCCCATGGCCTCTCAGGCTGCCCCAGGAAGCCCGAGGCAGGAGGCAGTGTTTCTGAGATTTACGGTAGCCTTCTCCCCATAGTAAAGGTAGTAAAATAAAGGTAACCAAAGTGTGCCCCTGGATTCACCACAGCAGAGTGAAGCTGGCATCTCAAAACTGGGAGTGCATTCCTGATCCATCAATGTGGAGCAAGCTGACCATACGGAAGAAGCAATCCTTAATTCTAGAGGCTCTGGGGGACTGCAGCCCTGCTTTAGTCATTCTGGAAGCTGACTGATATACACACGACAGAGGCTTGAGGAATCAACTATCCGGCGGAACAAATAGACTGTCTTTATTTTCTCTATCTGTTTCCTTACTGTGATGCACTGTCGCCCCTTGTTTCTCACTGTTATTATGATTCTTGCTCTACTCTTCACTATAGGATTGGCAGAAGCTGCCTCTGCTGGCTGGAAATGTGATGAGGGGTTTCTGTTAGCACTCACCTTCTTTTTGTGGATAGGATATTTCGTTGGTATTGGTTGCTTCTAATCTGGAGCCCTTCTGTAGACCTAGATTCTTCATCATGTGACCCGTGTATTTGCAAAACCAGATCAGGCCAGGGAGTCACTTGGACCTTACTATACCATACCCACTTCGCATGCCAGGGAAAGATCCTGGGGACATACATACACAATAAGGCCACTTATTCTATCTGCCAACAGGGGAGTCAATACACTTGTTTTGACCCACAGTACTCCCCAAGGAGGAATGGCTAGAGGTCTGAAGTCACCCCAAGAGAAGCACCACCAATATGGGCCAGCTAATTAACAAAACTCAAATTACCAATCCAAACCAGCTGGTGTCTATATTACTTGATATATGTACAGCCGTAGGTGACACATTGCCATGTGGTTTGCTATGTGGAGGTCTGACATGGGAATGAGAGTATGGATAGACTCAATGATAAATACATGTGTGAGGGGTCTGGGTGTGGTTCCTGGCCCCAGGCACCTGAATTCTTTTGTCTTTATTGGAGCTGTGTCACATGGGCCACGGACTAAAGACAAAACATGACTCCAAAAGGGTGTGTCTGAGTCAAACTGCTAATTGGAAACCTGTAACCCTGTGAATTTTATCATTGACACAGGAGACTCAAAATGGAAAACAGACTGTCAGATTGGGATACTTACCCATTGGCAGTGCACAGACCCAGGAACCGTGTTATAATCTAAGAGAGTTACTGTCACAGATAATGCCACGTCCCACCAAGTCTTTCATTCCTTTGATGAAGAAATGGAAAAGTGTCCTCCTCCTGTCCCTGTCATGACAAAGAATCTGTTTCTAGCCCTAGCAGAGACTATATCCCAGACTCTAACGATCTCTTATGTATGCAGGGAACCAACATGGGGGATCAATGGCTAGAGACTTAGATCCCCGTAAACCTTCAATGGAACAGCATACCCCAGTTCTACTGAGGTTTGGCTCCTCAAACTTCAATTATTAGGGAAAAAACTACCTTGCCCAGTGGGAAAGGAAGTTCACTGTCTCCACTGGAAGCTAGGCCAAAGATTTTATAAATCAACCACCTGGGGAAACCCAATGATAGGAGTCCCTAGAGCACCTTGAGCCAGATCTCCATCCTTTGTCTAATTTCTCTCATCTCCAAGAGACCTGGGATAATATCAACACAGCCATCAAATGGAGGGCCCCAAATGGACAATACTGGATATGTGGAAGAATAGCCTATACAGTACTTCCCTCCAGCGGGTCAGGGTCATGTGTGCTAGGAATTCTTCATCCATCTTTCTTCCTGCTCCCACTTGCCAGAGGGGAACATTTGAGAGTCCAAGTGCATGGGGGCAGGTAGACTCAAAGAAAATGACATGCCCTACAAATTGGCATTTGGAAAGCTGATGAATGGCCTCCTGAGCATATAATCTAGCATTACGGCCTTGCCACCTGTGTAGAGGATGGGTCCTTGGGCTACCACACTCCCATTTACATGCTAAACTGCATAATCAGACTGTAAGCAGTTATGAAAATTGTAACCAATAAAACTGCCAGAGTTCTTAACTTACTTGCCAAGCAGCAAACTAAAATTTACAATGCTATCTATCAAAATTGCTTGGCCTTAGATTACTTGCTTGCTTCTGAGGGAGTAATGTATGGAAAGTTTAACCTAAGCAACTGCTGCCTACAGATAGATGATGAAGGAAAAGTCATGGGGGAGATCACAGATCAAATGAGTAAGGTTGCTCATGTCCCAGTCCAGACCTGGAAAGATTGGAACCCCAGGGAATTATTTGGAGGATGTTTTCTAGCTTTCTGGGGATTCAAAACCCTCATAGGTATTATTCTCTTGATTTTGGGAGCTTGCTAATCATACCTTGCTTAGCTCCCCTGGTTTTGAGGTCTGTCTCTAGCCTCATTGAGGCAATGGTTGAAAGGAAAACGGCCATACATATAATGGTGTTATGGAAATATAAACCTTTAAACCAAGATGATGCTCTTTGACCCAAAATAGGGGGTCTGAGCATCAAAGGGGGGACTGTGGTAGTGGCCCTCCCTAAGGAATGCGGCGGAGGTCTTCTGAGAACAAAGGAATAAATATTCAGATTCAATTATAGTTAATTCTTGGTTATTTTGGATATTAGTTCATACAGTATCCATGGCTACTGTTTTATTTTTGGACACATTTTGGTCAGGTATTGACTTGACACAACTCATGACTTGTTTGCATTTTATGAAGAGAATATTAATTATCATGATCTGTTGTTTTACATATTTACTTCCTCTTTTATTCCCTCATTAAGAAATAGAATGGAAATAATAGTTTGGGTTGTGATATTTTTTTAAATAAAGTATTCAGATTCACTTTTTGGCCGTTAGCTTGGGGAATAGAGAAAGGGAGTTGCTAGATTTGAGACTCCTTAGGTGCCAGATACGGAGCTGTTAGGTGCTTTCACACATTATTTTCATTTAGTTTTTAAAGCTCTGATGATGTGAACATACTCCTACTTTAAAAATAATAATAATGAGTTTATGGATTCAGAGGGAAGAATCCATATAAGGCTTTCAGCCTTTTTACTCTCCTCTGAATAATCCTTATAATTCAGATAATGTACCAATGTATAGATGTTCTAAGAAACTTCTATTGATGAGTAAGACTAGTGGGAGTGGGGAAAAGAAATTGACCCTGAGACAAGTGATTATTCCAAGGATATCAGAGACATGAAAATATCTGGGTTGCAATATACCTAGGAGAAGGGTTTTGAGGAGTATGGAGAAAAGAAATGTAAGCAGAAAAGATAGAGGTAACTGCTTATTCTTCTTGGGATCTTAGTCTTGTCACTGCATCAGAGGGTGAATATCTTGACTGAAAATAAGATTTATTAGGTAGGACAATGGCTACATTGCTGCAAAAAGAACCCATAAACATGGTGCAGTACAATAGAAACTTGTTTCACAAGGAATTCAGAGATCTGGGTTTCTTATATTCTTCTCTTTGCTCCACTGTATTCTAGAGAATTTTCCACATCTGCTTGGTTGCAGCTATGCTGATGCCACATCTGTGCTTCAGACTGTAGGAAAGGGGGAAAATGGAGTCTGGGGCAAACCACTTCCCTTTAAGCATCTGAGGTGTCAGTTGCATTTATTATTTTTTGTTTCATTCCATGAGTGAGAACTTAGTCATCTGACATATCAAGTTGCAAAACAGACTAGGAATTGTTAAACTAATTAGGTAGCCATATGTCCCACTGAAACTTAATTACTGTGGAGGAAGGAGCTAATGGATTTAGGGTGACAAGCTGTGGTCTGGCCACAAAAGGTTGATATTCTTCCCATTGATTTATAAATGCAAGGAATTTCTAGCAGGCACCAAGGACTGACGCCTAAGCATTTCTTACTTCTGAGGAGACAAGCATGCCTCAAGATGCTCTTGGCATATATAACCAATCTCTATATGAATGTAACTATTTAAAAGTCTCTTTTATTTTAGTAAAAATCATGTCATGAAAATAATTTGTCCTCTTCACCCTCTCTTCAACCAAGTTCATATTTTACCCTGTATGACTCCTGCTATATGGTATGCTCCAATGCTTCTTGAATATCTGGAGATCTAGGGCCATTTTCCCCAACCTCATCTGCTGGGTGTTGGCAACTATTCCTAGATAGTAGAAAACAAATAGTCTCAAGCGTTAAATCTGACTCTACTCCAATTTTGAATTTGCCTGATTATAATTCTATCAAAGTCATATTGTGGGGCACCTGGGTGGCTTAGTCGGTTAAGCGTCCGGCTTTCGCTTAGGTCATGATCTCGCGGTTCGTGGGTTCGAGCCCCGCGTCGGGCTCTGTGCTGACTGCCAGCTCAGAGCCTGGAGCCTATTTCAGTCTGTGACTCCCTCTCTCTCTGACCTTCCCCTGCTCACACTGTCTCTCTCTCTCTCTCTCTACTAGAAATAAATAAAAAACATTAAAAAAATTTTTAAAAAAAGTCATATTGCATAATACTGGTATATGGTGATATACATGTTAGTTGAAAATATCTGTGCAGTTTTTCACTTTTCATAGTCATTTCATATGTAGCCAACTCTAAAGTTTAGCATAAGGAAGTTTCTTCTAAAAGATATCTTAAAATAAATGTGACACATGCAATTCACCATTAAAAAAGTTGTGCAATGGAAAATACTCTTTTGCTATCCCAGACTCTCAGCTGTACAACATAAAGAAAAATAATTTCAATAGTTTGGTGATTTTTAATACAGATGTGTCTCATGCATACATATGCATACCTATCATCCTTAATGAAATGCAGGAGCATACCATTGGCATTATTCTGTACCTGGCTTCATTATTTTTTTCACTTAATAACACATGTTCTAATGCAATTAGATCTAACTCATGTTTACCCTAAGGACTACACTATTATTTTATGTATAGATGTACCATCATTTATATAACTAGTTTCTATTGATGGGTTTCTAGATTGTTTCCAGATTTTTGCTCTTATGTATAGATCTGCCATTTACATCCCATGCATACATCTTCCTGTACATATGCAAATATACTTGTAGGAGAGATTCTTAGAAGAATTACTGTTACACAGTTTCCTTTTATTCTTTCTTTTCTTGTTCACTTAGAGTTACAAAAAATATAAAGTAATATAATATAAATGTAGTGCTGTATATGCAAATCTACCTATCATCTATCATCTATATTATCTATCATTTATATATCATCTCTATCAATCATGTATCTACCATCTATCTACTATCTATCTATCATCTATCTACCATCCATCTATCATCTATATATCATATATTATCCATTATCTATCTATCATCTATCATCTCTATCAATCATCTATCTACCATCTATCATCTATCATCCATCTACCATCTATCTATCTATCTATCTATCTATCTATCTATCTATCTATCTATCTATCATCTATCTATCTATCATCTCTCTCTCTCTATATATATATCATCTATATATCATATATTATCTATCTATCATTTATCATCTGTCATCTATTTACCATCTATCTATCATCTATCAACATAGTGTTTATCCCTTTATCTCCTCTACATTCTGGCCTAGGACAGAGTGTTTTCACCATCCATTGAACTCTTTGGTAAACAAATGTTTATGGCTGATTGCTCCCAGGAGGATGGTTTCCTTTTAGGACTCCTTTAAAGCAGTCTCCTATTCCTGAAATATGTAGCTGTTTACATTTTTATCTGCCTATGTCTGGACCTAGACTCATTTTTCCATTCTGGCTGTGATAGTGGAGTTCTGTCCTTGTCATTTCCACTCTCCATGACATTGTTTTCTTTTAAATAAGGGAGTAAGAATAAGTTCTTTGATCCATCTTTGTTTTAACCAAAAAAAATACAGTTGCTCTTAGTTTTCAACAAGTACACAGATTTTTGTTTACCTTTTTCATGTATTTACTGGTCACTCCCTTGGGAATATGAAAGTGAATCAGATTCTATTTTAGAAGATAGAAAATCAGTTTTTAATTCTTCTAGTGATTTTCCTTAAGTTTTTAAAGTGAATATGTCCAATGCCCATGTAAGTCAAATCATCATACTGTGTGCTTCAAGTATCTCATAATTTTATTTGTCATTTATACCTCAGTAAAGCTGGAAAAAAAAAAGGTAAAGCATATCTATTCAAGTCAGCCTATTTCTCTACTTACCAAAGTACAAAACAAAATAATAGCTTTTGTCTCATATTTTTTGTCTCATATCAATAGATAATTTGATATACCCTTTTCCTGGTTCTCCTGTGTCATAATTTATAGATTTTTAAGTAATAAAACCACATTATTCTTATATATTTAAAAAATCATAGCAAAAATACTAGAGAATTAGAATCTTCACTTAGGGTTTTCAGAGAGTTGTATAAGTGCTAAATTTTCAAAGTATCTAATAATTATGTCGTGTTTAGAATCTGTCTTTGCATAGGGATGTTGTTATTGTTGTTCCCATTATCTTCATCCATTTTATTTACCTCTTCAGCATCACCATTATATTTGATACAATTGATTTTATTTCTGTTGTTCTATTTTCTTCCTTTGGAACCTATTATTCTTAGGTTGGATTTATAGTCGCTGTTCTTATTTATCACCTTCATTCTTAGAATTTTAGTTTCTCTTTTCCTTGTTTTTCTTCACCTTAAATTCTAATAGAGATTTTCATGTTTCCTGTTAATCAGTGATCTGTTGTTCTCTCGAATCCTGATCTATACCATATAGGTAAAATGTATATTACATTAAAGCGCATATACTTTAAATCCTACTATTGCACTTTAGTTATCTTAAATTTTTTTTCAATATCTGTAATCTTCCTTTTCACTTTTTAATACTGTTCTATCTCATGTCTACCTATGTCCTTCTGTAGAACCTATTTTTTCTAAGTTCTTCTCCCCCACTCCCAACCAGGATAATTAACTGGTGGCTTATAAAATTTCACTCTTTAAATTAAAAAATATTGTTTTCAGAATTACATTCTTTTTTTTATACATATTTTTATTTATTTATTTCTAGGAGAGAGAGAGAGACAGTGTGAGCAGGGGAGGGTCAGAGAAAGAGGGAGACACAGACTCTGAAATAGGCTCCAGGCTCTGAGCTGGCAGTCAGTACAGAGCCCGACGCGGGGCTCGAACCCACAAACCGCGAGATCATGACCTAAGCGAAAGTCGGCGCTTAACCGACTAAGCCACCCTGGCGCCCCCAGAATTACATTCTTATACTGAAACTTCCTGATAATGCTCTTTTATCTCTTTTGCTGTGATTTTTTTTTTCTTTCCTGGACACCATTTTTCCTCTCTATTCATCTTCAAAGTGGGAGAGATATTTATAGGTCCAGTGTTTGCACACCAGGTCTTGATGCCTCTGTCATTGCCCACTTGCAGCTGCTACCCCCTAACACTCAAACTTAAAGATGAAAGCCAGGTTGGTTATGTCTCCATAATCTCTGTCATGATCTGCAATCATTCAGGTATGTTTTTAGGATCTGGACTGCATAATTCCTCTTTCATGTTCTGTCTCATCCAGAAAGTATAGTGAAAGGATAAATACAGTCTCCTACATGCGGAGCTCCCAACACCCACTTTGACTTTCATACATTTTTTTTTTTACGTAACATCCTCAAATACAACACAGCCCTACCTCAGCATTCTATTCAATGGTTTTATACCTAATGGCAATTATACTCTCTGAATGAAAGGAAGAAGAGTACTGCAGATGAAAAGACAGGAAGAGTTAACCAAATTCTCTCTGGCAGCCTTACAGTGTTGTCCTGGGCGGATGACTGACTTTGATCTGGCCAGTAGGGCTCCATGCTCCGGTCTTAGGTGCACTAATTGGAGAGTGACACCATACTACATTGTTTGATGTCTTCTCACCTTTTCTCATTTGCAGTTGGTACCATATGTTTTATAGTCCAAAAATATCAGAATACTGTATATTTCTGCAGGATTATGTCACGTGGTTTTTAAAAACTTTTAATATAAAAAAATTAATGTTTCTTATTTTTCAGAGAAAGGGGGCGAGTGGGGGAAGGGCAAAAAGAGAGGGAGACACAGACACCAAAGCAAGCAAGCTTCAGGCCTTAAGTTGTCAGCACATAACCTGAGTGGGGCTCGAATTCACAAATCCCAAGATCGTGACCTGAGCTAAAGTCAGATGCTTAACTGACTAACCAGTCAGGCACCCCTGTGCTTTTTTTTTTTTTTAATCAATGCTTTCACAACAAATGGATGTCTTTTTTGTTTTTTAAGTTTATCTATTTTTGAGAGAAAGAGAGAGAACAAGTGCAGAAGGGGCAGAGAGAGAGAGAGAGAGAATCCCAAGTAGACTCTGCACTGTTAGTGTGGAGCCTGATGCAGGTCTGAATCCCACAGATCCTGAGCTCATTACCTGAGTCGAAAACCGAGTGTCAGAAGCTTAATCACCCATGTGTCTCTATCTTTTTTTTTTCTTACTATAACAGCTAGGGTGACCAATTTAGATCATTTCACTAGGAACTTCCCTGATTTTAGCATGCATCTCAGGAACTCCCTCAGTCTGGCAAACTGGAACCGCCAGTCATGTGAAAATTTCAGCTTCTAATCTTCCTAAATTTTTTGGTTGACTTATTCCAATGCTTTAAAACTTTCTAGGGTTCCCTATTTTCTTCTGGTAAATCTGTTTCTTCCACTAAACCACTCCATGATGATTTGTTGTCCTTTCTGCATTTATTCATGCCGCTATTTTATTCATAGCAGCACTCTCAACAATAGCCAAAACATGGAAAGAGCCTAAGTGTCCATCAACAGACGAATGGATCAAGAAGATGTGGTTTATCTATACGATGGAATACTACATGGCAATGAGAAAGAATGAAATCTGGCCATGTGTAGCAACATGGATGGACCTTGAGGGTGAAAAAAAAAATTACCTTTTTTTTTTCAGGCTAATGACATATTTTAGCATTTTATGCTTTTCCAAATATGCCAATTTTTTAATGTTATCAAACAAAATCTTTGCATTATTTGTTCATAACATTGTCTTCTGCTTTAACAAAACTTCTGTGTCCATGGCTGTAGTTTCTATTCTGAATTTCCTATTTTGTTGTATTTTTCTTAATTAGTTTTTTGCAAGAAGCTTCTTTTTAAAAAAAAATTTTTTTTAAGTTTTATTTATTTCTGACAGAGAGACAGCATGAGCAGGGCAGGGTCAGAGAGAGAAGGAGACACAGAATCTGAAACAGGCTCGAGGCTCTGAGCTGTCAGCACAGAGCCCGACATGGGGCCGGAACCCACGAACTGCGAGATCATGACCTGAGCCAAAGTCGGACGCCTAACCGACTGAGCCACCCAGGTGCCCCAAGAAGCTTCTTTTTTTAAAGTTTATTTTGAGAGAGACAGAAATCGTATGAGTGGGGGAGGGCTAGAGAGAAAAGGGGAGAGGGAGAGAGAGAGACAAGGAGAGAGAGGGAGAATCCCAAGGAAACTCCCTGATGCTGCCACAGAGCTGATACAGGGCTTGAACTTGTGAAACTGCAAGCTCATGACCTGAGACTAAACCAGGAGTCAGATGCTTTACCGACTAAGCCACCCAGGTGCCCCTAGAGCTTCTTTTTTACTAGTATTTTTTGAGTACATTTTAAAAATTATTTTAGATATTCAAAATGCTGTGTCTTCTTTCAATTCATATATATGTGCTATATTTTTTATTCCTTTGTTTTCTTTCTTTTTGCGTTTTTCTTAAGTGTTTCTTCTAAAAAGAACATGGCTAAATCTCATTTTTTCTTAAATCTAACTTCAGATCATTTATCTTTTAATCATCAAGATTAATATACATGGAATTATAATTACTGATGTGTTAGACTTTCCCTTGTATCTTATTTTAATTAAAAATTTTTTATGTTTATTTATTTTTGAGAGAGAAACGGAGAGACAGAGTGACAGAGTGCATGATAGGGAAGAGTAGAGAGAAGGAGACACAGACTTTGAAACAGGCTCCAGACTCCGAGCTGTCAGTACTAAGCCCGATGTGGGGCTCAAACTCACAACTGTGAGATCATGACCTGACCTGAAGTTGGAGGCTTAACTGATTGAACCACCCAAGTACCCCTTATTTTAATTTTCAATTTATTTTATTATTTCTTTTTACAAATAGTTTATTGTCAAGTTGGTTTCCATATAACACCCAGTGTTCATCCTCACAAGTGCCCTCCTCCATGCCCATCTCCCCACTCTACCTCCACACCCATCAGTCCTCTGTTTGTTCTCAGCATTCAAGAGTCGCTCATGGTTTGCTTCCCTCCTTCTCCCACACTATTTTTCTTCTTCTTCTCCCCCATGGTCCTCTGTTAAGTTTCATCTAATCCTCCTATACGTGCAAACATATGGTATCTGTGCTTCTCTGCCTGACTTATTTCGCTCAGCATAACACCCTCAAGGTTCATGCATGTTGCTACACATGGCCAGATTTCATTCTTTCTCATTGCCATATAGTATTCCATCGTATAGATAAACCACATCTTCTTGATCCATTCGTCTGTTGATGGACAGTTAGGCTCTTTCCATGTTTTGGCTATTGTTGAGAGTGCTGCTATGAACATTGGGGTCCATGTGCTCCTATGCATCAGCACTCCTGTATCCCTTGGGAAAATTCCTAGCAGTGCTATTGCTTGGTCATAGGGGAGTTCTATTGTTAGTTTCCTGAGGAACCTCCACACTGTTTTCTAGAGGGGCTGTACCAGTTTACATTCCCACGAACCGTGTAGGAGGGTGCCCATTTCTCCATATCCTCGCCAGCATCTAGAGTTCTCTGATTTGCTCATTTTACCCACTCTGACTGGCGTGAGGTGATATCTCAGTGTCATTTTGATTTGTATTTCCCCGATGAGGAGGGACACTGAGTATTGTTTCATGTGTCTGTGGGCCATCTGGATGTCCTCATTGGAGAAGTGTCTGTTCGTATCTTCTGCCCATTTCTTCACTGGATTATTTGTTTTTTGGGTGTGGAGTTTGTTGAGTTCCTTATAGATTTTGGANTTTTCCATTTCTTTGTATCTTCTTCAATTACTTTCATAATCTTTCTATAGTTTTCATCATACAGATCTCTTATATCCTTGGTTAGGTTTATTCCTAGGTATTTTTTGTTGTTTTGTGCATTTGTGAATGGGATCAGTTTCTTGATTTCTCTTTCTGTCTCATTATTGTTGGTGTATAAAAGTGCAATCGATTTCTGTGCGTTTATTTTGTACCCTGCAAATTTACTGAATTCCTGGATCAATTCTAGTAGGCTACTGGTGGAGTCTGTCGGGTTTTCTATGTAGACTATCATGTCGTCTGCGAAAAGTGAAAGTTTGTCTTCTTCTTTGCCAATTCTGATGCCTTTTATTTCTTTTTGTTGTCCAATGGCTGATGCTAGGACTTCCAGCACTATGTTAAACAACAGTGTTGAGAGTGGACATCCCTGTCGTGTTCCTGATCTCAGGGGGAAAGCTCTCAGTTTTT
>NW_027532417.1:347226-395283 GCF_008692635.1 Crocuta crocuta | reverse complement strand
TATAATGAGTCCAGAAGTTTTCCTTCGATTTCTGTTTTTTGGAATAGCTTGAGAAGAATTGGGATTAATTCTCTTTTAAAAATCTGGTAGAATTCCCTGGAGAAGTNCTCATCCCATAGAGTTTGGATTGTTGTATCCTCATTTTCATTTGTTTCCATGGATTTTTAAATTTCTTCTCTAATTGCCTGATTGGCCCATTCCTTATTTAGTAGGGTGTTCTTTAACCTCCATGTTTTTGGAGGTTTTCCAGACTTCTTCCTGTGATTGATTTCAAGTTTCAAAGCATTATGATCTGAAAGTGTGCATGGTATGATCTCAATTCTTTGATATTTATTGAGGGCTGCTTTATGTCCCAGTATGTGATCTATCTTGGAGAATGTGCCATGCACACTTGAGAGGAAAGTGAATTCCCTGGCCTCAGGATGTAGAGTTCTACATATATCTGTAGATCCATCGGGTCCAATGTGTCTTCCAAGTCCATTGTTTCTCTAGTGACTTTTTGTGTGGTTGACCTATCCATTGCTGTAAGTGGAGTATTAAAGTCCCCTGCTATTAGCACATTCTTATCTATACGCTTGTTTCTGTTTGTGATTAATAGGTTTAAATATTTAGGTGTTCCCATATTCAGTGCATAGACATTTATGATTGTTAGTTCTTTCTGACGGATAGATCCTGTAATTTTTATATAATGCCCTTCTTCATCCCTTGTTATTGTCTTTAATTTAAAGTCCAGTTTGTCTAAGTATAACTACTCCAGCTTTCTTTTGATTTCCAGTAGCATGATCTATATTTCTCCATCCCCTTACTTTTAATCTGAAGGTATCTTCCAGTCTAAAATGAGTTTCTTGTAGACAGCAAATATATGGATTTTGGGTTTTTATCCATTCTGCTACCCTATGTTCTTTGATTGGAGCATTCAGCCCATTTCTTTTCAGTGTTATTATTGAAATATGTGGGTTTAGAGTCGTTTTGTCCTTTGTGGGATTCATGCTTGTGCTGGTGTCTCTGGTATCTTCGTTCCTTGCAACACTTCCCTCAGCGAGTCCCCCTCATGATTTCTTGTAGGGCTGGATTAGTAATGACAAATTCTTTCAATTTCTGTTTATTTGGAAAGACTTTTATCTCTCCTATTCTGAATGACAAGCTTGCTGGATAGAGGATTCTTGGCTGCATATTTTTTCTGTTCATCACATTGAAGATCTCCTGCCATTCCTTTCTGGCCTGCCAAGTTTCAGTAGATAGGTCTGTCACCACTCTGATAGGTTTCCCTTTGCATGTCAGGGCCCTTTTCTCCCTAGCTGCTTTCAAATTCTCTCTTTGTCCTTGTATTTTGCCATTTTTACTATGATATGTTGTGCAGAAGATCGATTCAGGTTACGTCTGAGGGGAGTTCTCTGTGCCTCTTGTATTTCAACGTTTACTTCCTTCTCCAGGTTGGGGAAGTTCTCTGCTATAATTTGTTTCAGGACTCCTTTAGCACCTTTCCCTCTCTCTTCCTCTTCTGGGATTCCTATGATACAGATATTGTTGCGTTTGAGTGTATAGCTGAGCTCTCGAACTCTTCTTTCATGTTCCTAGATCAGTTTGTCTCTTTTTTTCTCAGTTTCTTCTTTTTCTATAATGGTGTCTTCTAAATCACTTATTCTCCTTTCTTCCTCTTCAATCCGTGCATTGGAGACCTCAGGGCGGGTATGAGGCAAAATTGGAAATCGAATGAACAGGCAGAAGGGATAAGAAGCATTTTTCAAAGATCTAAATGATGGAATATGGTTGGAGAGGTGAGAGAAAGACGCTGGTGTTATCCAGAGAAACTATCTAGTCTAATTACTCCTGAGAGAAGGAGATGAAAAGGTGGGTAGTTGTAGAATTTACATCTATAGAATGGACTAAATGTGACTGTNAAAAAAAAAAAAAAAAAAAAGGAGGAGGTCAGCTCTCTAGCAGTGATGGGCACAGTTTGATCCAATGCGTCAGGTGGGAGTTCTGCCTTGGTGGTTGTGGGGAGAAGAGTGGTGGTGCTCCAGTCCCTTCTTGAACCAAGTGCTGCACCTCACATTTTTAGGTGTGTAAACTCCCCGTGCTGGGGTACTCAGCCAAGGTGGGTCACGCTCTATATCTCAGGCCAGGCCTAGTTTCCAAATCCCAGTCCGTACGCCCCACTGAAATTGCCATAGACACAAACTCGCAGGCGATCCCCTCAGGGCAATTTCAAGCCTCTTGCCTATCCCTGGGGATTGAACCAGAATCGCTGCTCCCATCTCCTCCAGGTCAGGTTGGCGAGCAAGGATGGTGTTCACCTGGGGGGTGCCTCGTGTCCGCTGGAGAGCAGGAAACCGGGTCCCTCTGGGTCTCGTCACCCAAAACACAAAGCGGTCAAATCTCCCAGTTTTAAACCCTTTGCCTCCCCTCTAGGGATCCAGCTGAGCCAGAAGCACAAAAGCGAGGTTAGCGCGTGGCCCCTCCAGGTCGAGTTGGCGCACACAGGAATTTGGTGCCCACGCAATTGTTTTCCCGGGGATTGTTTGGGTCAGCTGGAGAGCCAGAGACTGGGTCCCTCTGTGCCCCAAGTGAGGTTTTTCTGTTCCCCAGAGACAGTGACCATGTCTTGAGTAGTTTGGCCTCTCTATTTCCCCTCTCACTCCCTGCAGAGGAGGATCGGCCCTGTCCCTCTGGGTCTCTGATCCTGGCTCGATTTTATCTTTCCCAGTTCGCACTAACATTAGAAGGTTTTTTCAGTGGATTCTGCCTCTTTTTCCTCCCAATCTCCTGGATTCTGTAAGGTTTACTATGGCTTCAGATCTTCTCCGTACAAGACATGGGGGCAAGTGCAATGTATGGAGCTCCCTACTTCTCTGCCATCTTTTCCTCTCCTTAATTTTTAATTTAACATCCTTTATTTTCCTGTTGAAATTTTTCATTTTGAAATATCAATTATATGAACCATGTTTTCTTTTTTCAATTTATTTTAAGTTTATTTATTTTGAGAGAGAGATCATGAGCAGGGGAAGGGCAGAGAGAGAGAGAGAGAGAATCCTAAGCAGGCTCTGTACTATAAGCACTGAGCCAACGCGAGGCCTCAATTTTTTTACATTATTGATTTTCTACTATTCTTTTATATAATATTAGCCATCTCTGGATAAGCACAAAACAGGGTATGGGATTGTTCTCGTCTGGTTGACTTGATGCATAGGAAGAATATCTTTTTTTATTCTAAGAGTCCTTCTGGGCCACCTAGGTGGTCGGCCAGTGAATCGTCTGCCTTTGGTTCAGGTCATGATCTCATGGTTCCTGAGTTCCAGCTCCACTTCGGGCTCTCTGTTGTCCACACTTTAGATCCTCTGTCCCCCCACCCTGTCTCTACCAAGTTGCACACTCTCTCTTTAAAAAGAAAAAGAGTCCTTCTACTACTGCTATTCTAGGCTAACCCACTCACTATTCTACAATAAACTCTCTCTCTCACACCCCAGAATAAGCTTGTTCAATTTTGTTTTATTTGTTTATTTTTAATTTCAGATTGTACTCCTATACGGAGAGTCAACTATGTCCCAGCTACTGCAACTGCACGGTTTGGGCCATAAGTAATGGAGAGACACTTGCCAACCAGTCTGTACCTATTGTTTTTTTCTGACCACTCTTCCCAATCTACCCATGCACCTACTCTGGCTTGACTGCTGCCTTTTTTGCTGTTACTACTGTATTCCTAGTATCAGGTAAGTGGATATCTATTGTGTTATAGGTTAGGGAGAGTTGCCAGTGCTTCTGATTCTTGGCTATGATGTTTTGTATAACTATTCAGCAATGCTCTCCAGTACCACTACCATTTAGAGAGCTCTAGTCTGGAAAATATGAGTTGAACACTCGCCCTTAATGGCAAAAATGCTTTTCACCTTTGGCGCACTAACGAGCCTTTCCAAATTATATTCCTATGTCCTGGACAACCTAAGAACATGAAAGGGAAAGTAAAAAAGTTGGGGTGCCTGGCTAGTTCAGTAAGAAGAGCATGTGACTCTTGATTTTGAGGTTGTAAGTTCAAGCCCCACATTGGGTATAGAGATTTAAAAAAGAAAGACCAAGAAGTGATTAAACTTCTCAACTCCAAGTTAATTGTCTTTGGCTCTTTTCTATGTTGAGATGGGTACCTGCTAAAGTTCTTTTTTGAACTTTCTAAGCTTTAAAAGCTTGGATTTTTTTTTCAGTTTTTATGGTCATATCTGAGTATGGATCTGCATTATTAAACTTGCTATATCATTTTTTATCTCAGTGACATGTTATGAAGGTAGAAGTTTGCAGCTTACACTCAGTGCATCATTTTTCTTTGATAATGTCGGAAAAAGTCAGATAGTACCCCATTCAATTATCTCTTTCTGGTTCAGCTTTCCCCATCTGACCTGGGATAGAGTTTCCTGTCTGCTCCATGTATTCTATGCTTATCTCAGTGTTAGTGTGTAAAACACTATGGATGCTTCAATCTCTTCTAATGGACAACAGGTTCCTTGATGGAGCCAAAGAGTATCTCTCAAGTACATGCATAACATCTAGCACATTCCCCAGGACAAAATTTGCTTAACGATCTCCCTATTAAATGTGCCCAGGAAGGTAAGTGGCAATTTATCCCAGGACAAATAGATGTCTACCATTTTATGAAAAGTTCTGAAATGGAGAATTTGTTTTTTTCACACTATGATTTGCCAAACTGGAAAATATTTTCTTAATTTTCAACTTGTATAACTTATATCTGCTCAAGTAAGTAGCATAGCATATAATGACTTCTCATTGCCTCTAAAGGTTTATCCAAGAATCATGCTGCTATGAGTGAGAAGTGTGGTTAGTATGTGTTTCCTACACAATAAAAACCAAGCTTGTTAGGAAAAATGGGATAAAAAGAAACATTTAAGAGAGACTGCTCCTCGCAGAAAAATTAAAAGTAAACTTTATTAAAATCAACTCTTGTTAAAAATGGGAAAGAATTTTTATGTACAAAGAAGAGAGGGAGTTGAAAGTTATAAAAAGGGATAAAAAGCTTGCAATGTTCAGTGATGCATTTACTCACCTCAGTCTACTTTGCCAGAGAAGGGGAGGAAATAGGAGTTTTAGAATGGCAAGCTTCAGCTTGGCAAGTCTCGATGTGAATTTTTGACTAAAGGTGTTCTGAAAGTAGAACAAATTTATTTTCCAAGTATTTGATTTTTGTCTGTGTTACAGATCCCACCATTGTCCAGCCTCAGAAGATCCAAGGAAAGAGGAGCTCTTAGATAGCCTAAACTGTGGGGTGCGCAAGTGGCTCAGTTTTTAAGCATCTGACTTCAGCTCCTGTCGTGATCTCAAGGTTCGTGAGTTTGAGCCCTGCGACCAACTCTCTGCTGATAGCTTGGAGCCTGGAACCTACTTCAGATTCTGTGTCTCCTTTCCGCTACCCCTTCCCCACTCTGCATTCCGTCTCTTTCTCTCAAGAGAGAATAAACATTAAAAAACTTTTTTTTACAAAAAGAAAAGCTAACCTAATGGCTGTAATATCAGTTTGTATATGGTTCAATTAAGTGTATAAAATCAGAAGTGTTCTAAACACCGTCTGATTCCACTGGAACATTGATACTAGATGACACTAAAATAATTTACAGTTGCTTCCACCCCTGTTGCATTGTCTCAACCAATGTTTAGTGCATATTGTTTTACAAAGTTACTAATGATACTCAACATGGCTCAAGAATCCATTTTTCAGAGGCTAACTGATCACTTTGAAATCTATAAATACTACAACCGCTTTATTCTACCATAAAATAAGTAAATTAGCCAGCTATAGCTTTAGTTGTTGAATTAATGCTTTGATTTGTTTGAATGAAATAATTTTAACATTTTCCAGAGAAAGAAAAAAATATAAATGAATGCGAGCTCTAGCCTGCAGTAGCAATGTATGTTAATGGAGATGATTATACAATTCACACTTCTCATTTCACAGTGTCCAGGCCTTAACTAAGCCCATATAAAAAGCTTATTGAAAATGTAAAGTTGCAGATTTATGTTTTTGCTTTATTCTATTGGCACCATAAATTTTGTTCTCTTTATTTTGCCCTCTTTGTTCACATTTACAAGTGACAAATTTTGTGTGTTTTACATTTTATATGTGGTTCATCTATTTACTTTGTATTCATTTTCCACATAGGATGGCATAAGTCTATAGGGTAATGCAGCTGATATTGAATTTTATATTGCTATTGGGCATATACTGCATAAGAAGTTTATCTGATCTCTAACTTAATCGCAGAAAAATATTGCTAAAGGGAAAGTTTGTTTCATAACAATGAGACCTATGCCTTCATAAAATGTATTTAACTTTAAATGTATTACATAGCACTAATATATAATTTTCATATTTTCTGCCACAGTTAGATGAGATTTATTGTACATAGCTATTGAATTTGAGCCAAACTAATTATGTAAGTAAAGAAGTCTTTATATGATGTGATTTAAGCATATCTAGATAAGTTATCAATGTCTTGTTAATGTTATGGATATACAGCAAATAAAGCAAACAAATATTTCAGGAACACATACTTTTATGCTATTTAAAAGTTAAGCCATAGAAATGAAATAGTGGGTAATGTATTAGTTCCACCACCTGAAGTAGTAGTTAGTTCAGAGCAGACGAAAACCTATATGTTCAAAACTTACAAAAAACGCTTCTTGAAGCATTCCATAAATCTAGGGCTATATTCATCTTCTTTTGTGCTTCATCTAGGCCTGTAAAAAGAGACGTATCACTTTCCCATTATAGTGCCATATTTGAAATGCTCCATTTATATTTTTAATGCCTTTCGTATCTATTTCCTTATATAGTTTAATAGCATACTTAGGCTTTCTAGGCCAGGAAAAAGAAATAACTAAAGACAACAGAGTGCACTGCAGCTGACTGAGTATCTGTATTTGAAATAGGCCAGTTAACGTAGAAAACAATAGGTCTTTTGGAAAAGACCTACAAGTGTAATATATTTCTTTCCTTATTTCAGCTGTGCTTATAATGATATTTGCTCCTAGTAATTGAGTTCAATAGATGTACCCCAAACCAACCTCAAAATAAGTGACTAATTTTATTTTCCTTTCTGAGATCATTTCTTGTCCATCTTTTACATAAACAGTTGCCATGGCACACTTTAATAGTGCCTGCTTTAAATAGCCAGGAAGTGTGGGATCTTGTCTTACTCATCCCTATACATTTTCACGACTTAACTGAAGCTCCAGCCTAGTAATGTATCAAAAAACACTATGCATTCACCTTTGCACATAAATTATTTCCCCAGAAAATGAGAGGTTTCATATTATAATAGCTGTAGCATATTTTTCACATTTGCTGAAAATTAACCAAGAAGGGATTTATTGAGAAGAAAAAATATTAAAGCATCACTTTGTAATCAGAGTGAAGAAAATGCCCCAAATCCATATCTTTATCTTGGTGAGATAACATGGACTGTTGTCTAATAGATCTATACTCCAGGCCTTGTCTCTTAAGAGTCTGTTCAGTACTGGTGGTCTCAGATGACGTATGAAATGGCTGATAGGCATTTTAGTGGTTTCTGAAAAAAAGAAATTTTCATGGATACATATGATATATAAATTTAATTATAATTTTACATACATAGCCATTATATTATTAATAATCATAAAATCTGCAAAGGTTGGTGCTATTTTTCAAGAATGTTTTGCCTAACATTCAGTTGATAGAGCACAAAGCTTCTCAATGAACATGATTTCCTATGGTTTGTGTTTGGCATTTTCATTAATTTAATTTCTATTTTATGATGATATGATATGTTATATTACATTGCCCTAGGGTATAGACCCTATGATGACTCTCAATGATCTCTTAGTGTGCATCCCATTGTGTAATAACTTCCCTTGGGAGCAGATGAGACCTATGACTTAGGTCTGATTAATAGAATATGGCAAGGTGATAGGATGTCACTTTCATAATTAAGTGACTTTATATAAGACTCTATCTAGACAGACTGGAAAGAGAAATTCTCCTTGAAGGCCTGGTAGAGCAACCTGGGGAGAAGACTGTATGAAAAGGTACTGTGGGAAGCCTCTGGGAACTGTGGGTGACCGCTAGAAATGGCAACTTCTAGCCTGTGGAAAGCTAAAGCCCGGAGTCATAGAGTAACAAGAAAATAAATTGTGTCAACAACCTGTGTGAGCGGTAGAAATGAATTCTTTCCCAGTCACACTTCCGGATGAGAACGCAGCCCAACTAATACTTTCATTGAACCTTTGGAGCCCTGAATAGAGGACGTTGTCAAGTCATGTCCAGATTCGTGACCTATGGCAATTGTGAAATAAGGAGTGTGACTTTTATAAAGCCCTAAGATAGTCATTATTTGTTACACAGCAATAGAAAATTAATAAAATCACTAATCTACAATGATGTATCTATGGTTTAAAAATTGCTCACTGAAGAAGTCAAAGTAGCAATGTGATACTCAGAATAAAGTTGTAATAATAGTGAACAGGACTGTATTACAGATATGTAATGTAAATCTATTTCTGCTAAATAAGTGAATGTGAAAGTTTAATGCATGTGTACATAAAAACAAATAAATTTCTGTATATAATTTCATTGGAACAGTGATTAGTTTGCTTCAATCCAACGTTTATTTTCTCTTATAAAACTTTTCCCCAAAATAGTACTACATCATCACAAATTATCAGGGATTTTCAAATTAAATATTGTAATCATTGGTAACCAATCAAATTCTTTTATATTTTCCCAAACTACAAATGAATATTTCTAGTTAAAGAAAGAGTTTTGTCAGTAAATTCGGAAAGAAGACCAAGTATAGAAGAATCATTCAAAGTTTCACTCCACATATAACACTAATAGACATGACATAAACTACTGCCAAGAGTCTTAGAAAACCAGACTAATAATATGCTCAGAAAGAAAATAGAATTAGCAGTTGGCAGAATTCCTGTCTCAAATGGCATTCTTTGTCATTACACACTATCAGTGGCATAGAATATAGAAGAAAAATTAATAGCCCATATGTTTCTTAATAGATATGTCAATTTAGACTTGTCTGAAACAACTAATATCAAAGTATGAATCAGCCCTGGGCATATGTTTGGAATCTATGTAAGAATGAATGACTTCTTTTTTAACTTTTTATTTTTAAGTAATTTTAGATTTACAGGAGATTTACAAAGATTACACAGAGAACTACTATGTAAGACAGATTCCATCTCATATTATTATGATAAATATATCAAAATTAGGAAAATGTCAGAAAAATATTAACTAAATTATATGCTTTATTCAAATTTCAGTAGTTTCCCCCCCAAAAGTCCTTTTCATGTCCCAGTGTACAACTCAGTTTACCATGTTGCATTTAATCAGCCCTTTGCCTTTAGCGTCCTTCAGTCTGTGAAGTTTTGCCTTGTCCTTCCTAAACATTGGTCCTTTTACTTAATGTTTAACTTTTTTACATTTTATTACAATATTTATTTATTTTTGAGAGAGAGAGAGAGTGTGAGCAGTGGAGGGGCAGAGAGAGAGAGGAAGACACAGAAGTCGAAGCAAGCTCCAGGCTCTGAGCTGTCAGCAAAGAGCCCGATGCGGGTCTCAAACTGATGAACTGTGAGATCATGACCTGAACTGAAGTTAGACGCTTAACTGAGTCACCTAGATGCCCCTAAAACTGGTACTTTTTAAGAGTATTATTTAAGTTTTCTGTAGAATATCCCTCAATTTGGGTTTGATGTTTTCTTTTAATTAAAATGGGATAAGGATTTGGGGGAAGACAAATATAGAAGGGAAATGTCCTTCTCATTACATAAATATATAATATCAATATGACTTCTTCCTGGCCATTTTAACCTTGCTCACATGGTTAAAGTCATATCTGCTAGATTTCTCCACTCTAAAGTTATACTTTTTCTTGTCCATTTTCTGCTTGTTATAAGCAAACCACTCGTTCTATCCCACATTCAAGGAAAGAAGAATTAAACCCTACCTCCTGGAGTGAAAAATATCAAAGACTTTATGGACATAAGTTAAACAACCATAGTAATTAAGAAATATTTGCAGGAAGATACTTTGAGGTTATGGAACTATTTTATTTTTCCTCAAAGTTTGACTGCTAATTATATCAGTCATCAGTGGCTCATGCCTGCAGCAATTATTACTGTCATGTTTTAATGGTGGTCTTCTATTTCCCTCACTTATTAGTGGACTTCATTAATTATTTGGAATTCATCTATAAGAAAGATATGCACCTTTTCCTTTATTTTTAAAATCATTTATTTGTATGAATATGTACTCATGGATATTTATCTTATTCTTTGCCTTACAATCCAATAACATATTGATTTGTTTTGCTGATAAAATATTCTAGCTTTGAACATTGAAAGCCATTTCAGGTTGGCTGCTATATCCTTTTGAAATGTACTCAGTCTTTGCTTATAGCACCTCCTTATGCTTGGCATAACAAGATGCGAGGTTCATCTTACATTTTCCTAATTATAGCCCTAGAGTCACCCATTGCTCAAAGGAGCCCTGATCCTTTTCTTGGAGAGTGGAATTTAAAATCCATTGTCTCCATATGAAGGACACTCATTTCACTTAGGGTGTTACAGGCTGTAGGCCTTCTCAGTAGACAGACTAAGAAACATGTATGGTAACCTATGTATACATACATATGTATATCAGTATATCTATTTATCTGATGTATATTAAGATAAATATAAATTTATGATGATGTATTCCACTCTAATCTATTACCACAGGGTCCATTCATGCCTTCCACCTTGCATTTATGTAATTTATTTTTCTGACAATGAGAGACCTAGTTCCCATTATCTTTATTTACTTACTTATTCAACCTAGCATGTATGTAAATCAATTTCAGAAATGCTAATAGAATTCGTATGAGTAACAAATTTATAAACTATAGTATGAGTAGCAAATTTATAAACTAGAGTATAATGTTATTATACAGTTTTATTTGTTTAGTCTTCCATCTTTATCTAGTCAAAACATTGTTTTTGAAAGTTACCAAGGTCACCTTCTCCCCCCTAACTTTCATGTAACCTGTGGTTACAGAATAAGATTCCCTTCTCATAGCTTACATTTCATACTGTGATTGATATCCTGTTTGATTTTCCTTATAGTTTGCATAAAGTTCATGCTTTGTGTTGTACTGTTCTATTGGCTGTGAAAATGCGTAGAGCCATATTGAGGTATTATGTAGAAGTATCGTTCCAGTATCTAAAAATTCTCTGATGCCGCCCCCTTTACTCAGCCTCACACGTCTTATAAATCTCTAGCAATCAGTGACCGGTCTTCTATCACTGTTGTTTTGCTATTTCCAGAAAGCTGTGTACATGGAATGATACAAAAGGTAGCTTGTGGGTTTGGCTTCTTTCAAATAGAAAAATACACTTACAGTTAATTCATGCTGTTGTGGAACCAATAGATGATTTTTCTTAGAGCTGAATGGTAATCCATTTTATGAATGTACAACAGTTGACTTATTCATTCACCTGTTGAAGGATAGCTTGTTATTCCTAGGTTTTGACCATTATCCATAAAGCTGTGATAAACATTCACACACAGGTTTTATATGAACAGAAAATTTCAATTTACTTGGGTAAATATATAGGAGTAGGATTGCCAGATTGTTTTTTAAGTATAGAATTAACATTTTAAGAAACTGTGAACCTGTTTCCAAAGTGCCTGTACCATTTGCATTCCCAGCAGCAATGAATGAAAGTTCCTAATGTCCTGTACTGCATTTTCCCCAGCATTTCATACTGATAGTTTCTTCTTTTTTAAAGTTATTCTAAAGACATGTTGTGTTATATCATTGTGGTTTTATTTGAATTTCTATAATGACTAATAATTTTGGGGATTTTTATAGGCTTTCTTTCCATTTGTATATCTTTTGCAGGAGAGTTCTTTTAGATCTTCTGCCTAATTTTTCCATTGAAATTTTTTTTAATTTAGGGGTGTGTTTATGTATATGTATGCATGTATTATATAAGTCATTTATAAGATAGGTTCTTGACAAATATATTCTCCTAATTAGTGAGTTGTATTTTAATTTTCTTACCAGTTTATTTTGCAGAACAAAAGATTTAATTTAATGAAGTTCTATCTATTATTGTTTTTATGGACTGTGCTTTTGCTAACATATGTAAAAACTGATCACCAAATCCAAATCCATGCAGATTTTCTTCCATGTTTTCCTCTAAAGATTGTATAGTTTTATATTTTACATTGAGGGCTAATGATATATTTTAAGTTAACGTTTTAATAAGGTGTGAGGCATGTACTGAGGTTCATTACTTTGCATCTGAACATTTACTTGGCTCACATCATTTGATGAAAAGATTATCCCTTCTCTATCCAATTGGTTTTGCACTTTGATCAAAACTTAGTTGCTTTTGGGGTGCCTGGGTAGCTCAGTTGGTTAAGTGTTTGAATCTTGGTTTTGGCTCAGTTCATGATCACATGTTTTGTGAGTTCAAGCCTCATGTTGGGCTTTGTGTTTACCTGAGCGTGCTTGGGATTCTCTCTTCCTTCTCTGCCCCTCCCACTTGTGCTCTCTCTCTCTCAAAAATAAACTTTAAAAAATGATTTAAAATTTGATGTTTTCTTCTCTTTCCCTTTTTATTTAAAATGACCATGTTTTTTAGAGTGTGTTTACAATATTCACAACAATATTGAGAGCAATGTACAGAGATTTCCCATATACCTCACTCACATGGGCATAGTGAGAAAATGGGATAGCCTCCCCATTGTCAACATCATTCACCAGATTGGTACTTTTTTTTGAAACAAAGGATGAAACTACATTGACACATCATAATCACCCAAAGTCTAGAGCTTTCCATGGGGTCCATTTGGCATTGCGAATTCTACGTGTCTGGATAAATGTTTAGTAACATATGTCCATCATTATAATATCATATAGAGTATTTTCTTTACCCTAAAAATCCTCTGATCTCTAGGCAGAGATTTATTTCTTCCTACCTTAACCCTGGTAACCTCCAATCTTTTTTACTTTTTCCATAGTTTTGCCTTTTCCAGAATGTCATAGAGTTGGACTCATACACTATGTAGACTTCTCAGATTAGTTTCTTTCTTTTAGTAACATATATTAATGTTTCTTCCATGTTTTCTCATGGCTTGATATCTCATATCTTTTTGACACTGGATAATATCTCATTGTCTGGGTGTGTCACAGTTTGTTCATTCATTCCATTTCATAAGGACATCTTGGTTGCTTCCAAGTTTTGGGAATTATGAAAAAGCTGCTATAAATGTCCATGCACAGACATAGTTTTCAATTTCTTTGAAGAAATACCAAAGAGCACAAATGCTGGATGGTGTGGTAGGAGTGTATCTAGTTTTGTAAGACACTGCCAAGCTGTATTCCAAAGTGGCTGTACCATTTTGCATTTCAACTGGTATGAGAATTATTGTCCCTCCACATTCTTGTCAGCATTTGGTTTTGGCCATTCTAAAGGGTATGAAGGAGTATCTCACTGTTTCAATGCGCATATCGCTGATGACTTATGATGTGGAGCATGTTTTCATATTTTTATTTGCCATATGTATTTCTTTCTTGGTGAGGTGTATGTCAAGGTTATTCAACCATTTTTTAGATGATTTTTTAAATAAAGTTGTTTTCTTAATAGTTGTTTTAAGAGTTCTTTGCATATTTTGGACAACAGTCCTCTCAGAGACTTTTACAAATATTTTCTCCCAGTCTGTGGCTTGTCATCTATTTACATTATCTTTTGCAGACCAGAAGTTTTCGTTTTAATGAAGTCCAGATTATCAATTATTTCCTTCATGAAACATGTCTTTCGTGTTGTTCCAAAAAGGCATCAATATACTCAAAGTCATCTAGATTTTCTCTGATACTATCTTCTAGAAGTTTTAAGTTTTGTATTTTACCTTTCGATCTGCGATCCATTTTGAGCTAATTTTCTGTATCTAAGTACTTTTTTTCACATGTGGATGTTCAGTTATTTCAGTAGCATTTCTTAAAGAGGCTATCTTTGTTTCATTGTAGTGTCTTCGTTCCTTTGCCAAAGATTAGTTGACTATGTATTTATGTCTGTCTATTTCTGGGTTCTCTCTTTTGTTCCATTGATCTATTTGTCTATTCTTTTGCCACTATCACAGTTTCTTGATTACTGTAGCATTTCAGTAATTCTTGAGGTTGACTAGTGTCAGTCTTACAACTTTGTTCTTCTTCAATACTTTGTTGGTTATTCTGGTCTTTTGCCTCCCCATATAAATTTTAGAGTTCATTTGTCTATATCCATAAAATAGCTTTGTTCTATTTTGTCTTCCAATATGTTTCTGCTTTTATGGTTTTAATTAAGCATTGCATATAATTCCATTTTTTCTTCTTTCATAGAATTTAGCACTACTTCGTTTTTGTGGTTGCCCTAGAGACTATAATATACACTTACAACAGCTAATCAAAGTCCACTTTATAATTACAATAGACCATTTCATGGGTAGTGTGAAAACCTTATAATAACAAAGTAATGCTGAGTCCTTTCAGCTGTCCCTTATATCATTGCTGTCATTCATTTCACTTCTGTATAAGCATATGTACATATGTAGAATATATGTGAAAAGTTCATAAGTGGGTACATTGTTGCTATTATTATTTGAATAAATTGGTATCTGTGAGGTCAGTTAAGAATAGGAAAAAGAAAAGTTTTATATTACCTTCACTTATTCCTTCTTTAATATGTTTCCTTTCTTTATTAAAATACAATTTCTGACCTATAATACTTTTTTTCCTCCAAGGAACTTATTTTAACATTTATTATAAGATAGGTCTCCTGGCAACATACTCTCCCAAATTTTATCTGAAAATGTTTTTATTTCTCCTGTACTTTTAAAGGAGAATTTTTAGGGAAAAGATTTCTAGGTTGGTGTTTTTTCTCTCTACATTTTATATTCATCATTTTCTTGCTTCCGTTCTTTTCTGGATAAATGATATGAAATTTTATCTTTCTTCCTTATAAGTAAGGCATTTTTTTAAGTTTTACTTTTTTTTTAAAGTTTATTTATTTTGAGACAGAGAGTGCATGTGTGAGTGCACACAAGTGGAGGAGGGGCAGAGAGACAGGGAGAGAAAGAATCCTGAGCAGTCTCCACACTGTTAACGAGGATCCCCACTCAGGGGTCTCCATCCCACGAACCATGTAACCATGACCTGAGCCAAAACCAAGAGTCTGATGCTCAATCAACTGAGCCAGCCAGTTGATTTTTTGGCTCTTGGTTTTGGCTCAGGTCGTGATCACATGGTTCCTGGGTTTGAGTCCCACATCAGCTTTGGTGCTGCCAATGCAGAGCCTGTTTGACATTCTCTCTGCTGCTGCTCTCTCTTTCTTTCTCTCTCTCTCTCTCTCAAAAAAAAAAAGGTTATTATGGTTTTGTTCAGTATTTTTTCTTTATACTTTTTGTAATTGAAAATATTATGTCTATATGTAGTTTTTAATTTTTTCCTGTTTATTCTGCTTGCTGTTATTTTTTTTTATTGAAAAAATAGAATAGGTGGGTTACCTGGGTATTTTAGTTGGTTAAGCATTCAACTCTTTTTTTTTTTTAATTTTTTTTATTTATTTCTAGGAGAGAGAGAGAGACAGCGTGAGCAGGGGAGGGTCAGAGAGAGAGGGAGCCACAGACTCGGAAACAGGCTCCAGGCTCTGAGCTGGCAGTCAGCACAGAGCCCAACGCGGGGCTCGAACCCACGAACCGCGAGATCATGACCTAAGCGAAAGTCGGACGCTTAACCGACTAAGCCACCCAGGCGCCCCTAAACATTCAACTCTTAATCTCAGCTCAGGTCTTCAGGTCTTGATCTCAGCATTGTGAGCTGGGCATGGTGCCTACTTTACAAATATATATATATATTTGTAATATAATATAATAAAATATGTATATATATTTGGCATACTGTGTTTTATTTATTTATTTTTGAGAGTGGCAGAGAGAGAGGGAGGGAGAGGGAGTGCAAGCAGAGGAGGGCTGAGAGAGAGGGAGATACAGAATCCCAAGCAGGCTCCAGGCTCTGAGCTGTCAGCACAGAGCCCGATGTGGGGCTCTAACTTACAAACCGTGAGATCATGACCTGAGCCAAAGTTGAACACTTAACTGACTGAGTCACCCAGGCACTCTTTATACATATTTAAATGATCCCCATGAAAAGTCTAGTTACCCTCTGTCACCATACAAGGTTATTACAACATTATTATTGGCTATATTCCCTGTATTGTACATTAATTACATGACAATGATTTGCTTATTTTATAACTGGAAATTTGTACCTCTTAATCTCTTATTTGGTGTTTACTGAGCCTCCTGATTCTGTGGTTTGGGGTCTGACATTAACTTGGGGAAATTATCAGTCATTATCTTTTGAAATATTTATTCAGTTCCTTTGTTCCTTTCTCTCTTTCTTCCCCTTCTGCTATTTTTGTTATGCATATGTTACTTCTTTTGTAGTTTTCCCTCATTCTTTGTAGATATTCTGTCTTTTTTTTTTTTTAGTCTTTGTTCTCTTTGCATTTCAGTGTCAAAGATTCTACTAATACATCCTCAAGCTCCAACATTCATTCCTCAGCTGTGTCTAATCTACTAATAAATTCCCTTCAAAGGCCTTCTTTTCTACTACTTTCTTTTATAATAGCATTTCTTTTGGGATTTTTCTTAGGGTTTATATCTCTCTGCTTACATTGTCCATCTATTCTTGCTTAATGTCTACCTTATCCATTAAAGCCTTTAGCATATTAATTGTTCATATTTTAAAATCCTCATTTGATAATTCTAATATCCTTGCCAGGTCTGGTCTGATGCTTAATCTGTTTCTTTAAATCATGTTTTTTGCCTTTTGGTGTGCCTTGTAATCTTTCTTGATACCAGTGATGATGTGCCAGGTAAAAAGGACGGCTGTAAATAGGCCTTTAGCAGTATGGTGGTGAGGGCTGCGGAGGGAAGCACTCTGTGGTCCTATGATTAGGTCTCAGTCTTTTAGTGAGCTTGTGCTTCTAGACTAAAAACTTCACAATTGTTTGTCAGTTATTTCTCCCCTCTTTGATGAGACAAAATGGCTACAGTGGGATAGAGTTGGGCTTAGGTCAATTAGGCTCTGATAATACTCCACTAGGTTAGGTTCTATTTAACTAGTTTCCCCTGAGGGCAAGCCTTGTTAAAAGCAGAGAGCTCTTGTGCTCAGAACGGTTCCTTTTCCCTTTCCCTGCCAAAACCTTTGCAGATTTTCTTCAAAGATTTACTGTGTTAACTGGGTTGAGATCCTGGAGGTAAATCTCACAATACTAGATGGATTTGCCATGACTGGGTCTTGATGGGGATTTTAAATCTAAACCTTGTCCACACTGAGCTTCCAGCAATTCACCAATTACATTTCAGGTGTTCCTACCCCAGCACTGGTTCCTGTGATGGTTTCAGCTCATGAATCTGCTCCAGTAAGCTGTGACTCCCTATATTTTCCCGTTTGTCTCTCCAAAAGTGGGGTAAGTTTGCCTGGTGTTCTCCCCTCACCTATGGATCTAGGGAGAATTGTTGATTTTGTAGGCTGTTTGGCTTTGTACTTGTTTGGATGGAGTGGCAACTTCCAAGCTTCACATATGCAAAACTAGAAACCGGAAATTCTGCCTATGTTTTTGTGAGATTACTTCTGGTTTTTGAATTCTGTTCCATTGATCTATGTGTCTAAACTTTCACCAAGACCATAATATCTTGATTATTTTGGCTTTATATTAAGTATTGAAATTAGATTTCAGAAATCCCCCAAAGCTGTTCTTTGTCAGAATTGTTTTGGCTATTTTGATTTTTCTACCTTCCCATGTAGATTTTAGAATTAACTACCAAAATACTAGCTAGGATTTTGTTTGGGATTCTGTTGAATGTGTAGATCAAAGTAAGAAAGAATTGAAATCTTAATAATACTGAGATTTCCAATCCATGAACATTGTATGTGTCTCTCTTTATTTAGCTTTCCTTTGTTTTCTTTCTGTAGTGTTTTGTATTTTTAATACACCAATCTACCACATATTTTGTTAGATATACCTAAGTCCTTCATTTTTTGGTGCTATTATAAGTGGATTTTAAAAAATATATCAAACTCCATTTATTCATTACTGGTGTCTAGAAGTGTGATTGTATTTTTTAAACTAATGCTGTGATTTTGTTAAACTCAAATCTTGGTTATAGGAGCTTTTTGTGAATATTTGGGATTTTTCTACAATGATAATCATGTATCTTACAAACAGAGACAGTTTTATGGCTTCATTTCTGAACTGTATACTTTTTTTTTTTTTGGCTTATTACATTGGATAGAACTTCCAGTATGCTGTTAGATATGGGTGAGGAGAAAAGACACTTTTAACACAGGAGGAAAGGATTTGTATATTTGTATTAAATATTATGTAACCTATACATCTGTGGATGCCATTTACTAGGTTAAAAAAGTTCCCTTTGATTCTTAGATTTCTGAGAAATGTAATTTTTTCATAAATAAAGGTGAATTTTGCTAATGCTTTTTCTGAGGTGAACATAAGCTTTTATATTTGTTACTCAGTCTGTTAATATGATGAATTATATAGTACATTACTTTGCTAGTGCTACCATAACAAAATATTACAGGGTTAAACAATATAAATTTTTTTTCTCACAATTCTGGAGGCTGGAAGTTCAAGATCAAGATACTGACACTATTGGCATTTCCTGAGACCTCTTTCTTTGGTTTTCAAATGGCCAGCTATTCTCTGTGTCCTCACATGGCCTTCTGTGTGTGTGTGTGTGCATACCCAGTATATTTGCCTTTTTTTATAAGAACACCAATTATGTTGGATTAGAGTCTCACCCTTATAATCTCATTTAATCTTAATTATTTATTTAAAGATCCTATCTCCAAATATAGTCACATCAAGGTTTAGGACTTTAATATATGAATTTGAGGGACAACCAATTCAGCCTATAACTCATGGTTTGGTTTTTAAATGTCAGATCAACCTTGTTTTCCTGTGCTGAACTTCCTTTGATTGTAATATATTGCCCCTTTCTTAATTTATTACTAAATTGGATTTACTTTAATTTTTTTCAGGCATTTTGTGTCTATGCTCATGAGGGCTATTGTTCTATAGATTTCTTGTCTTTGTCTGGCTTGGGTAACAGAATGAATCTGACCTCATAAAATGGGTTGGTAAGGATTTCCTCCTCTTATCCATTCTGAATGATATTGCATAGAATTGGTGTTCTTTCTTATTTAAATTTTGAGTAGAATTCACCATCAAAAGTATATGGTTCTAAACTTTCTTGAAAGTGTTTATTCTAAATTAAATTTCTTTATATATGCCAATCCAGATAATCTATTTCTTCCCAATTTTCTAGTACTGTGTGTCTGAAATGTAAATGGTTGAGTTTACTGGCCTGGAGATATTCATAGTTTCATTTTGCTATGCTTTTAATGCCTGTGGGAACAGTAATAAAGTTCCATCTTTCCTTCTTAGAATTGGTAATTTGTGTCTTCGTGTTATTTTCTGGGTTACCCTGGTTAGAGATTCATTAACTTTATTGATCTCAAATAATCACCATTTAGTTTTATTTATTTTTTCCACTTTCTGTTTTATTTAATTTATTTTNTTATAGGTGAATAAAGTAATAATTCAATATATTTATATAATATATAATAATATATATATAATATATATGTATGTAGTGCCAGATGACCACCACAATAGTGTAGTTCACATCTATCATTACATAGTTACAATTTTTTTCTTGTCATGAGAACTTTTAAGATCAACAATCCATGCAACTTTCAAATATACAGTACAGTGTTATTAACTATAGTCACCATGCTGTACATTACAGCCCCAGGATTTAGTTATTTTATAACAGGAATTTGTATGTTTTAACCACTTTCACCCACTTCATATCTCTTGCTGCCTCTAGAAATCAACAGTCTATTCTGTTCTCTGTACCCAAGTTTCGGTTTTTGCTTTTGTTTTAAGATTTGACATATCAGTGAAATCATATGGTATTTTTCTTTTTCTGTCTGACTTATTTCACTTAGCATAATGACCTGAAGACTCATCCATGCTATTTAATTCTTCCAGCTGAATAATATTCTATTGTAGAGACACACACACACACACACACACACACACACAAACACACACACACACACATTCATCCATTGATGGATACTTAAGTAGCTTCAATGTTGTGTGTATTGTAAATGATGCTGCAACAAACATGGGGCTGCAGATATACTTTCAAGTTAGTATTTTTATTTTCTTTGGATACATTACAGAAGTGGAATTGCTGCATCATATGGTTGGTCCATTTTTAATATTTTTAAGAACATCTATGATTTTTCTATAGTGGCTCACCCAATTTACATTCCCACCAGCTATGCACATGGGTTCTATCTTCTTCACATCTTCACTAGCACTTGTTATTTCTTATCTTTTCAATGACAGCCATTCCAAACATATATAAGGTCATATCTTATTGTGGGTTCGATTTATTAGCATTTCTGTGATGACTAGTAATGTTGGGCACATTTTCATGTCCCTAACACCCATTTGTATATCTTCTTTGAGAAGAAGTCTATTGATATTCTATGTCCCCTGTTTAATTAATTTATTTTGTTTTTGTGCTTTTTTTCTATTGAGTTGTAAGGTTTCTTTTATAGTTTGAATAAAGATTATCCAAATATATTATTTGAATCAGATATATGATTCACAAATATTTTCTCTCATTCAAAGGTTGCATTTTCTTTTTGTCAATGGTTTTCTTTCTTGTGAAGAACCTTTGTAGTTTGATGTAGTCTCACTTGTTTATTTTTGTTTTGTTGTCCTTTTGATTTCAGAGTGAAAAAATTATCACAAAGACCAATGTCAAGGAGCTTATTGCTTATGTTTTCTTCTAGGGTATTTATGGTTTCCGGTCTTACATTCAAGTGTTTAGTGCATTTTTAATTGATTCTTTTTTATCATGTACTATATAATGGTTCAGTTTCATTCTTTTGAATGTGACTGTCCAATTTTCCCAATATAATTATTGAAGAGACTGTTATGTCCTCATTGGTTACTTTGTTATAAATTAATCGACCATTTATGCATGGCTTTTTTTATTTTTTAAGCAAACTCTACACTCAGTCTGAGGCTTGAATTTAGAAGCCTGAAATCAAGCTGTAATCATCTACCAAGTGAGCCAGCCAGGCACCACTGCGTGGATTTATTCTGGTCTCTCTATTTTATCCCATTAATTTATGTGTCTGTTATACCATACTGTTTTGATTACTATAACTATACAATATATATTGAAATCAAGAAGTGTAATGCTTCCAACTTTGTTGTTCTTGTTGAATGCTGTTTTGTTTTTATTTGTTTTCACTCTTTTTTGCATTTCAGGTGGCTAATATTTATTAACTTATTTTCCAAATCACTGATTCTTCCTTTTCTATGTTAATTCTACTAAAGAGTCTTTTGAAAGACATTCTTTATCTGTTACTGTGTTCTTTATCTCTATAGTTTTCTTCATTCTATTGAAATTACCTATCTACTTTCTCATATTGTTTTACCTTGTCAATTAGAGCCTTTAACACATGTGTCTTTATTTTATATCTTTGTCTCACAGTTACAACATTTGTATTATATTTGAATTTAATCCTGATGACTGTTTGTCTTTTCAGATTGTGCCTTTTATATGCCTTAGATTTTTATTTGCTGTTGTTGAGAGCTGTACATGTTATTGTAGATAATATAGATATCGATAATTTTACTTGGAGATGACTACATCCATTTCTCTACTAGACCTTGAGTGTAAGGGTTTGTTTTTACCTATTAGGGAGTTGAGTTGTTTCTGCAGTTTATTGTCACTATGGTTACCCTCAATGTGCCAAAGGTTTCAANTTGGGGAGCATATATATATATATATATTTTTTTTTTGAGAGAGAGAGAGAGAGAGAGAGAGAGAGAGTCTGAGCAAAGCAGGGGGAGAGGGAGAGAGAGAAGGAAAGAGAGAAAATATTAAGCAGGTTTCATGTCCAGCACAGAGCCCCATACGGGGCTCGATGCCATGAATGTGAGATTATCACCTGAGCTGAAATCAAGAGTCAGGTGTGTAACCAACTGAGCCACGCAGGCACCCCTGGATCTTTCTTTTATGTTGCTTCCCAGAGAGAATTCTCTTATAACTCTCTCTGTATTTTACTTTAGTTTTATGTGATACTTTTTACTGTGTTGGTAGCAGCTAGAAATGGAATGCCGTCTTTGTTTTAGGCAGGAACTGTAAACCTGAATCTTGGGGTTGTGACCTTCACAAATGTTTCTGTCCTCTTCCGGATGTAATGCTGGCATATAGTTTTGCCCCTTCCATAAAAGTAGAAGTTTTAACTTTCCCCTTTTGTTATCTCCAAGCTGCAGTAGTTTTCCTCCGGTTCACCCAGGCTATAAATTTGAGTTTTTTGTTTCTGTTTGTTTGTTTCCGGTTTTTGGCTCTTCTGCTGCAAACAGAAGCTCTTATTTCTTAAGGACAATAGGTAGATGATCATAGGCAAGGTTTTAACAGATTTTTCCATCTGTACCACAAAGAAAGCTTTCTCTGGATCCCCTCCTCTCCTCCTGGTGAGACTTTTTCTAATTGTCTTGGAGGATTTCCTAAAGGACAAACCTAGAAGAAGGTGTGAGTTTACTGTCTAAAATTTCTATTTTCACACTTTCATTAGTTAGCTCACTCAACCTTAACAATTTCTTAAGATTCCTAGCTGAAACTTCTTACTAGTTTCTGTGATGTTTTGTTTCTTCTGCCCTAGGTAAACAATTGTTCTAGTCCTCTTTCTCTCTGCACCTCCCTCTCTCTCTCCATATTTTGGATTATTTATTTGCTTTGTGATCTCAGTTCTCTGAAAGAATCAAGAAAATTAGATTGTTTATCAATTTTCTTGTTATAAGTAGAAGAAATGCTCTTTTTAGCGCTCTACATCTTGGAACTGAAACTGAAGTTCAATGAATTTGTTCTTAGTTTTATATTTAATCCATATTATAAGAAACAAGGGTGATTGTTTTGTGAGGAATATAAAAATGCAAAGGCTTCAGTACTCATGGAATACCATTTATATAACCACATTGAGGATAATAGATACATGAGTTAAAGTTAGAGAAAATGATTAATAGTCAAAACAATGTCTCCTGAATTTGATCAGTTTTGATTTAATTACTGGTAATGATAATATATAAACTGTGGCTATTAAGGTTACTTCTCAGTATCCTGTGTGAAAAAAAATAGAAAACAAATCTGAAATAATATTTTTCTGATATGATATAAGCTGACTTTGAAAGAAAAGATAACCCCATGAATTTTTAAATTAAGGAATACAATTAAAAACAATATTTTTATGATATTGAACATTCTAACAAAACACTTGCTTATGATTTCAAGGGATTTTCTTCATTGGTGTACCACAGTGATATACTCCTATTTTATTATATTTTTATTGAAACATAATTTGACATGTAACATTGTATAATTTGAAAGTGTATGATGTGTTGATTTAATACCTTTATATATTGCAATATGATCACCACAGTGTTAGCTAATAGTTCTTTTATGACACATAATTATTATTTTTATGCTGGAAACAACTAAGATCTAGTTTCTTTGCAACTCTGAGGTTTATAACACAGAATTGTTGAACAAATCACTATGCTGTGCATTAGATCTCCAGGGTTTATATATTTACTAGCTCCTAGTTTTTGCCCTTAAACAGCATATTCCCAATTCACCCACCCCCAGACGTAACTACTATTCTACTATCTGTTTTTATTAGTTCAGCATTTTAATTCTACATATAAATATCACATAGTATTTGTTTTTCCCCTTCTGAATTATCTAACTTAGGCTACTTCCCTCCATGTTGTTAAAAATAACCAGATTTCCCTCCCTTTCATGGCTGAATAATATTTAAAATATGAACATATTATCCAGACATGATACATTTATATTTTAAAGAATCTCAGCCTTTCACTTCAAGTTCAAAATATCATTGTGTGTAACATTGAAAATGTCTATGTTTCTAAAGAATACCATTTATGGTACAAATGGCAATTGGCAAGAGTTTAACTCTTCCCTGTTAATTAGTGCTTTTCTTCACTCTGATTCAATGAGGGATATGAGCATACTAATGTATATATTCAAATGCTGCAACATTTTTGAAAAATGCTTCTGGCAATGATGGATGGCAACAAAAATTGAAATAAAAACATGATATTGATATTATCTACTCTCATATGATAGAAACCAGGTTTTATTCTTGAATCCCCTGTCAACAATTAATCTTCTCTGAAATCCATCTGTCACACTCTATATCCAACACTATCACTTCAGTCTAGGTCGTCATCATCTCTCCCTTAACTGATGCCAGTAATTTCCTGGCTCCCTTCCTTGACATCCACTCTTATCCTCCTCAGATTCATTTTCTGTGGTCTTCTGAGGAATATTTATTGATAGAAAATGTCCTCATACCATTCATCATCAAGTTTTTAAAATTGCTTTGGGATTGAATTCAGTACTCTTTATCTGATTTACAAGGCCTTTAGTACCTAACTCTCAAGCTGACTACTGTGTGTACAGATTCTCCCCTACCTCATTCTCAGGTCACTCTCTTCCAACTACAGTTTTTTTGTTTTTTTTTGGTTTTTTTTGCACTTAAATACCCTATCTTCCTTCCTTAGGATATTCATGCATGCTCATGTCTTCTGCATCTAGCTAATTTCTTTTCATCTTGCTCTAGGATTGAATTTATGTGTAATTATCAGGGTACTCTTCTGTGAATCTCCAATCTGGAATGCAATATTCTCTTAGTACTTGATTCTATTTTCTTTTATACAGTTCATGCTGAAAATTATTTCATCAATAATTTTTTATCCATTCTAGGTTATAAACACTATGAACAGACAAACTTTGAATATTTTGTTTATCTTTATAATCGCAAAGACAATGAGATTAGCAAACTGTTGACAACCAACAAAAGGCAGCAATATACCCAAGTTTCAAGATTGAATGGAACTTGACAGAGTACCAAGCAGAGTATCAGTCAAGTAAGCTGATTTTTTTAATTAAATTTTTTAACGTTTTATTTATTTCTGAGAGAGAGAGAGAGAGAGAGAGAGAGAATGCAAGCAGGGAAGGTCAGGGAGAGAGGGAGTCACAGAATATGAAGCAGTCTCCAGGCTCTGAGCTAGCTGTCAGCACAGAGCCTGATGCAGGGCTCAAATCCAGGAACCATGGGATCATCACCTGAGCTAAAGTTGGACGCTTAACCGACTGAGCCACCCAGGTGCCCCAGGGAGACTGATTTTCAAGGAAGGGATAGTGTTTCAAGAAAGACGTAAAATTTGAAGGAAGAATTGATTGCCAGTGGACAAAGTTAAGATATAGCTCTGTCAGTAGTATGGCAAGGCCAAAGCACTGGGGAAGGTGGTATTGAGTGAAAGTCACCCACAAAGAATCTGTTGGTGGGAAAGTGATTATCCAGTGCCCTTGGCAGGGCAAATCATGTTTCAGAGCCATAAAATAAGACATTACGAGGCAAGTCTCTGTTCTTATTTGGATTGGTTTAAGAACTGTATTGGGGTAAAATAACATGTAGATATTAATGTCATCAACTGATGAGAATTAAAGATAGAAAACTGGTTATGCTCTCTACACAAGTGGTTTTCAAACTTTACCATACATAACCATTATATAGAGGGATATTCGAAACACAGATTTGAGGGCTCCACCCCAGTTTCTGATTCAGCCCTGCTTTGAGTAAGGATCAGAATTAGCATTCGAAGCAATTTTCTAGTCATGCAGTTGCTGCTTGTTTAGAGACCACATTTTGGCAAATAGTGCACTTGATTGGACTTCTGGTTTCAGTGGGATCACACACATTTTGCAAGCTCCAATCATTTCCTGCCTTCCTCCTCCAACATTTTAAACAAGCAAGCAAACAAATGGAATAAGATTTCAGACACTAATAGGTAGTTTTACTATGTGGTTATAGAGTTAACACCAACAGTGAATCATATGGTCCACAGCTGAGAGGAATTAAAATAGAAAGGTAGTTTTCTCCTTTTCTCTTTCCTTTAGCATTATTATGGGTGGGAATTTGTAGCCTTAATGTATTAGCGCAGCTTGAGTCTATTTTGGATATCTAAAGAGATGATATATTCATGTTTTCTCTTTCTTTCTCTTTCTTTTTCTTTCTTTTTTCAAGATACCTCATTGTCTGATGTGTTCTATAGTGATTATTTTTCTACTTCTCAAATCCGTTTTTTTAAAAATGTTTTATTTATTTTTGAGAGAGAGAGAGATGGACAGCATGAGCAGGGCAGGGTCAGAGAGAGAGGAAGACACAGAATCCAAAGACAGGCTCCAGGCTCTGAGCTGTCAGCACAGAGCCCGATGTGGGGTTTGAACCCATGAACTGTGGGATCATGACCTGAGCTAAAGTCAGACGCTTAACCGACTGAGTCACCCAGGCACCCCTCAAATCTGTATTTTAATTTAAAGCATATGTCATTAGTTTTTGTTCTTTTGTAAGTGTTTTAAAATAATTCAGTGTGTTCTCCTGTCCCATAGTTTCTGTGGACTGAATATAGAGAGCTGATTAATCTCTTGTATGGGATATGTGTTGTAATTCATATTTTTATTTGGTTAAATTTAAAAGACGTTACATGATTTTATTCATGTGATCCCCAAAATCTCATGTATATACTTAACATATATAATTTGAAGAAGTCAGTATGGAAATTTTTGGATATTGCAAACACAGAAAGAATCACTCTCTGGTGGAATATTGCCTGGAGAAAGTTACAAGTTCTGTCCACATACTGTATTCTTTGAAAACTGGTCAGTGAGACATATCCCTTTCTTCCTGAGTGTCTTCATCAACTAAATGGCATGATAATATTATTGGCCTCATAAAATGACATTCAGAATTAAACATAAAATGATTATAAAGATGAGAACATAACTGATATTCAAAAAATTTAAAGATCATTGTTATTAGTTGAATATTAGTTTCCCTCTAGTGTTATTCTTGATATTAGTTTTTGCCTTATTCTCTTTACCAGTTTTTAAAAAGATTTTTTATTAAACTTTTTTGAAGTTGCAGTTCCTATTTGTAGAGTTACAGTTTACTGAATACTTATTAAGCTCTAGGCACTGTGCCAAAATCTTCACTTACTGCATGTGATTTACTATTTACAGCAGTCTTGGGTATGATATTATTTTCCTAATTTTACAAATGTAGGTAATAAGATTTAGGAAATTCTTATATTATAATATATTAAGCAAAATCTTTATATACATAATTTCACTTAGAGGTAGAATAAAATAAAGATTAAAAACATGGACACTGGGCTTTTGAAAAGGTGAAGTAGACTACTTTTCCTTATTTCTCTTTCTAAACATGGCTAAAACCTCCAGATGTCACATGTCATATACTTACTATATATAAAACAAACATAAATAAATAACATAATTTACACCCAGAGAAGTGGAAGGAAGAAAGACAAACTACAGAACTCAGGACATAGGAAACAAAATGGTAATAGGTTCCCTAAATTTTTTTTATCTCACACATATTTCTGATAGAAAAGCAACCTGCAAATACTAAGGAATCCAGGTAATAAAAAGCCATAAGAAAAACCTGCCGTGCTAACCAAAGGACCAGTAAAGGGGCTACCTAGCAACATGCGAAAGTTTTAGAAAATAATCACTCTATTACAGCTAAATAGCCTAGAGATGACTATGGTCTTACAGCCACCTCAGCAAAGATTGAATGAGAAACCTAAACTTCTATTCTTGCTACATTCTAAGACAGCATCCCAAACCCCAGTCAACAAAGAGGCTGAGTGAGGAATCAAAATTTTATCCTTATCAAGTGGTAAAAAGGTGTCCATGGAAACCACTTTGGAAGCCTGAATTTCCACCACCATTTGGCAGTAATGAGATACTCTTCCCTCTCCCTAAGGGGATGATGTTAGAAGAGGTCTAGTGGAGACTCAGGACTATCACCAGCACCCAGTGGTAAGGGGACTCCTCCTACCTCAGTGTCAAAGGAAGCCAAATTGAGAGTATGGTCCTCCAGCAGAAATGAGACAGTGATGACTTCCTGGTAAGTTTTTCAGAGAAGTCCTATTAAAAGAGAAGATTCAAATAAGATCCAGAGCCTCATAAAATACTACCCCAATTTTTAAAATTTACTAAAAATCATTTATCCTACTAAAACCATAAAAATATCAACTGAAAATGAAAAAAGATAATCAACAGATGCCAATACTAAGATTACAACTTCTTTGAATGACACAGAGAAAAGGAAGAAAAAATAAACCAAGTTAGAAACATCTGGGTCTACAGCAAATAATTTAACCCTACAGTCATTAAAGTCTTAGAAGAAGATGGATGGGGGTAGGTGATGTTGAAGGTTGGGAGTAGGTGTTGCCAAAAATATTTAAATTAATAATGGTAGAAAATTTCCCTAATTTGTCAAAGGACATAGCCTACAGATTCAATAAGCTGACTGAGTCCTAAAGAAATACCCACAGAAACACATACCAAGGTACATTACCAAGTTTCTAAAAACTACAAAGAAAATTCCTGACAGTAGCTAAAAAGAAATGAAACTTTACCTCTACAGAAGAAACAAGTCAAATGACACTTGAGTTCTTCTCAGAAACCATAAAGTTCAGAGAGAAGGCCAAAATAATTTTCAAGTGCTAAAAGAAAAGAGATGTCAAACCAGAATACTGTCTCTACTAAACTATGATCAAAGAAAGAAGGGGGAATTAATAAATTCTCAGATGAATGAAAAGTAAGATAATTTGTTTCCAGGAGATCTAATCTAGAAGAATGGCCAAAATAACTTTTCTAACAGAAAACAAATAGTAAAAGAAGAAATCTTGTCCTATCAGGAAGGAAGACCAAGGCCAAGGGCAAACATATAAATAAATATAATAGATTGTTCTGTACTTGAGGTTACTATATAATGTTTGACAATTGGAACAGAAATTATAACATTCTCAGATGTGATCCTCCAAGTATGCAGAGAAAATATTTACAATAATTGTAATATAAATGGGAGATGATAAAAGAGAGGGAGACATAAAAACATAAAGGGAGGAAAGATTTCCACACGTGAACTGGTAAAATGTTGACACAGCAAACTATGATAAGATGATATAGATATAGATATAGATATAGATATATACACAATGTGATCTCTAGGACAACCATTAAATAATGTTCACAAGAAAATACATTAAAAAAACTATAGATAAATAGCCATGAAATGCTAAAATATGTTTAATCAACAGGAAGATAGGAAAAACAAAAATAAGAAACAAAAAATGGAACAAAAAATCCACGAATGGCTGAATTAAGTTCCAACATCAATAATTCCATTAAATGTGATTAGTCTAAACGCACCAATTAAAAAACAAATTGGCAGAGTGGATAAAAATAATCAGGGCTTGCACTACCCACTTTCTACAAGAAATTCACCTCAAATACAATAATCTCCAGGGTACTATACTAATTGAAAAGAATTTCAAAGGTTATATACTGAGTAATTTTATACAACATTCTCAAAATGACAAATTATAGAAACAGAGAACAGATTAATAGTTGTCAGGTGTTAGAGATGTTTCAGGGCAGAGTGTAAGTTTGAATATAAAAGAGTAATGCAAAGGAGATTTCCCTGGTGATAGGGTATTTCTCAATTTATATTTCATTGATTGCTACATGAATCTACACTCACGATAAAAATGATATGGTATTCATTATATAGATGCACACATTATATCAAGGTAAATTTCCTGGTTTTAGTACTTATTGTAGTTACATAAGATGTGACCATGGGGGAAATTGGATGCATGTATCCCTCCATAATAATATTACAAAGTCTTATGTATCCACAGTTTCCCCCTTAAAATTAAATAGAAGAACACATGAATAAAATGAAGGATAAAAGTGATATAATCATCTCAAAAAATGCAGAAAACGCATTTGACAAAATTCAGCACCTATTCATCAACAGATGTGGATGTAGAGACAGAATGTAATTCAACATAATAAAGGCCATATATGACAAACCTACTGATAATATACTCAACAATGAAACATTGAAAGATTTTTTTTTCTAAAATCAAGAGCAAAACCAGCACACCCATTCCTGTCACTTTTATTCAACATATTAGACCTCGTCAGAGATATTAGGCAAGAAATAGAAATAAAATGCATCCAAATTGTAAAAGAAAAATAAGACAGTCTTTGTTTGCAGATGTCATGAAATTATATATTAAGAACACTAAAGACACCATGAAAAACTGTTAGAACTGAATTTATTTATTTAGGTCTAACAGTATGTTAAAATTGCAAGATACAAAATCAATATACAAAATTAGTTATATTTCTACACACTAATAATGAGCTATCAGAAAAAGAAATTAAGAAAACAATGTCACTTACAGTTGCATCAGAAACCCCCAAACACTAGACATGAGCTTAACCAAGGTGGTGAAAGACCTGTAGGCTGAGAACTATAAGACACTGGTGAAAGAAACTTAAGAAAAAAATTGAAAGATAGTCATGCTTATGGATTGAAAGAATTCATATTGTCAAAATGTTCAAACTACAGTAAGCAACCTACAGATTCAATATAATCTTTATCAGAATTCCAAAGCATTTTTCAGTGAAATAGGACAAATGATTCTAAAATTTGTATGGAACCACAAAAGATAAAGAATAGCCACCCTGAAAAAGAAAAATAAAGGTAGAGATATCACACTTCCTGGTTTCATGCTATATTACAAAGCTACAGTAATCAAAACAGTATTGTATTGGCATAAAAATAGACACATAAAACAATGTAATAGAACAGAGAACACAGAAATAAACCAACACATATATGGTCAATTAATTTACCAGAAAGGAGTGTATATTCAAGAATATACAAAGGGAAGAAGAAAAGTCTCTTCAACAAAAGGTGTCGGAATAAATTACACAGTCACATGCAAAAGAATGAAACTGGACTCCGTCTGTAACACCCTAAAGAAAAACTAACTCAAAGTGGATTAAAGACTTGAATGTAAGACCTGAGAGTAGTTTTAAAACAAACTGCTTTAAAAAATGTCCATAAGTTCTGGATAGACATTATTTCAAAGAAGATATACACATGATCAACACATCCATGAAAATGTCCTCAACATAAGTAATTATCAGGGAAATGCAAACTTAAATAATAATGAGATATCACCTCACATCTGTTAAAATGTCTTTCATCAAAAAGACATGATATGTGTTGGATGTGAGGATGTGGAGAAAACGGGAACCCTTGTGCACTGTTGGTGGGAACGTAAATTGGTGCAACCACTATGGAAAGCATTATGGAGGATCCTCAAAAAGTTAAACATATAACTACCATATGATCCAGCAATTCCTCTTCTGGGTACTTATCCAGAAAACGAAAGCACTAATTTGAATAGGAAAAGGTAGCTCCATGTTCAGTGCAGCATTATTTATCATAGCTAAGATAAGGAACAACTTAAGTGTTTATGGAGGGAGGAATGGATAAAGAAAATGTGTCATATATATAATATGTATATATATAATATTATTCAGACATAAAAAAAGAATAGTCTTAACCATTTGGACAATATGGTTGGAGCTTGAGAGTGTTATGCTAGTGAAATAAGCCAGAAAGAGAAAGATAAATACATATGACCTCATTTATATGTGGAATCAAGAAACAAAAAAATAAGCTACCTACATTTAGAGAACAGATTTGTGGTTGCCAGAGACAAGGATAGGGGGTTTGGTGCAACTGGTGAAGGGGAGTCAAAAGGTACCAACTTCCAGATAGAAAATAAATAAATCATGAAGATGTAAGGTACAGCATGGTGACTATTAGTTAATATTATTATATTGCATTGCTTATTTGATAATTGCAAAGAGAGTAAATCTTAAGAATTCTCATCCCAAGAAAAAAGTTTGATGATGATGTACGTGTGATGATGATGTTAACCACACTTGTTGTGTTCATTTTGTAATGTATTCAAATATTGAATCTTTATGTTATACATCTGAAGCTAGTATAGGATTGTATGTCAATAATACCTCAATAAAATAACTAATAGTAGATACCATAAAGTTAAAGATAAAGCACTGAGGAAAGTTATTTGTAACACAAATAAATGACAAAGGATTGATACCTATGATGCATTTGTAAAACTTCTGTGATTCAATAAACCTAAAAGACAAACGAAAAAAAATCTATCAGTAGATATTTCACAAATCAGAAACATCTAAATAGGCATAAATATAAAAAATACCCTCCACTAAATTAGTAATCAAAGAAGTTGAACCTGAAAACAAAAATTTAAAAACTTATTTTGGTGTGCCTGGATTGGCTTGGTGGGTTAAGCATCTGACTTTGGCTCTGGTCATTATCTGGTAGTTCTGAGTTCCATCCCCATGTTGGGCTCTCTGCTGACAGCTCAAAGCCTGGAACCTGCTTCAGATTCTGTCTCGCACTTTATCTGCCCCTCCCCAACTCTCTCTCTCTCTCACAAAAATAAATAAGCGTTAAAAAAAAAGTTCTAACAATTTCAGGTGTTAGTGGGAATGTGCAGTAATGAGAACTTTCCATACATTGTCAGTGGCAGTATAAATTGGAGCAACCATTTTGAAAGAGTGATATTGTCTAATAAAGATGAACATGTGTAAATTTGGTTGTCCAGCAATTTCATTCTTAGGTTTTGCCCTTGAAAAATGCTTGCATTTATGACCCAGTAAAAAAAAATAGTACATATGTATTCCTAACAACTATGTTCATAATAGTGAAGTGTGTTTAAGAATTTAAGTGCTTATTAACTGCAGATTGGATAAATGAGTGATAGTATATTCATAGAGCATAATATATCACAGTGATGAAAACAAGTGAGCATGTAGGGCCACATATGATAATCGCATGAATCGTGCCCTCATAATATTAAGTGAACATTATAAGGCAGAATAATTAATATGGTACTTTATTTGGGCAAATTTCAAAAACAAAATATGCTAAACTATATATTAAGTGACACCTAAAAGTTGCAATTTTTTACTATTGAAACTAATAGAAAAGGCAGTAAACCTCTAAAAAAAACTGAGGGAATCTTTCTTATAAATGACGGTATAATGTTACTCTGGGGTGGAGAAAGGGTGATACAGAGCTGGCCATGTGTGTGACCCGTGCAGTTTCACAGGGTCCTGCATTCAAAAGAGCCCCACATTCTCTAATGATATGCTATTGGCATCTCGAAATTCACTGTAATTTTTGAAAAAGGAAACCCAAATTTTCATTTTCAACTATGCCTCACAAATCATGTAGCCATTCCTGGGGAGACAAAATTATGGAAAAGCATGGCAGAGGTTTCTGACATATTGATAATATTCCATTTTCTTCCCTGAGTAATGGATTCTCATGTATTTCTTGTGTATTACTTATGAGTACATCCTGCTTATAATTATTAATTTTCAAATAAAAAGAAAGATGGTTCGCATTTTATTGTGCATGAAATTTCAGTATTTATATATAGTGAATCCCCATATACATCACAAGCAATCTTTGGCCACTTTACTAGAAGTAAAACACTATCATTATGGACCAATTTCTAATGGGACTGAGAAATCATTTTTTTCTATTTGAAATTTATCTTTTCCCAACCATTCATTGAATATTTGTTACATAATCACTATACAAAAGAGCATTAATTGTGACCTGACAAATATTTATTTGCTTTTCTTTTTCTCCCTTAGTCCCAACTGAAATGTAAGCTTCATGAGATCATAGACTTGATCTATTTGGCTTACGTCTGTATTCCCAGAACTAGATTAATCGTTGACATATGCTATGAACAAAATAATTATTTGCTAAAAATACAAAACACAAATCAAGAAAGAATAGAGACTAAGAAGGTAGAGTAGCCTATATATGTAGACAACTGTTTATATAAAGAAAGGCAGAGAAAGGGGAGAGCAACTGGAAGGGGATGTGGATGTGAGAGGGTTTGAATAAAAAAGGGCATGAAAGAGCCTTTTGTTTGCCAAGATATGATTCTCTAGAGAAGGGGAATTTGAGAAGTAAGAGAGAGACTGGATAATTGTAGAAACAAAGTCTTTGAGTAGATAGGAAAAGATGAAGTTGATTATGGTGGTGTTGGGGGGAAGATTTGATACTTGCAGAAAAATTTGTCATTGACACAGGAACCAAATCAGATATAGGTCATCAACTCATCAACTCATTTCGTAAATAAATGAATGAAGGATGGCCATGTCCAAAATAACACTACTCCATGCTCATCCTTCTATTGAGCTCGTTCTACTCTGCAGCATAGATACCTTGGTAATAAATAAATGGTCACCATTGCTCATAGCTCTACCAACAACTTGTCCTTCCATTTTACCTACTCTGTGGAATTCTCTGCCTCAGTCTATTTGACTTTTCTCCTACATCAAGGCCACCAAACACTGTTGAAGAAAATATATCCCTGAGGATGATCTCCAGCCTTAGATGAATTTGAGATTCTTCCTAATGCTACAATTTATCTTTGGTTTAACCTTGTTAGCTTTTTCTGATGTTTATCATTCGTCTCAAAACCTTGATCTACAGTCTTTTCTTTTGATCTAACTAGAAGTCTTTGTCCCTTATTTCTTTAGCTAATTAAGGATTTCAGTGATGAAGCCACATGACTTCCTTTCTCAACACCCACACATACATCTCTATTTGCCTTCATACTTTTTTTCAGCATCAGAGGAGCTAATTCTTCCAACTATGCTTTGGATTCCAAAAGTGAGGTCTCCAAGCCCTGCTGCTCCTGTTAAATATTCAAGAATTTTAAGAGATTGTTAAACTTGGTAGCTTGGAAAGGTCCATAGTGGGAATACTTATACTAACCAAATCAGGAAAAGATAAAGATTGTTTTTTTTTTTCTTTTAAGAGCTATTTTACTAGCACACCAGCAGTGATTTCTCTTTAGTATGTAAACATGATAAAATATCCATTATGTTGAAGAAATAATTCTAAATTCTGTATCAGTTTTAAGCTACAAATCTCTCTCCTTCACAGCCAAATTCCTTCTGACTAGTCTCCACTGACTTTTTCTAATTTTTTATATTCCATTCATTCATTCTTTAAACCATTGACTATTGATATAACTGATTATTAACGTACCATTCCATTTGCTAAAGTAGCTAATCATCTTTGTAGTGCCAAATCATATGCAGAGATAAAACAGATGGGAATTATTAATGAGATGTAGAAAGCTAAGGTACTATTCATTAGATAACTTCAGTGTAAATTTTTCCTTTTTCTTTTGTAATTAAGAAATAATTTGTGGAATATACTTTGTGATTACATAAATGCATGTTCCTCATAAATCTTTCACTGTCTAGATTTGGAATTTCTTAATGATTCTTGCCTAAATCAGTTTTAATTTTGAGGTTTGAAAAATGATGATGTTCTAACTCGAACATTTGTTCCACATTTATTGATTGAAATTCTACTGAAGAAAAGATCTTTGTCCTATTTTCCTATAGCTTATATTGCTACTAGACTTTTCTAAGGGACAGATTTGGAATTCATGCCTTTACATTAATAATTCCTGTTCCTATAACATCAACAAAATTCTTTTGTGAGTTTCACCAATTCATCTTCTTTCTGTTCTCTTCCATAATGAGAATGTGGCTTTTAACAATGTCAAAGACTATATATCTTTTTGTAATCTTACAGTGTACATGATATAGTTTCAGAATTGCTATACTAACAACACTATAAGAACCCCTACCTGTTAGTAAAATTGTATGTTTTTAGCATTGTTTTGTCTTTAGACCAAAGGTAAGAAGTCAAAGTTTCTCTGCAAATGTTACATAAATTAGTATTATTTTTTTCTCTCAATGTGGTTATAGGATTCATTTGAAATATACTTGTATTCATGTTTATAATCTATTTTACAGTATTCCTCCATCTTTTAAGATTCAGTTTTATATTTTGAACATGTAGGGAATTAACATAATTCCAAAGTTAGATCTATACCAAAAGATATACTCAGACAAGTATAGCTTCTTTTCTACTCCTTTCATTCTATTTCCCTATCCCCACACGGGTAGGAAAACCTGTTTGTCTAGAAAAATATGTTTGATTAGCTTCATGGTTATGCTTCCTATATGTTTCTCTTTGCAATTAAACAGACCCATGAACAGATATATTTTCTGTTTTTTCTTTATTGTATTTGGAAAAGTGAGAATATGTGTATATATGCATATAAATATTTTTGTGTACTTTATTTTCTCCAAGTAATATCTTATCAAAAAATCATTTCTTATCAGTTCACAGAGATTTTAATATCTTTAATATTTTTAATGTCTTTATGTATTAAGGACAGCTTGTGTTTTTGCTACCGTGATTACTTTTATATTAACTGATTTTTAGTGCCCTTAACCTTTTTCTTCTTAACTTTTTAAATTTTTATGAAACTTTTTAAATGTTTATTTCATTTTTGAGAAAGAGAGAGAGAGCAAGAGAGCAGTGGAGGGGCAGAGAGAGGAGACACAGAATCCAAAGCAGGCTCCAGGCTCTGAGCTGTCATCACCAAGCCTAACACAGGGCTGGAACTCATGAACCAGGAGACAGTGACCTGAGCTGAAGTCAGACGCTTAACCGACTGAGCCACCCAGCCATCCCTTTAATCTCTCTCTATTTTTGTTTAAGTTTATTTATTTATTTTGAGAGAGAGAGAACATAGGGGAGGCACAGAGAGAGAAATCCAAGCAGGCTCCACACTGGTAGGACAGAGTCTGACATGGGGCTCAAACTTATGAAATGTGAGATCATGACCTGAGCTGAAATTGAGAAGCAAACACTTAACTGACTGAGCCACCCAGGTGCCAGTCTTCTCAACATTTTACTACATGATTTTGTTTCACTTTTAAATGATATCCTTTAATTCTTACCTATTACTAAAACATCAATTAATGAATTTATTACACCTTGCCCTTCTCTCCCCTTTTTAAAACTTTTATTTATTATAATTCATCATTCTATTTACATGTTACTCTACTAGCTCAGCTCCAAACATTGTATTAATCTGTAGTTAATCAATAATTAAATATATTAAATGCTCACCCACAATTATTTTGCTAAAGTCTCTATCATATGTCTCTTAGTTGAATGAAGATCATTCTCCAACAGACTTTTCAGGAAAGATTCTTCAGTACAATAGGTCTTAAATTTTTGATGTTTAAACTGTTTCTCTATAGTCCTGAAGTATACTAGATATACACAATGCTTGTCTTACATTTTTTTTTCTGTGAGTTTCTTAAAAATGCTGATTTCATTCTAATTATTTGAATTGTTGGTTTTAAAAATTATTATTCTAGTCTTATATACTATTATAAAATATTTTTACCATTTTCTATTAGAGACTTTGAAGAATTTTTTCTCAGTCTTTTAAAGTCTAACTTTATTATAAGATATGTCTTATAGTTGATTGTTCTGTGTTAATTATCTCATATATATGATGGTTCCTTTCAATATGTAGATTTTACTTTTCTCTTATTTTTGAGAAATCTTTTTAATTGTAACTTTAACATTCTAGTATCTTTTGTTTATTTTCTGTTTCTGTTATAATTTCTCCAACTATGTCTGCATGATCTTCTTTGTCTGGCTTCTATTCAATTATTTTCTCTTTAACTCTTTTAATTTATTTCCTTCTTTCACTTTTTTTCTCTCTTGGACATTCATCATTCTTTCTTCAATAACCTTTAGTAGATTTTTACTCAAATATATTCTGCTTTGTATTTTATTCTTTAGTACTGGTATAGTTTTATCTTTTAAAAAAATTATTCATCTTAGTTTAAGAAAAACACATTTCATATATCTCTATTTTTGTTCATTTCTGGCCTTACTTTTGGAATATCTAATTCAAGTTCTTTTACCTCATATTTAAATTTTGAAAATTACATTCAATTTTGTGTGGAGGCTGTGTTTTAGTTTTCTTCCTGTCATAGTTGGTTTTGTTGAATGGATTTTCATCAGCTGAAAAAGTGCCACCTTCTCTAAATTTCCTACTATCCCAAAATTGATGCCTCTCTAATAATACTGCATAGTTCTTCACATTTTTATTTCATTTCTTATAGTCAATGTTGTGGTTACAAAGTCCCAGACATGTATTCAGTATTTTAGTACTTAGTGATAAAGTTTGTCTTTCTGAAGGTAATTTTATATTTGCTTCAGTTGTGGCGTTATCCTAAGGTCAAGTTGAAGCTCCTACATGAAAGCTTTAAATCAATAGTGTGGAAAAATGTTTATCAGAAAATAAAACAAAACAAAAAACCTGACTCTGCTATACCAACATTTGCTCTATCAGATGTGTAAATCCCTCATGCGTGTGTGTTTATCACTAGTCATGTGTCAGTCACTGCATTGGACCTGGGAGAAAAATTCATAAATTATTAGTCCAGTTTAGATGGAATATGGCCTATATATGAGCAGGGAAAAATAAAAATGGAATGGAAATTCAAGGTAAATGCATGGTCTTGAGCTTTATAATCAAGTTCTACTTAAGTGCAACAGGAAATTGGAGCACCTGGGTGGCTCAGTCGGTTAAGTGTCCAACATACGCTTAGGTCATGATCTTCCAGTTCATGGTTTCGAGTCCCAGGTCGAACTCTGTGCTGACAGCTCAGAGCCTGGAGCCAGATATATAGGAAAGCCAGAGCCTTTCATACCACTTCAAGTTGGTAGCCCAAATAGGGTAGATAATTTTAGTTAAACAATGAGAATAAGATACTTTAGAAGTAGCTTGGACTCTTCTGATATTCTTCATTCTTTTATATGTTTTTTCTGATCTTTATACAATTGCTCCAAATTCCTGGATGAATTAAAGTAACATAAGCTGAATGCACTTTATTTATAATTAAGGAAGTTAGACTGTTATAAACACATATGCAGACAAATATTAGGTTCATAAAAAATAAAATGGATTTAAGGATAAAAAGAGAAAGGAAGTAGGCATTACTTAGCACAAAACTTAACATAGAATCAGAGTAGATCAGCTAAATATGGAACATATGTTACTAATGACCAAATGAGTGTTGTGAAAATAGATAATATACAGAAAACTTTGTCTTATTTCTGAAGTATTAGTACAATTCAAATTTATCTCCCCGTTTTTGCTCCTTAGAAGCAGAAGTAAAAGAGTTTAATGATTGATTTTGAACAGTCTATTCAAAGGATTTGTCTCCTTCTATCTCCTCTTTTTCCTTCAAGACCCTAAAAAACAAAATAAATAAAATACCCAAAGCCCCTTCTCCTCAAATAAAAATCAAAGCAAAAAATAGAAAAAACAATTGGTTCTGCCCAGTGTAATTGTTTGAGTTGAGCATATCTAGTGCTTTTGGTCAAGTAAATCATAAACAAATTCAGCCACACATACTGCACTTACATTTACACATTTATAAATTCTATCTCAGAAACATGTCAGTTTTTAAAAAGAAAATCTACATAATGCTAAAGAGTCCCTATTCACATACTGATGGATCTTACTGGCTTGGTTGTCATGGATACACACCTTTTGTTTGTTTGAGAGATCTGTAAAATGTATGCATTTGAATTCTTGCTTGCCGTATCTGCAGTGATATTACAGATATTTCTCAGAAGTAAATAAAATAAGCAACTGTGCAATTTATGATGAAAGAATAAACACATTTACCTGCATGCATTTTAATAAATCAGTCCTTACTGACATTTAAAATACAGGAAACTAAGTACTATATTATTCAAGGAGGAATGTGGTTTACAAGGCTCTGCTTTTGCCTTGTAAGATTATATTACACAGAATGTAGGAAATCATCAAACCTTGGGGGGAAAGAAAGGATACCATCCCTATTTAAAAATAATATTTATTCCTCTTGTGAGAGTGTTTTTTGTTGTGAAAACTCAACACTAAGAGTATTTTACCCTCAAGATATTCAGTGTCCTATTCTCACACTCATTCTCTTTCTGTTTCTCATGTGTCATAATAAAATCATCTTTATGTGTTAGTAGGTGTCATGAAAAAATATATATGACAATCTGCTAGTGTTAAAAGAGCAAAGCTTAAAGCTAGAGCTATATTTTTCCCAACTAAGAGTCACTGACACAAAAGAAGAAAATGAACAAAGAACTATGAATGTATGCATTGGATGGGAGCTTCTGGAAGTTGTATGTTAGTTTGTTCAAAAGCAAAAACCACAAAAAATTCTTAATGTCACCCCCATTGAGAGGTCAGTGCTGGTTTGGCAGTCATTCAGCCTTGATTTAAACATATATGTATTGAGAGAAAGTTCAAGCAACTCAGCATTGATGTGACGTATTTCTGAAAGAGGAAAGAATTTTTTAAGAATATTGTCATATTCTGCCATTATCTGTTGCTCAGTTTGCACAAACAAGCTTAATAACTTAAGCTAAGTGAACTGAAAGTTGGACCCTGTAGAGGTGTATGATGATATGCATTTAATGTTTGCATTTAATTAACACTTCTGCTATTTAACATATGGCAAGGCACCAGTCAGCAAGTCTTCCTGCAAGTAATGATGCAAGGTGTGAAATGCCTTTAATCTATGGTTTAGTTGCCATTCTATTTCCAGACATCAACCCTGCATTTCTTTACATTAAAAGTAGAACTTGAGTTCTATGTGAAAAAATGAATAAGCATGGTAAAGAACTACTTGTTAAGGCTGTACTTATTCTATTTTTTTTAAAATATATTTTATCTATTTTTGAGAGAGAGATAGAGACAGCATGAGCAGGGGAGGATCAGAGAGAGAGGGAGGCACAGACTCTGAAACAGGCTCCAGGCCCTGAGCTGTCAGCACAGAGCTGGATGCGGGGCTCAAACCCACGAACCGTGAGACCATGACCTGAGCCGAAGTCGGACACTCAACCGACTGAGCCAACCAGGCGCTCCAAGGCTGTACTTATTCTAATGGGCATGAACATTTAGGTTTTCTAATAAAGAAGCAAATAAAAATAATTATAAATACCAAACTGGTTTGAAGACTCCGCTGCTCTTTTGGTAAAGTGAAGTTTCATGTTTTTGGATGAATTTTGCTGATTGTAATAAAACTTACCGACCTTCTCTTCAGTGAAAATTTTTTAGGGCAAGCATTCACTCTCCATAAAGGTGATCTTATTTGGAGAATAGCTTGTCCATTTGGAGAATTAAAACACTCATTAATAAAAACAGTATTTACTGTAGTATTTGTCCCATGGATATGTTTAAATCACTAGATATGGGGTCTACAAATACATTTTTGGGAAAGGTTTCCACTTTGTATTTTTCAGAAGCTGCAATTATGTAGGTTATGGGGAGATTTGTAGACACAGCTAGTTATTTCTTCAAGGCTTTGCATTCTATACAAAACAGTAATGCTTCAAGGTTAATGACACAGCTTATGAAGGGTGCTTTCTAACATTATTGGATACAATGAAATTACTTCTTTTAAGAAGAGGAAAGAAAAACTGGTGTTTCTTATTTATTTATTTATTATTTATTATGGTAAGTGAACTCTATTTTTTTTTTTAATGATAAATGTACTCTTGATCTCCATCCCTTATTTCATCCATCTTTCACTCACTTCTCCTCTGGTAACCACTAGTTTGTTCTCTATAGTTAAGAGTCTCTGGCTTGGTTTATCTCTCTCTCTTTTTCTCCATTGCTTCTTTAAGTTTTGTAAATTCCAAATGAGTGAGATCATATGGTATTTTTCTTTCTCTTACTTATTTCACTTAGCATTATACTTTCTAGGTCTACCCATGTTGTTTCAAATGCCAAGATTTTGCATTTGATTGATAGATGTATCTCTCACCATCTATTTATCTATCATCTATCTATCTATGTCACCTTCTTTATCCATTCACCTATCAATTGACTCAAGCTATTTACATAGTTGGGCTATTGTAAATAATACTTCCCTAAACATGGGGGTGCATGTATCACTCTGAATTAGTGTTTTTGTATTCATTGGTTAAATACCCAATAGTGCAATTACTGGATTGTAGGGTAGTTCTATTTTTTTATTTTTTGAGAAAATTCCTTATTGTTTTCCACAGTGGTTGTACTAGTTTGCATTTCATCAACAGCACACAAGGTTTTCTTTTTCTCTACATCCATCACTTCTCATGTTTTTTATTTTAGCCATTCTGACAGGTGTGAGGTGATAACTCACTGTAGTTTTATTTGCATTTCCTTGGTTATGAGTGATATTGAGCATCTTTTCATGTGTCTGTTAGGCATCTGCATGTCTTCTTTGGAGAAATATCTGTGAATGTCTTCTGCCCATTTTTAAATTGGATTATTTGTTTATTGGGTATTGGGTTGTATCAGTTCTTTATATATTTGGATAGTAATCATTGCCGGATATGTCATTTGCATATATTTACTTCATTTAGTAGATTGCCTTTTTAATTTTGTTGGTTGTTTCCTCTGCCATGCAGAAACATTTTATTTTGATGCAGTCCCAGTAATTTATTTTTGCTTTTATTTACTTTGTATTAGGAGACACATCTAGAAAAATGTTGCTATGGCCAATGTCAGAAACAATATTGCCTGTGCTCTTTTCAAGGATTTTTGTGATTTTGGAACTCATATTTAGGTCTTTAATTCATTTTGAGTTTATTTTTGTGTATGGTGAAAGAAAGAGGTCCAGTTTCATTTTTTTGCATGTGATTGTCCCGTTTTCCCAATACTATTTGTTGAAGAGACTATCTTTTTCTCATTTTATATTCATTCTTCCTTTATCAGAATTAACTGACCATATGATTATTGGTTTATTTCTGGGTTTTCTATACTTTTCCATTGATTTATATGTCTATTTTTATGCCAGTACCATAGGGTTTTAATTACTACCCTTTTGTAACATAACTCGAAATCTGGAATTGTGAAATCTCCAGTTTTGTTTTTCTTTTTCAAGGTTTCTTTGGCAATTTGAGGTCTTTTGTGGTGCCAACAAAGTATAGAATTGTTTGTTCTGGTTCTGTGAAAAATGCTGTTGGTATTTTGACAGGAATTACATTAAATCTGTAGATTAGGCAGTATAGACATTTTAATAGTATTTATTCTTCTAACCTATGATCTTGTAATATCTTTCCATTTCCTTGTGTTGTCTTAAATTTCTTTCACCACTGCTTTATGCTTTTCATAGTATAGGCCTTTTACCCCTTTGGTTAAGTTTGTTTCTAGATATTTTATTGGTTTTGGTGCAATTGTATATGAGATTATTTTCATAATTTCACTTTCTGGTGATTCATTATTTAGTGCATAGAAATGCAACAGATTTTTGTATATTAATTTTGTATACTGTGACTTTACTGAATTCATTTATCAGTTCTAGTAATTATTTGGTGTCATCTTTAGGGTTTTCTATATATAGTATCATGTCATCTGCAAATAATGAGAGTCTTACTTCTTCCTTACCAATTTGAATGCCTTTCATTTCTTTTTGTTGTCTAATTGTTGTGGCTAAGAATTCCAGTACTATGTTGAATAAAGGAGGGAAGAGTGGACATCCTTGTCTTGTTATTGACTTTAGGGGAAAAGATCTAATATTTTCCCCATTGATGTAACATGTAAGTACACCATCCGTTCATGATAAAACCATCTGCAAACTAGGTCTAGAGAGAATATACCTCAACATAATAAAGGCCATATATGAAAAACCTTCATGTATCTATAGTCTCTCCAGATTTTTTCTTGGAGGTGATTTCTAGCTTCATAGTTTAGTGGTCAGAAAAGATACGTGGTATGACTTCAATTTTTTTTTTAATCCGTGAGACTTGTCTTAAGACCTATTATGTGATCTATTCTGGAGAATACTCTGTGTGACCTTGAAAAAAATGTGTATTCTGCTATTCTAGGCTGGAATGTCTGAATATGTCTATTAAATCCATCTGGTCCAGTGTCTCATTCAAAGCCACTGTTTCCTTGTTTGTTTTCTGTTTGGATGTTATGTCCATTGATGAAAGTGGGGTGTTAAAGTCTCCTACTGTTATTATATTAGTATCAATTAGTTCCTTTATGTTTGTTATTAACTATTTTATATATTTGGCTTCTTCCATGTTGAGTCTACAAATATTTATAATTTTTATATCCACTGGTTGCATTGTCCCCTTTATTATGATCTAGTATCCTTTCTCTCTAGTAAAACAGTCTTTGTTTTAAAGTCTATTTTGTCCAATATAAGTATTGCCACTTCTGTTTTCTTTTGACATCTATTTGTACAATAAATGTTTCTCCATCCCCTCAGTTTCAATCTGTTGATGTCTTAGGTCTAAAATTAGCCATTTGTAGGCAGTATATAGATGGATCTTTTTTTATCCACTCTGTCACGTTATGTTTTTTGAATGGAGCATTTAATCCATTTATGTTCAAAATAATTATTGATATATATATATATTGCCATTTTATTACTTGTTTTATGGTTGTTTCTACAGATTTTCTCTGATACTTATTTCTGCTATGTTTCATGGTTTGCTGGCTTTCTTTAACGATATACTTGGATTCCTTTTTCTTTATTCTTTGCATAGCTTTTACCGATTTTCAATTAGTGGTTACCATCATGTTTGTATATAACATTTTCTGCATATAGTAGTCTATATTAAGTTGATGGCTTAAATTTAAACCCATTCTTGGGGCGCCTGGGTGGCTTAGTCGGTTAAGCATCCGACTTTCGCTTAGGTCATGATCTCATGGTTCGTGGGTTCAAGTCCCGAGTCGGGCTCTGTGCTGACTGCCAGCTCAGAGCCTGGAGCCTGTTTCAGAGTCTGTGTCTCCCTCTTTCTCTGCCCCTCGCCTGCTCACGCTCTCTCTCTCTCTCTCTCTCTCTCTGTCTCTCTCTCCTAGAAATAAATAAAACATTAAAAAAAAATTTAAACCCATTCTTTATTCCCCTCACTGTGTTTTAGGAATATGTTAGGTATATACTGTTTTGGTTGGTTTTTTGTTTTTTTTTACTTTTTATACTCTCACTTATAGTCTTTACTTTCCATTTAAAGAGTACCCTTTAATATTTCTTATATAGCTGGTTAAAGGTCATATACTCCTTTAGTTTTTATTATGTGAGAGACTCTTTCTCTCTCCTTCTATTCTGAATGATAGTCTTGCTAGATAGAGTATTGTTGGCTGCAGCTTTTTCCCTTTCAGAATATTAAAGATATTATGCCACTCCCTTCTGGCCTGCAGTTTATGCCAACAATTTTTAAAATTTCATGCACTAAGTCCCACTGGTTGTAAAAACTCATGAGTTTTGGCCCCGGTCAACTTCAAAGGAAAATGTCATGAGGATTCATCCTCCCTGTTCATGGGCTCCCTAGCGTGAGAGTCTGCCTTTCACCTTTCTCGGCACCACCTGCTCCCTTTCCACCATGGACAGCTATGGTCTGTTTAGCCCCCAGACCACATCTTTGTCTTTCCTACCTTCTTCAATGTGGCTTCTTCTCTATTTTTAATAGTGGAGCTTGTTCTGCCAAGCTTTGTGTCATTTTCTGGGTTATTTACACTGATGCGAGTGATATCTAGTTGTATCTATGACAGAAGTTTACCTTAGGGTTCTCCTACTCCACCGTTTCTCCAACTGATCTCCTGGAAAACTGGTTCTAAAAGTTTAGAACCAGTTTTAGATAGTTCTAAAAGTTCTATCTTTAATTCAACTACTAACTGAAGTTGGAGCCTACATTGCTGTCCATTTTTTTCTGTTTCCCATTAGAAAATGTGAAACATTTTCATGCATCTTTTGTAATCTCACTTAAACTAAAACTTTAACTGAAAAATAGATTTAGTTAAAACCTATACTCATGAAGTTTTTATTAACAGATTTTTCAAGACTGGAAAAATTCCAGCAAAACAAGTATATAAAAACTTAACTTATAATTTGCTGAGGGTGTAGCACTTAGACCTAGATGAGATTTGGCTGTGGGAGGGTGGAAGCAAAAGTACAAAAAAAAAAAAAAAAAAAAAATTTAAGTCAACTAGATGCATTCAGAAGATTCCATGATGTTTAACACAAATATCAAATTGCTTTTATTGAAGTATACAACAATATCAAGTAATAAAATTTACTTCTATCTTTTTATTCTACTTTAAAATTTCTTGAGTTTAGTTGATTCACAATATTACATTAGCTTCAAATATACAACATAGTGATTCAGTAAGTTATTCTGTGTTATAACATATGTTGTGCTGTGCTCACCACAAGTGTAGCTACCATCTGTCACCATACAATGTTATTACACTATTGACTGTATTCTAGAATTATAATTTGTATTCCCGTGACTAATGCATTCCATAACTAGAAGCCCGTGTCTTCCTCCTACCCCACCCCATCACCTGTTTTGCCTCTTCCTCCACCCCCTTTCCTCTGGTAACCTTTGGTTTGTGCTTTGTATTTGTGGGTCAGTTTCTACGTTTTGTTTATTTGTTTATTCATTTGTTTCTTAGATTATACATATAAGTAAAATCATATGGTACTTGTCTTACTTCACTTAGCATAATGCCCTCTAGGTCCATCCATGTTGTCAAGAATTGACAGGTCTCATTCTTCCTTTATGGCTGAGTAATATTCCACTGTATGTGTGTGATTGTGTGCGTGTATCTATATCTCACATTTCTTTATCCACTCATATAATTTAGTTAGCCCAGAAGATAACCTAAAAGCTGTCATAATCTTACCTATTTGTACAATTCATTTCAATTACGTTGATTCACTGATTGCATTGGAATGCAAACAAGTAAATTTTTTATAAAAGCAAATTTTAGAGATCTTCAGTAGAATCCCTATATTCAATGACTTTCGAAACATGAAAGTAGTAAAAGAATGGAAAAGGAGATAAATATCCTCAAGCTATTCATTAAGATAATTTCTAACTGTTGATGAAACAATAGCTTAAAATTAGTTTTTATAAAACTTCATGTAAAATCCTTTGGTGAGGGAAAAGAAAAAGGCTTTTGTGCTCTTATATAACTCACATTGTGAGGAAACAGAGTGGAAACTATCAACCAAGAACTAAAACAATAAAAACTAAAATTTTGGGGCCACTGGGTGGCTTGGTGAGATAAGCTTCCACCTTTGGCCCAGGTCATGAGCTCACAGCTCATGAATTTGAGTACCGTGTGTCTCTGTGCTGACAGGTCAGAGCTCAGAGACTGGAGCCTGCTTTGGCTTCTGTGTGTCTCTCTCTGCCCCTGCCCCATTCACACACTCTCTCTCTCTCAAAAATAACATTAAAGGAATTTAAAAAACAAAACCTAAAGTTATTGATCTGTCAAAAGATAAAGGATATTTAAAACCTCAAAATCATGTGAAAGCGAGGGCTTTGGGAAGTTAGTGAGTTTCAAAGCTTGCCTTCAATTTGAACTTTTGTAATGAACCTAGGTTATCAGAAGTTTCACGCTGACAGCTTCACTGGATGTCAAGAAATGAAGATAAAGTCAAAGACCAGTCTAATTTTTTTATGTTTATTTATTTTTGAGAGAGAGAGAAAGAGAGAGAGAAGAGAGAGAGAGAGAGGCAGAGGGGCAGAGAGAGAGGGAGACACAGAATCTGAAGCAGGCTCCAGGCTCTGAGCTGTCTGCACAGGGCCTGATGTGGGACTTGAACCTATGAACCATGAGATCATGGCCTGAATTGAAGTTGGCTGCTTAACTGACTGGGCCACCCAGCCGTCCTAAGTCAAGGCCCAGTCTAAAGTGAAGAATTTAAAAGTAGAATTCCCATGTAATGCTGAAACCTCAAAGTGGTACACATATATTATAAAAGTAATAAATAATCTTCACTATTTAGAAAATTGCAGGAAAATTGCTTACTTTAACTCAGACACAGAATGAAGGGGAAGTATATCCTTTGACATTTAAAACCACAAATTCTAATTTGTGGTAATTGGAGTTTGA